>NC_092873.1:62588711-62888711 GCF_028372415.1 Notamacropus eugenii | reverse complement strand
ACTGAGGGGAGCCAGTAGTGGCGTCTTGTGGCCTCTCTCCTGAGAGACAGACTGAAGAGTGAGAAGAAAGAACCCCGAAGGGAAAATTGGTGCCTGGGAAGAGCAACACTGGAAGATGGTTTTCAGTGTCACCCCCAATGGGGTTGCTTCTTCCTTCCCTGTTTTGGTTGCTCATTTCTGCTTCTCTTCCTGTTGCATGTAGCACCCCCTTGACTTACCCAACGAATGCCTGAAATCTCCAGCTTAATCAGTGTGCATTATACTAGACTCAGGTTTTCAGAAATGTTCACAATAGCATTCATTAGCTGCTGGTCACTCTCCTCTAAATGTTAACACCCTCATTTGAAAGGAGGGACTTCCTCTCATTTCTATTTGTGTCCGTGGTGCTGATGACCTACTAAACACTTAATAAATGCTTTTTTCTTCCTTCCTTCCTTCCATCCTTCCCAATGGACAAATAGAAATTAAAAAACCTAAAGACTTAGGGGTGGTAATGTCACAGATTCTTAGAAAAGGCAGAGATAAGAACCCAAGAGAATCCAATGTTAAAACAACATGGCTGGAATAATATTAAGGACATTAAGAGTGATTCCATTATGCTTCTTGTTACTGAATTATTAAACTACTAAATTTTAAAAACTCATTTCCATCTACCTTTTCCTTCCATGGAGATGAAGGATTGCTTCTAGGGTCACAATCCTATGAGATGAACAGGTGAGGTGGCCCCAGACATTGTGAGAGTGCCATTGTGAGAGTTCCCTGTGAATCATGGTCTCCAGCTGGACTCCAGTTGGACTCAGTTGGACCCAGGCTTCAGGTGAAGAGAGAAAAAGCCTGAGAGGAGGAGAAAGCTAACTTGCCCAAATCCACCAGGTTTTCTTCCCTTGTGAAACAGCATGGATTTGTAAGCTGCATTAATTAATTAGCCTTGCTGTGAAGAACTGCTCAGCTCTGGATTAATTTGCTTATTTATTTTTTGCAATAATTAACAGCTGTTAGGAAGCATCTTCTGGGAGGAAGTTTGAAGTCGGATATTTTATTTTTATTGATGATAAAAACTGATGATTCTGAGCCACTGAACATTAAGGACCCAGGTACTAGAGCCAGTTCTCACCCATCAGTGGGCGACAGCAGTGACAAAGAGGCAAGACATCTAGGTCCCCAATAACTGGGCAACTCAGTTCCTCTAGAAGACTTAATGAGGAATCTGCTAATTATTAGAGCAAAGACAGCCCCTAGACTTCCCTGAGGTGCTAACATCACAAGTCTCAGAGAAGCTCAGAGAGGGTGTAGACCTAGGTCCAATGCACTCACATTATAGATGAGCAAACTGAGGTCCAGAGATGTGAAGTAAAGTCTAAGGACACTATAGGATGTAAGCATCCATTGGGGGTGGGATTTGAACCAAGGTCTTCTGACTCAAGGACTGTTTTCCACAAGGTAGCTTTAATCCAACTTGAGAAAGTGCTGCTAACTAACTCTTTCAGTCCAGCATTTCAAGGGCACTGGTTCATAACCTGGCAGCTGATTGTACAGTGAGTACAACACTGGGTCTGAAGACAGAAAGACCTGAATTCAAATCTTGCCTCAGACACTTACTGGCTGTGAGACCCTGGGCAAGTTACTTATCTATCATCTGTGAGCCTCAGTTTACTCATCTGTAAAATGCGGGTAATAATGGAGGTGATAATAATAACACTGCTTGCATGGTTGATGTGAGAATAAAAAAAGAGTTGTAAAGTGCTTTGCATGATGCCTAACAACTCATAAGCGCTACAGAAATGTTAGCTATGCTGATGACGATGCTTTATTTATCATTGCATTTTCATTCTGGCTTGGCTTCTCGTTGTTGCACTTTTCCTATAATGCTTAACCCTTGGTGACCTGAGATTGTGCAATTCTCAGCTGATATCACTGCTGAGGCAGAGCAATGAGCGACACTCAACTAAGATAAATTTTGCAGGCACGTGGTACAAAGAAACAACATTTATGTATGCCTGTTTGCTGAGTCTCAGTGATCGCCTGCTGACATTTCCTCTACTGGAAATCAAACATCTCTAAAGTGCCTTAGGATTTAGAATTACCAGGGGCTCAGACAGAAGCCCCAGCCCTCTCATTTTGTAAAGATGTTATGGGTTGGATCAACAGCAGTTTCTCAGGTGCACAATCTTACACACAGGACAGGAAAGCCAGTCCCTGGGAGGGATATACTTTTCTGAAACTGGATCCAGAACAAGCCAACAAATCATCCACCAACCCAAATGGACTGCAGAACATCCTGGAGATGCCACCAATCTGACTTCTTTGTAAGAGTTTTCAAGCATCCAAGAAATTTAAATGAGCAGAGATACTTCAGAGGGGAAAGACAGTAAAACAAACCCAAGGCTCCATCCAGCCCTCCCATTTCACAGCAAAGGAAACTGAGGTCCAGACAGGTTAAGCAGATTTTCACAGCCTCACACAGATAAAAGTATCTTGTAAACACTGTAAGAGCTTAATAAATACTTTTTTTATTTACTCATCCATCCATCCATCCATTCATTCATACATCTATCCATTTATCAGACATTCTCTGTCAACATTCCCAATCCAGAGGGCTCTTTTCCTTGCTGCTTCCCAGCTAGAAGGGCATCACTGTACCTGTAGAGAGGGGTAGAGCAGTGCAAAACACCCTAGAGAAGGAAATGACAGAACAGAATAGGGGGTGGTGGATAGAGACAGGTGGGCTGACTCTTCCTCTTACCTGCACTCAATGAACCAATGCCGGATCTGGTCCTGAAGACTCTCTTTGATGTCTGGACCTTCTAACATCTTCAAATTTGTCTTGATAGTAACTAAAGCTTCCTTGTACTCCTCTTCATGCTTCTCTTGGAGCTCATAACGTAGGAAGGTCACTTTCTGGGCACTGAGAAGTGTGTGGTTGAAACTGTGAATATGTGGTGATGGGTTCTGAAAAAAAACACCCCAAACCTAAGGATTAAGATCATGGGAGTCAGAGGAAATTGATTTTGCAAATTAATTCCATGAATCAAAGGAGAAACCATATTTCAGAATGGCACTTGAATCTTACCCTTTTGTGTATCGTTGGGCAGTCTGTGAAGTCTATGGATCACTTCTCAGAATTGCATGTTTAAATGCAGAAAATATAGGATGGCAACGGAAAGCTATTCTACTGAAATAAAGATGTGATTTTTTTTCCTATCCAGAGTCACAGACCCTTTGAAATCTAGCCACTGATAGATTTTAGACTACAAACCCCTGAGTAGGAAGGGGATGAAGTAGGGAGATGTTTCTGATGGAAAAAAGGAATTTCAGATATGGAAGAAATGTTTAGAGTGAGATTCAAGCCTTAAACCTGTCCAAACCAGAGCATATTCATCCTCTTTCAAAGCACAGATGGAACCTGATCAACTTCTTTCTGGAAGTTAATATTCACTTTCATTACTGGAAAGTTCTCCCTCATATCTATGAATTCATTACTCAACAAATATGCAAAGAATCACCACTATGTATGCATATACAACAGAATGTTAGGTTCAATGGGGTGAAGGGATATAAAAGAGACAAGTTAAAATCCCCATCCTCAAGGTGCTTAAAATTTGACTGGGGAAAGGAGGGCATGACTCTCTCTCTCTCTCTCTCTCTCTCTCTCTCTCTCTCTCTCTCTCTCTCTCTCTCTCTCTCTCTTCTCTCTCTCTCTCTCATACACACACACGCATGGAAACACACACAAACTTGCACATGCTTGTGTGTATATGCCCACAAAATAACTGGTAAATAAACCAAGTTACTTATGGAAGATTAAGAAAGAAATGGCTCAGTGTAGGTTAGACTTCTCATGGAAGACATAATGGAAGACACAGAACTTAGAGTGGACCTAAGAACTGGAGGGCTTTGATAAGGAAGTAAAGAATGAGGAGGGATTCCCAAGAGAGGGGAACAGCAAAAAACAAGCCAAGAGGGACACACCACCTGCAAAGGAGAATGAGAATACTCATCTGATGGATGTCTACAATCCTCCAAAAAAGAGCCTAAGATTCTATGACCAAGTTAATATCACTCTAATAACTAGACCTAGTCTCAATCAACCTCACACCTGGCATATCTTAGAGATGTTCTCTAATCCAGCTCCATCATTATATAGAGGGAGAAAGAGAGTATTAAAGAAATGAAGAGACTTGGCCAAGGTCACACAAAAAGAGTTAATGCTAGCTCTAAGACTCCAGCCCCAAACACTTCATTTCTGATTGAGAGTCCTCCTCACTTTGTAAGATAGTTTACAGCCAATACCACCTAAGATATGAAAACCTATTTGCTGTAAAGGTAGATTAAAATGAATTTTAAAACGGCATTGGAACTACAATCATTACATTAATGACAATCAAGAACTCTCAAAATAAGGTCTCATTCTCTTCCCCTCATACCTTGCTTTCCTCCAAATTTCCCTGTTTCTGTTGAAGGGACCACCTGACTGCCAAGTGCTCAGCTTTGTAACCTGGGAACCATCCCAGTCTCCTTGCTCTGCCCTATTCTCCACCAACTGCCAAACAGCTGCCACACACTTTGGACTCCATCTTCATACTATCTTTTATATCTCTTAGCTCACAGAACTGTGCTCAAGTCTGAGCTCATGGTGTCTCTCTCTATTGGGGTAGGTATTTAACTCTCCCTCCCTGAGCCCCTCCTACTCCAATGGATCTCTCATATAGCTGCCAAAATAATGTTGCTAAGAAATAAGTCTTCTCCCTAGTTCAAGAATGTTCAATTGTTTCCTATTGTCTCTATGATAAAGTACCAACTCTTTACCTTGGCATTTAAGGCCCCACAATCTGACTTCTAAAGCTTGAAACCTTTTCTTTTCATATTCCCCTTCCAGTCAAACTGGGCTACAAGCTGTTCCTTGAACTTCACAGTTTCTATACTATTTCCATTCTTACTGAAATGGTAAGCCATTCAACCTTTGTAGGCCTCAATTTCCTCCCCTGTAAAATGAGTATTTTGGATTTGATGGCCTTGATGGCCATGCACCATACACAGAAGACACCTACTTTTCAATTTGGTCTTTCAGAATCCCCATCAGTCCATACAATGTTCAGCATATGAGTGCTCCAAGTCCTCCCTGACCACCCTGGTTGTGAGGGCTTTCTTACTCTGCAGTCTCCCTCAACTACCATTTCAATCCTCTCTCATCCTCCACAGGGCAGAAGGTCCTTAGGAGAAGGGACTGGCCAGCCTTGAGCTTCTATAATAGCCTAGATGTTTCATAAACATTTTCTGAAATAAAAGGGAATTGGAAAAGCCCCATTTCTGAGAAGAGAACACATCAAATTAATGCAATTCTCTCATTGAACAGCCTCTATATGGCAGGATTTTTATGTTTCTCTTGTAATTTGTTGCAAAATTACTTTAGCTTTCATTAAAGTAATGAAAATGTCCTTTACTTAAGCATCTCCTGTTTCTAAGCTTGTGTCTTAAATGTACATTTTCCCTAATGCTTGCATTTAAAAAATGAAAAAAAAATTATTTACACATTTGGATATTTGAACTCATGTGAATGCTGGTTATTACAGAATGAAAAATAGGTCATGACTATTCCCTCTGCTCCACCAACAACAATTTACTGGTTGTTTTTATTGTTTTTCAATTAGCATGTATTCATGAGTGAAGTGGTCCTGCTAATTTGTCCCTAAATGTAGGCACTTTCTTTTCCCTTTGTTTATTTTTTTCCCAGATGGATATGTGCCCATTGGATTTTGAATGGTCTTTTTCTCATCTCTCCCTTTGAAAATCAACGAATCCCTAAATACAGGAGCCCCATTTACCATGATCTCATTAAAAGCTATGACCTTTTATCACCTTTAATTAGATACTTAGGCATCTCTTCTGCAGAATAAGTGACAAGTCACCCAGATTGTAAAATTCTACCCTTTCCCATTTATATAGTCTCATATTTTTAAAAGGTTCTCTAATATATACTTCATTGCTTGATCCTCACTAACATCCCCTGAGCTAGGCAGAGCACATATTCTTATCCCATTTAAGATAAGAAGAAATGGAAATTCAGAAGTTAAGTGATGTGTCTGAGGCACTGGTTATATCAATCTAGTTAGTGCCAAACCAGCTACAACTCAGGATGCCTGGCTCCTGCTTAATCAATCAGAGAGAGTGCATGCTTCTTGAAGGCAGGTACTGTCTCATTTTTGTCTGTCTCTCCCGTACCCAGAACAGTGTCTGGCACAGAGTAAATAATTATTAAGTGCAGGTCCAACCAAGGACAAAAATGTAATTTCCTGCCCAAAGTGGTATGTATGTATGTATGTATGTATGTATGTATGTGTGTGTATATGTATATATGTATGTATGTATATATATATGTATATATATATATATATACATATATATATGGCTATACATCCAAAAAGAAACTCAAGCAGCTGGAGAGATCAGGAAAGGCTTCAGGTAAAAATTGGTATTTGAGCTGAAGCTTCAGAGAAATAAAGAATTCTAAGAGGTGAACATGAAGAGGGAGTACAGTCCAGGCATGAGGCACAGACTGTACAAAAGAATGGAGATACCACCTAGGAGGATGTCATGGGATGTCAACTAGGAGGAAGAGGGTTATTTTTGAGTACAGCGTGTATTTATGCATACTTTTATTTAGACTTTTTTCTGACAAAAATTCATGAAGGTCATTTGCAGTCTCTCTCTCTCTCTTTCTCTCTCCCTCTCCCCTCCTTCCACCCCTCCCCACACCTTCTCTCTCTGTCTTTTTCTCTCCTCCATATATATATTTATATATACATTTATAGATACATATCTATATCTATCTATATAGATAAATAGAGATAGATATATGAAGGGTGAACGTAAGGAGGGAGTGCAGTCAAGGTATGAGGCATGAGAGAGAGAGAGAAACAGAGAGAGAGAGAGAGAGAGAGAGAGAGAGAGAGAGAGAGAGAGAGAGAGAGAGAGAGAGAGAATTGATTTTCCTTCTGATAGATGGAACTGAGGTCTACTTGGATTCTTGCATATGTTCCTCTAATTAAATCAATGTCCTTTTTGAATTTGATCCTGATGACCAACATATCTGGACCAAAGCAAATGTATCTATAGATGACTCACGAGAGTAGTGATACATTCACCATAACAAAACCTTTCCTGAGATGCAAGAGTTTTTCTAGATCTGCATATTATTTTATATGGACTTTTTTCTGTCAAAAATTCATGAAGGTCATTTGTAGCTTCTCTCTCTCCCCCACTGCCCCTTTCCCTCTCCCTCTCCCTCTTCCTCTTCTCTCCTCTCTCCCTCCCTGCTGAGTTTAAAGGTGGTAGGTACTCTGTGTACACAAACCCGATGTTAATGAGCAATTTTCCCCCCTTTGGGCCAAGTGCATCTTTTCATCTTTAGCAACTTGTCTGCCTATGTAAAATTCAAATTTGTTAACTCACCACATAAACAGCACCTCATTTAAAAACAAATTACAAATATTAGAGGGAGCCAGAGAACGAGGCTGTAATGCACTCTGTATCGAGCGACATCAGCTGTACAATAATGCATCTTAATGAAGGCTTCCCATGTGAATACACCATGATATTTACAAGCTCTCCACCGTTAATGACCCGGAACTGGATAACGAAACTTACATTTATAGCAAGGTCCTCTGTCAGCAAAAATATACATATTAATAATTGATGTTGCTGTAAAAATAGGACATAATATGACGCTTCTTCAGTTTGTGGGAAAATAGGACTGCATGGGCCATTAACTTAAAATGCTTATCTAATGTTTGATGGGCTTTGTCTTTTAAAAATCCTTGTTCAAATTAGGGAGACAAAATGGACATTTGCCCAAATGAGAATCTGGTCAATCAATCAGGGACAAATACATTTGCAAAGAAATGATTTTAAAAGTTTTGAACATCATAAGATCACTGCCTTGAGGACTTCTTGCCTCTTTGCTCTCAAAACTCATCTCCTATCTCCCACCATCACCAAAAGGGAAAAGGCTAGCAAGAGCTATACTAGAAACTACCTATTTAAAAAAGAAAAAAAAAAGCATGTTATGGGATCCTGCCGTCTCAGATGCTGAGAACAATTAGCATCCTCTATCTTTTGAACACAGGATGCCTTGCTGTTCATTCGGAAATACTCAGAGGTATTCCCTCAGTCAGATCATTGCCTTCCCCAAGTATTCTTCTAGCTCTATTTTGACAGATGGTATGCCTAATGGTGAGGAGGTAATGGTTCTCCAATTGTTTCATTTTGAAGTGGGAAGGTGAAGAATGTCTTTCTTGCTTTTTTAACATGACCCATTTTATTTCATATTTCAGACTAATGCTTCTATGTTTTAAATACTGTGCTATATAAATACACAGATGGCAGGAGAAACTCCCCCCATCCTGCAAAAAAAATGGGGAATGGGGTTGGGAATAGGGCTAAGGATTAGGGTATTATTTAGTCTTTCACTCATAGTGAATCCAAGATAAAACAGGCTAGTTTCTTTGTGATTCCCCAAGATAAACCCAGTAGACGCTGTTACTCCTGCTCTGTTACTGCCAAAAGGTTTCCACCATCAATATTTTTCAGTCTGAAAATCTTTTGTGTGAAATTTCCTTCTTGGATTGTACTTTGAAAAGACTGATTATAGGTTTAGAAGATTCAGTGTTAAATGTTAACAGATGTCAGGATACTTTGCAGCTTAAAATTGTTTGCACATGTATTTTGCAACAAAACACAAATATTTTTTAATAATGTATTTTGTTAAATGGGCAAAGTTTTCAGGATGCTTTGCTGAAAGCAAGCTTTCCATTCCATCACTAGAAGTGACCCAGGGGAGGGCGAGGACAAAGGGCAGGTGGGGATGGGCTGTGATCTGCAATGTGGGAAGGTGCACTCACCCCAATTTCATCACAGAGCCCCTGGAGTCTTTGAATGTGGCTCTGAAGTTATGGGGCTGATGATTTAACACATGTACAGTTCTATTGAATATTATGCATAGTGCCCCCTTGTAGGTCATCCACCTGGGTCAGGCCAATGGCACTGCTCCAGATATGTTTGGGCTGCTTATTCAGAAGTGCTCTCAGAGCACGTGGGACCCTTCTCAGCCTATATTTCATTCTGATGAACTCTGTCCTCTGAGGATTCCTGGAAATGACCTCACGTCCCTCGGAAAAGTCTGGTGAATAAGATGTGTGAGCAGTCTGGGTAGCCATTCACAGGGGAGGATTTGGGGGAGGAAAAGAGGGCCACTACAAAGGAATCCAAACCATAAAGTGGTTATTAAGATGATTCAAAAATGTCTTCAGAAGCAGTGCATTGTTGAGACATACAAATGAGGTCTCCAGGAAGATGACAGGAGACAGGATAGTGTAATGGATACAGAATGATGGAACAGGAAGACCTGGGTTCTAATCTTGGTTCTAACACTTATTTGCCATGTAATCCAAGGAAAGTCTTGATATTTCTAAGCCTCGGTTCTCAGCTGTAAAGTGAGGGTAGAACTCACCCCATGGGGTTGTTGTTAGGATCAAGCCAGATGTATTCTACTCTGCAGACCTTGAAGTCAGTAACTAATTCTAGGAAGGGAAATCCCCTCATTTTCACATAGAAGTTTATTTTTTAAAGTTTCATCCCGGGGGGCGGAGCCAAGATGGCGAAGTAGAAAGACGCACATACACATAGCTCCGAACACACAAACCACAGAACGGCTAGAGGGGACCAAGCCAGGGCAAATTCTGCACCCAGAGACCACGGAGTATTGGAGCGAGGGAGATTTCTGCTTCGGAGAGACCTGCAGACCTCTTGCGGGGGGTCCTTCGCGCCGCGGACTGGGCGCCGGGACGGGGAGCGGAGTGCAGCCCTGCCAGGGCGCGACACTGAGGGGAGGAGATCCGAGAGGGCTATGGGGACGGGATCTCCAGCGGCCACGCGGGTCCCCCCACCCACAGAGGGACCTGCAAACCTCTCGCAAAAGGTCCGTCGAGCTGCAGACGCGGAGCCCAGCCCGGACCTACGGCGGCCGAGGTGGCGGCCACGGCTCCGAGAGGCACAGATCTGAGAGGGCTCTGGAGGCGGGATCTTCAGCGGTGGCACGGCCCCCCCACCAACAGGTGACTGACGGGGGTGGGTGAGAGAGTCTCTTTGGCGGGCTGAGAGGGGAGTGGGGTGCCCCCATGGCTTGGGCCCCCCCGGGAGGTGGGGGCTGAGAGGCGGCTGCGGACGGGGGCTCTGCAAACGGACAGGAGCCTGGATCCATTGTGGAAGGTCTGTGCATAAACCCCCAGAGGGAACTGTGCCTGAGAGGTGGCCCAGCCCCTGACCACCTGAACTTAATTCTCACACTGAATAGCAGCCCTGCCCCCGCCAAAAATCCTAAGGCAGGAAGCAGCATTTGAATCTCAGTCCCCAAACGCTGGCTGGGAGGACCAGGAGGCGAGGTGGGTGTGAGGAGAACATTCAGAGGTCAGGCCACTGGTTGGAGAAAATGCCAAGAAAAGGGAAAAGAAATAAAACTATTGAAGGGTACTTTATCGGAGAAAAGACACTTCCTCCCTTCCTTTCTGATGGGGAGGAACAATGCTTGCCATCAGGCAAAGACACAGAAATCGAGGATTTTGTGTCCCAGCCCACCCAATGGGCTCGGGCCATGGAAGAGCTCAAGAGGAATTTTGAAAATCAAGTTAGAGAGGTGGAGGAAAGACTGGGAAGGGAAATGAGAGGGATGAGGGAGAAGCATGAAAAGCAGATCAGCTCCCTGCTAAAGGAGAACCAAAAAAATCTTGAAGAAATTCGCACCTTGAGAACTAGCCTAACTCAGCTGGCAAGGGAGGTGCAAGGGGCCAATGAGGAGAAGAATGCTTTCAAAAGCAGAATTAACCAAATGGAAAAGGAGATTCAAAAGCTCACTGAAGAAAATAGATCTTTCAAAACTGGAATGGTACGGATGGACGCTAAGGACTTTTCGAGAAAGACAGATATCTCAGAACATACCGCGCAGATTCGAAAAATGGAAGATAATGTGAAATATCTTATTGGAAAAACAACTGACCTGGAAAATAGAATCAGGAGAGACAATGTAAAAATTCTGGGACTACCTGAAAACCATGATCAAAAGAAGAGCTTAGACATCATCTTCCATGAAATTATCAAGGAAAACTGCCCTGAGATTCTAGAACCAGAAGGCAAAATAAATATTCAAGGAATCTGCAGAACACCGCATGAAAGATATCCAAAAAGAGAAACTCCTAGAAGCATTGTGGCCAAATTCCAGAATTCCCAGGTGAAAGAGAAAATATTGCAAGCAGCTAGAAAGAAACAATTCAAGTATTGTGGAAATACAATCAGGATAGCACAAGATCTGGCACCCTCTACATTGAGGGATAGAAGGGAATGGAATAGGATATTCCAGAAGTCAAAGGAACTAGGACTGAAGCCAAGAATCACCTACCCAGCAAAACTGAGTATAATACTTCAGGAGAAAAAATGGTCTTTCAATGAAATAGAAGACTTTCAAATTTTCCTGATGAAAGGACCAGAGCTGGAAAGAAAATTTGACTTTCTAACACAAGAATGAAGAGAACCATGAAAAGGCGAACAGCAAAGAGAAATCATAAGGGACTTACTAAAGTTGAACTGTTTACATTCCTACATGGAAAGACAATATTTATAACTCTTGAAACATTTCAGTATCTGGGCACTGGGTGGGAGTACACACACACACACATGCACACACGCACACATACATAGAGACAGAGTGCACAGAGTGAATTGAAGAGGATGGGATCATATCTTAAAAAAAAATGAAATTAAGCAGTGAGAGAGAAATATTGGGAGGAGAAAGGGAGAAGTTATATGGGGCAAATTATCTCTCATAAAAGAGGCAAGCAAAAGACTTATTAGTGGTGGGATAAAGAGGGGAGGCAAGAGAAAAACATGAGGTCTACTCTCATCACATTCCACTAAAGGAAAGAATATAATGCACACTCATTTTGATAGGAAAACCTATCTCATAATACAGGAGAGTGGGGGACAGGGGCACAAGCAGGGTGGGGGGAAGGATGGAGGGGAGGACATGGGGAGGAGAATGCAATACGAGGTCGACACTCATGGGGAGGGAAAGGACCATAAGAAAATAGAAGTAAAGGGGGACAGGATAGGATGGAGGGAAATATAGTTAGTCCTATACAACACAACTAGTATGGAAATCATTTGCAAAACTAAACAGATATGGCCTATATTGAATTGCCTGTCTTTCAAGGGGAAGGGGTGGAGAGGGAGGGAGCTAAGGAGGTTGGAACTCAAAGTGTTAGGACCAAATGTAATGTTCTTACCACTGGGTAACAAGAAATACAGGTTAAGGGGTCAAGAAAGCTATCTGGTCCTACAGGACAAAAGAGAAGACGGAGACAAGGGCAGGGAGGGAGGATAGAGGAGAGAGCAGATAGGTCACAGGGGCAATTAGAAAGCTCGGGTTTGGGGGGGGAGGGGATAAAAGGGGAGAAAATTTGTAACCCAAAATTGTGTGAAAATAAATGTTAAAAATTAATAAAAAAAAAAGTTTCATCCCATGTCACTGGTTTCACTAAAGGATTTCAAAGGAAGGGTTTTCCCTCCATTTCAGGGTATGATACTTCAAAACCCATCAGCATGCCCTCCCCTTTAACAAATGCTCTCCCAGGCAAAATTTATTATAACAGTCAGTAGAACATCTAACATAGATGATGGCCATGTTGACATGCCGAAGGTCACAGGGAACCCCAGAAAGAAATCTAGGATAGAAGTGTTCTTTGCTTGATCTACTCCACTGAGGCTGCCAATTAAAATAATGAGCACATGCATTTGAAAGAATACAGTTTATTCTGGCTGGAAGATTTCAGAATACAAGCATTTAAAATACTCTATCTAGGAAATAAGACAAAGGTACAAGATATGTTTGGTATGGAGTACAAGAGGGGGATGTTATGAACAATGATGTCACATTATGTAGATTTCAAGGCCATTCCCAAATATGTGCTCCTGGGCATCCTGCCAGACTTCTTGTGAGGATACTAAAATCTGATCTGACTGGCTAAGCCAAATGATTTAGGCATTAGCATAATGTAGGAAAAGGAAACAATCAGAAAGTTCCATTTCAAGATAATGAGAGAATACCTTAATCAGCAATGTACTAGTGAAAACATCAGATCTAGAAAAACTCTTGGATTTCAAGAAAGGTTTTGTTATGGTGAATGTGCCACTACAATTATAAGCCATCTATAGATACATGTGCTATCACCCAGATATGTTGGTCATCAGGATCAAATTCAATTAATTTGAATTAATCCTCTAACTAATTAGAGGAACATATGCAAGAATACAAGTAGACTTTAGTTCCTTCTATCAGAAAGAAAATCAGTTTTCTCTCTCCCTCCTTCTCTCCCCTCCCCACCTCTCCTCTCTTTTTCCCTCTCTCTTTCTCTTTCCCTCCCTCCATGTATATGTATATAGATATACATTTATAGATACATATCTATACATCTCTATCTTCAGATAGAGATACGAAGAGTAACTTTTCTACTAATAGATTCATATATATGTGAATATAAGTACATATATGAACCATTAGTAGAAAAGGTACTTTTCTTTTTAAAAAAAGCTAACATTTATATAGCTTTAAAATCTGCAAAGTATTTTACATGTTATCAAAGTTCGCACAATAGTCATGTGCAGCAGGTGTCATTATAATTGCCATTTTAAAGGTGAAGAAACTGAGGTTGGGAGAGGTTGAATGACTTGCCCAGGGTCACACTGTTACTAGGTGTTTGAGGCAGAATTGAAACTAACATCTTCCTGACTAGCATTCTATATATGATTAAATGATCAAAGTCATTTTTATTCAGGCCAAGGTATATTAACTCACAAATGAAGTATAAAAGTGCAAGTTTTGTGCAAGGTAACCATGCCTACCTGGCTATGAATCATGGAACACCACTAAGAAGAATTCAAATTGCAGGTGGCTATTACCAACAAGAGTCTCCTTGCAGAAGTCTGAAAATGCCGTAATGCTTTAGGATTCCCAACTCCTTCATTCACATCATTTCATCAGATCCTACCTGGAAACTCTGGGAAGAAGGTACCATAATATCACTATCACCATCTTCTAAGTAAGGAAGGTAAGGATCAGCAGTGAAGTGAGACGCTCAGGGTAAAATAGCTAGCTAGCAGTAAAGGTGGGATTCGTACCCAGGGTTCTCCTCTTTCTGAGTCCAGAGTTCTTTTCATGACAACACATCACCTATACAAAAAGAAGACTTCCAGAATGTTGGGTGCATTCTCTGTGGAGCACTTAGAGGAGAACGTGGGCATAAATTGGGCTCAATAAGAAGACAGGGAGAGGTTGTAATCTGTTCCAAGGAAGGGGCATACGCATCAGCGGGAATGAGTCCAATGGTGCACACATGGTCTCACCAATATGGGGACCTCCTTCCACTAGTTCAAACCACAACTTAATCTCAGCTTCTATAATTATTGTCCATGTTCACTCATAAATTCTCCATAGAGGGACCACTCATTCAATCAAGCAGTAAACATTTATTAAGTGCCTACTAGGGTCCAGGCACTATGCTAAGCAATGGGGACGTGAAGAAGGGTCAAAGCAACATACCTATCCTTGAGGAGTGAGGAGGGAGGCAACATGCAAACACAACTATGTCAAATACAATTTATGCCAGATGAATTGGAGGCGGCAGTATCAGAAGAAAACCCACTAAAATTAAGAGGGATTGGGAAAGGCTTTTTGCAGGCACTGGAGATTTAGTTGAGCTCTGAAGAAAGCCAGGGAAGCCAGGAGGCAGAGGTGAGGAGGCATGGGGTTCTAGGCACTGGGGGCAGCCAGTGAAAATGCCCAGAGTTGGGAGATGGATCCAGGGTCACTGGATCACAGAGTATACAGGGGTAGTGAAAGGGCATAGGAGGGGTTCAGATTGTACATCTAATTTTCTCTCCATATTATGGGGGCACAAATGCAGCTATGTGGCTATCCATTTATGACACACTCCTCCTTCGGGGATCATAAGTTTCCTGCTCATTACCCCTTCCTGATGTCACATCTTGTTCCTGAGTCATTGTTGAAGATGGGCATGGCCTACCTCCTCCCGCCATGCTCAGAGATTCTGGGGTTCCATGACTCATGACCACATAGCTCAAATGAAAAATGAAAGGTTTTTAAATCTATCTATCTCTTTGACTTCTTGTTGTGTCAGGCCCTGGGTTACTGTCCATTTGTAATGCTAGACAAAGGCATATATATTTGGGGAGAAAGGGCATTAACAGCTCAGGGGTAAAGGAAGGTTTCCAAGAAGAGATGGTGTCTGAAATGGAACATCCAGCCAATCAATTACTCAATCAGCAAACACTTATTGAAAGCCTTCTATATACCAGGCACTGTTCTAGGCACTGGAGATAAAAACGCAATAAATGAAACAATGCTACATTTTATTGCTGAAGGTGGTGCTTAATATGGATCTTCAATTTAGGAAGAAAGGTTTCCCAGGAGGTAGAGGTGAGGAGGGAATGTTTTCCAGAAATAGGGTAAGTCTGTGCAAAGTCAAGAAGATGAGAAATGGTATGTTATATGGAAGGAACAAAGAGATCTGTTTAATTGGATCACAGAGTGCATGAGGTCATTGGGGCCAGAAAGCTAGGTTGAGGCCAGGTTGTGAAGGGTCTTAAAAGATAAAAGGAGCAGTTTACGTTTTATCTACAGGCAAAAGGGAACCACTGGACATTATTGAGTAGAGGAATCACAGGATCAGATGCATATTTAAGGAAATCTCTTTGGCAGCAGTGTGGAAAATGAACAAGAGTAGGGAGAGGCTTGGGACAGGGAAATCAATTAGGAAACTGTTTCAATAAACTAAGTGAGAGAGGATGAGTGTGAATTAAGGCAGTGACTGTGTGATCATTCTTTCTAGGGAATCCCTCTTCTCGCTGGACTCTGTGCAGGGCATCTTCAACGACTGTGTGGAACATCTTTAGCCAAAACATGTGTTCCTCTTTTACGTCTTTGTTGATACCATCCATTAGAAGTTTGTTAAAGTGATATGGCTCCATGATTGTGTTTACCAAAGAATCTTTCATGATATCAAAACAGATGAGAGATTCCTTGTTGGAGATTTGCTTTTATAGGTAGATTCTGCTCTACTGAAGTTAATCCAAGAAAAAACAACAGTGGGGACTCAGGATGAGAAAACCAACAAAAGAGTTTTTAGTTAGCTAGCACTTACTGCTTACCAAGCACTCTGCTAAACACTGACACAAATACAAAAGTGGAGGCAGTCTCTGCTCTCCAGAAGCTGACTTTTTAATGAGAGAAACAACACATCAAGGGGATAACTTGGCCAAGGAGGGGGCATTTTAATTTAGAATGTCTCAGGAATGGTGAATGGAGCCACAGAAGTAGACTGACATGCCCTTTCCAGTAGGAGTAGCAGTATTGATTTTTATTATTCATCTAGAAGTGGAATGCAGTGAGTGATAGGAGGACACAGAGGTATCCAGATGAGGGTAGAGTGGTTGGTGAGAAGATGGCAGAGTTAACTTAAGTATTGCTTTTGTGGCCTTGGCGTGGTAGGACACATGAGGCCCTCACCAGTCAAGTCTGGCCTATTCCCAAGGAGTTAAAACCCTTGTTTTTGAGTGACCACATATTTAAATTAGTTTTTACTAAATGAACTAAGTATAAAAGATGCATTTTTTACACAAGGCAACACTTCCTCCCCCTTTATTTGATTCTTTTAGGATACTCAAACCGTTGGGAAGGAAGAGACTGGCTCCCACTAAGAGGGTTAGACCACAGTCACAAGAAAGTCTCAGTATATTTGTGAATGACTTAGATCAAAGGGAAGCCTGGAAATAAGAGAGGCGGGAGAAGCAGATCAAGGTTCCAGTGAAATGATAGATGTTTTTCTGGTCAGATTTATCTTATTTTTAGAGTTGGATAGGTCTTAGACACCATGATTTATTTGCGATTAAGAAAAACATGTGCAGTAGAATCACATGGCGTCACCCCTCAAGGAACGCATGCATTTCTAAAGCTCTGGGACATATTTTCAGATTTGCTTAGAGAAAATAAAGAGACTCTCCAGAAAACAAATGCAAACACTTCAGTCGTGTACTGATAGTGAAGTTAACCAGGGAAGGCAGTAGCTAGAACACTGTGGTCATTTTTGGATTCTTCTAACCATCAGAGTATAGAAACATTCAAAAAAATAAAATATGGCTGATGTTTTAATCCGGAATTAAACTGTGCTGCAAAATAAATTTGATGAAATTCGATAGACTTTTATGCAAGTCTCTCCCAAAAGGGTTGGGCCAAAAGCATTTTTTGCTATTCTTAACGATGATGGTGGAGAAGGCCTTCCAGTTGGCCTAAGTCCTGGAGTTTTGGGAAAGC
The DNA here is from genome assembly GCF_028372415.1 of Notamacropus eugenii. NCBI lineage: Eukaryota > Metazoa > Chordata > Mammalia > Diprotodontia > Macropodidae > Notamacropus > Notamacropus eugenii. Next base: position 62,871,280 of record NC_092873.1, on the reverse strand, counting down.
AAATTTACCATGTTTACACACAAAGATCTATGGTCATTTTTGTAGGACTGGCATGACTGTACATCAAAGGGATATGACCTGTGGCACTGGGCATATATATCAAGGCATAGCTGTCTGGTTCATTTGTTTTCCTTAGAAACCAGAAGAAAAAGGCATGGGGCATTTGAAAGTGAAAGAAAATAATAAACCTAAAATAGAGGAAGAAAAAACAGCCAACTGTTTCCTGCAAAAAACACCAAGTGGGCAGCAAAAGACCTTTGTATTTTTCCTACTTCAAGAACTGCCCCTCCTCAAGGTAAAATACAAGTTGTAACTCTTTGATACAAACAGAAATAATTTTCATCTTCATTTTTCCTTTGAAAGGAATATCCTTTCAATATGTGTTTACCTCCAATGATCACTATTGCTATTCTGAGAGAGACAGAAATGCATAAGGTATATCTAAAAAAGCCCACATATTAGTAGATGAGAGCCATGAGAAAAGTGATGAGAAAATTCATTCATTATCTCTCTATTTAGATGTCTATTCCAAGGGATAAATGGTATTTTTTAGTCATGTTTTATGCCTCAATGCTTCCAATTGAAACTGCTAGGTAAATTGGGCTCCCTAGGAAGAAATGAAAACCTGTAAAATTCACCCCCATACTGGTGTAATATACAAATCAACTGCATTCAACTCAACAGGAATTGATTGACCTCTTACTACATCTTCAGAATGCTAGACAAGGGGAAATACAAGAGTAGGAGATTACAGCTGTATCGGGGAGATCTCTCTCCTTCTCTCTCTCTCTCCTTCTCTCTCTCTCTCTCTCTCTCTCTCTCTCTCTCTCTCTCTCTCTCACACACACACACAGATTTTTAAAAAGCATGATATTACAAGACAAAACAGAAAGGAGAGACAGGAGGAGCAATGCAGACACTAACTGGTAAAGAAAGGGAAGGAATCAATACTGAGTGAGAACAGCAGCCCATGTACCCTGCACCTCCCACACCACCTTAGGTCCTTCCTCCTGACAGCACCACCAGGGGAGATCTCATGGAGCAGAGTGTGGCTCCCTTCAAAGATTAGCCAGAGACCATCAACAATCTCTTCATGGAGTCATCAGTCATGAATTTATTTATTGGAAACCTCTGAGAACTTCTTTATCATTTTGTCCAGAACTTCAGACTTCCATACATCTAATGCGTTGGAAGGTCACTGGGGCTTTTCCATAAAACCATTTTTTAAAGCAAGTATAGTACTCCAGAATTTAGATAATAAATTCATGTTAAATTCAGTGACCAACATTTACTAAGTGCTTCATAAATGTTTTTCATTCATTCATTCTCACTCTATCTTTATTTCATTTCAAATCCTGATTCTGACATCCATCAATGGTGTGACCTTTGGCAAGTCATCTAACTGCTCCCATCCTCAGTTTCCCCATCTGTAAAATGGGGATGATGAGAATACCAATCAAATTACTGTGAGGATCAAATGAGATTATACATGTAAAGCACTTTGAAAATCTAAAAGTGTTTTATAAATACTAGTTCTTTGTTCAGTCACTTTTCAGCCATGTCTGACTCTTCCTGACCCCATTTGGGGTTTTCTTGGTGAAGATACTGGAGGAGATAGCCATTTCCCTCTGCAGCTCATTTAACAGATGAGGTAACTGAGGCAAACAGGGTGAAATGACTTGCCCAGGGTCACACAGCTAGTAAGTATCTAAGGCCACATTTGAACTCAGGAAGATGGGTCTTCCCAACTTCAGGCCCAGGGCTCTATGCACTGTTACGACCTACGGTTTTAGGAGAAGGGTAATTTTATTTTATTTTATTTTATTTCTTTTAATGTTCTATAATCACTACCATAAAACTTAGATTTTAACCCCCCACACCTCCCCCCTGCCTCCCCAAGATGGCATACAATTCCATATAGGATCTACACATACTTTCCTATTGAATACGTTTTCACTATAGCCATGCTATGTAGATGAACTAAAATAAATGGAAGAAATCATATAACAAAATGTAATACGCAAACACACACACACAAACATGATCTGCTACATTCTGCGAATGAATTCCATAGTTCTTTCTCTGAGTGTGGTAGGCATTTTGCCTTAGAAAACCATTGGGAATTTTTTTTTTAAGTTCTTGCATTATTACAAAATTCCAAGTCTACCAGAAAACACTCTCGCACACTGTGGTCGTTGCTGTGCACAAAGTTCTCCTGGTTCTGCTCCTTTTGCTCAGCATCAGATCATATAAGTCCTTCCAGGCCTCCCTGAAGTCTTATTGTTCATCATTTCTTATGGCACAATAGTAGTCCATTACATTCATATACCATAATTTATTCAGCCATTCCCCAATTGATGGGCATCCCCTTGACTTCCAGTTTTGGGCAACAACAAAGAGTGCTGCTATAAATATTTTTGTACATGTGGGACCCTTTCCCATTTTTATGATCTCTTGGGGATACAGTCCTAGTAGCGATATTGCTGGGTCAAAGGGTATGCACATTTTTGTAGCCCTTTGGGCATAGTTCCCAACTGCTCTCCAGAATGGTTGGATGAGCTCACAGCTCCACCAACAATGAATTAGTCTTCCAACTCTCCCACATCCTCTCCAGCATTTATCATTTTCTTGTTCTGTCATGTTTGCCAATCTTATAGGTGTGATGTGGTACCTCAGAGTTGTTTTGATTTGCATCTCTCTAATCAAAAGTGATTTACAGAATTTTTTCATATGATTATAGATATCTTTAATTTCTTCCTTTGAAAATTGCCTGTTCATATCCTTTGATCCTTTATCAATTGGGGAATAACTTGTATAGTTACACATTGAGTCAGTTCTCTATATGTTCTAGAAATGAGGCCTTTATCCCAGAGATAAGCGGTAAAAATTCTTTCCCAATTTACTACATCCCTCCCAATTTTGGTTGCATTGGGTTTGGTTGTGCAAAAACTTTTCAATTTAATGTAATCAGAATTATCCATCTTGCATTTCATAATACTTTCTATCTCTTCTTTAGTCAAAAATTCTTCCCTTCTCCATAAATCTGCCAAATACACTATTCCTTGCTCCTCCAGTTTGTTCATGGTATCAATCTTTATACCTAGATCACATAACCATTTGGACTTTATTCTTGTGTATGGTATCAGGCATGGGTCTATGCCTAGTTTCCACCACACTGTTATCCAGTTTTTACAGCAATTTTTGTCGAACAGTGAGTTCTTATCCCAGAAGCTGGAGTCCTTGGGTTTATCAAACAGGAAGCTGCTATAATCCTTGCCTACTGTGTCTTGAGTGCTAAGTATATTCTACTTGTCTACCCTTCTGTTTCTTAGCCAATACCTAGTGGTTTTGATAATTGCTGCTTTATAATAAAATTTGAGATCTGGTAGTGCCAGGCCACCTTCCCCAGCATTTCTTTTCATTAGTTCCTTTGATATTCTGGACCTTTTGTTCTTCCAGATGAATTCTGATATTATTTTTTCCAGATCTAGAAAATAATTATCTGATAGTTTAATTGGTATGGCACTAAATAAGTAAATTAATTTAGGTAGAATTGTCATTTTCATTATATTAGCTCGGCCTACCCATGAGCAACTGATGTTTTTCCACTTACTTAAATCTGACTTTATTTGTGCAAAAAGTGTCTTGTAATTGTGTTCATATAGTCCCTGCGTTTGTTTTGGCAGGTAAACTCCCAAGTATTTTATAGTGTCTACCCTAGCTTTAAATGTGACTTCTCTATCTCTTGCTGTTGGATTTTGTTGCTAATATATAGGAATGCAGAAGATTTGTGCAGGTTTATTTTGTAACCTGTAACTTTGCCAAAGTTGTTTTTTATTTCAAGTAGTTTTTTACTTGAGTCTCTGGGATTCTCTAAGTGAATCATCATATCATCTGCACAGAGTGATAACTTAGTTTCTTCTTTGTCTATTCTTATTCTTTCAGTTTCTTTATCTTGTCTAATTGCTACAGCTAACATTTCTGGTACCATATTGAATAATAGTGGTGATAATGGACATCCTTGTTTCACCCCCGATCTTATTGGAAATGCATCTGGCTTGTCCCCATTGCATATAATGCTTGCTAAAGGTTTTAGATAGATACTGCTTGTTATTTTATGGAAAGTTCCCTTTATTCCTACGTTCTCCAGTGTTTTTAATAGGAATGAGTGTTGTATTTTGTTGAAAGCTTTTTCTGCATCTATTGAGATAATCATGTGGTTTTTGTTAGTTTTGTTGTTGATACGATCGATAATGCTAATAGTTTTCCTAATATTGAACCAGCCCTGCATTCCTAGTATGAATCCTACCTGATCATAACATATTAATCTCGTGATAAGATGCTGTATTTGTTTTGCTCAAATGTTATTTAAAATTTTTGCATCTATATTCATTAGGGAAATTGGTCTATAATTTTCTTTATCTGCTTTGTCTCTTCCTGGTTTAGGTATCAAAGCCATATTTGTATCATAGAAAGAATTTGGGAGGACTCCTTCCCCAATTTTCCCAAATAGTCTATATGGTAGTGGAATTAACTATTCTTTAAATGTTTGATAGAATTCACTTGTGAATCCATCTGGCCCTGGAGATTTTATCCTAGGGAGTTCATTGATGGCTTGTTCAATTTCTTTTTCTGAGATGGAGTTGTTTAAGTATTCAACTTCATCCTCTGTTAATCTGGGCAATTTGTATTTTTAAAATACTCATCCATCTCATTTAGATTATCGAATTTGTGGGCGTAAAGTTGGGCAAAGGAAGGGTATTTTTCTTAAGACTTTTTCCAGTTCTCAATACGCATTTTAAAAGATGAATCTATCAATAAGTCACTAAGCATTTATTAAGGACTTACTGTGTGCCAGGCCCATTGCTAAGCCCCAGTGACACAAAGGAAGGTGATATCAGCCCTAGACTTCAAAGAGCTCATCGTATTCTAATAAGCAAGACAACATACAAACAGCCATACATACAGGACATGTACAGAGTAGATGGAAGGCAGTAACAGTTGAGGAAAGCAGTGGACTGGGCAAGAGCCCCTTGAAGAAGATGGGATTTGGGCATAGCCTTAAAGGAAGCCAGGGAAGCTGGGAGGCTGAGATGAGGAAGGATGGCATTACAGGCAGGAGAGATGGGATATGCAGGGAGGCCAGCATGGCCATGGTGATACATAATACTCCATCTGTGTAGACGTGTTATGGTGACTTTTCTGATGATGTCTAGGCCTTGTTCCGTTTGGTCTACAATTAATTTGTCTACACACAGCCAACCTGTGACCTTTTATGGGTTACCTCCTGGACATCTTCTCCCCACACTGCTTACACTCCACCCACCTATCCACCCTAGTGCAGTAGGTTTAAGGTTTTGGGAGAGCAGAGCAGAGGAGAGGAAAGGAACTAGCCAGTAAAACCCAGTCAGCTGGGCATCTTTTGGCCATCCAGATTTAAACCTACTGCACTCTGAACCTGGGACACCAATGGGCCCCTGCCTGAGGGCTATTCTGGACCCTCCTAGCTTTAGAGAGATTAGCAATAATAACTGTTGCTGTTTCCCTCCCAGCCTGATGTCTTTGTTTTCCTTAGTCTCATTAAAGGGGCCATGCCCTGCCTACTTTTTAAACAGTCTTATTCAATGAATGGGCGTTGCCTCATCCTAAATGAGTACCTGCAAAGACCTTGGCCTAAAGGGGTCAAAGTCTCCCTGTGCATCCTGGGTCATCTCCAGTCATCCTGATGAATATCTGGTCACTGGATTCAGATGGCTCTGGAGGAGAAGTGAGGCTGGTGACCTGCACAGCCCTCCCTCACTCAAAACAAAGTCAAGTGCAAGTCATGTCACTATTTCTCTGAAGGCATGGTCTTCTTCTTTGGCAATCTTTTATCCACCATGGCCCTCAGCACCACGGACAGCTCAGCGACTCCAGCTTTTGCCTTAGCCTCTGCCTGTACTCCTTCCCAGCTCCCTGAATATAAGCTCCTTGAAGGCAGGAGCCACCTTGGGTCTTGCTTGCATTTGTCCCCTCAGTATTTAGCATGTGTCTGGCACATAGTAAGCACTCATTAAATGTTTTACCTATTTATTGACACACAGTTGACAGTTCTGATTCTAGCATCTAATAAGTGAGGACTTTTTTTCCCTCTAACATCACCTTATATTCTTCCTCTCTCACTTAACTACCTGTGTGAACTTGGGTGAGTCACAATCTCTTTGGGTCTCAGTTTCCTGATTTATAAAATGGTAGGTTAGACTATAATCTCTTACCCTGTGACTGACCCACACTCCAGGGCCACATCTCTGCCTCATCACAGACCTTTATTTCTCAGGACTGCTCTAATCATCCTCCACTTTCTTTTCAATCCAGACCTGGCCCAGTTGCCATTCTTCAAGTAGGAAGCTCCACAGCCTGTCCCATGTGTTTGTACTGGCTGTCACCTCTGTGGAATGCTCTGCCCCCTCCTCACAGTCTTCTACTCCCTGGCTTCCTGCAGTAGGAGACTGGAAACCCATCCATTGAAGAAGGTCTTTCCAATTCTCCCTGCTCAGATTACTTTCCATGTACATTTTATGGTTCTTGTGGAGTGTAGGGTGTGTTCAGAGAGTACTAACATCTCTGGTGTGAGGGCTGCTTATCCATTTGGTGTCTACCTGATCCACCCAATTCTCACCCATTGCTCTAAGAAGCTATAGCATGCTCAGTGGCCACACCCTGGCAAAACTTTTTGGCAGATGGGCTAAACCAGTTTGAGGATAATTGAAGGATCCCAAAACCTTCAGTAAGTTGGGGGTAGGTGGGTATGTCTACCACAAACATGTGAAGGCTGACCCAAGCGAAATGGGCAGATGAGAACAATTTGTTCCAATGGTCACGAAGGTGGCTTAAACAGGCACTGGGGTGTGCTTAGACCTTGGTCACACATCAAAGACACCAAGGTCATTCACTGCATTCTGGGTTATCACCTGGATTTTGTCTTGTCATTGGAATTTGATAATCCTGGAATATAGTGAGGCCAAGAACTTCATGCAACTCTATCTCACTTAAATCCAATTTATGAGTGAGGAAAAAAGACATCAGTCATATCATTTTAGCATTTTTGTATATCTCAAAGTCCTCTGGCAACAGGCAAGTAATAAAGCAGCAGATGAGGATATACTGGGAGCTGTCATCACAACCTTGCACACAGGAGGCCCAAGCCATAGGGTCATCTTTTCACTGGAAGCAACATTGGGACTCAGCAGCCCTATAAGGACCACACTATTCACTTCTCAGTGTGAAGAAAGGGCTAGAAAAAGTGCCCTAAAAACTGTCTGCTTACCCAATTCTGGTCTGTTTACTATGGCAGGTGGGGATCCCACCATATGATTGAAACACAAAAAAATGACAAAAACTCCTGCAAAGATGAATCTATTCATTATTGGTATATGGCATGTGAACATGCTTATGGACAACACAAAATCCTGAAAAATGAAAAACTTTTGTTGCAAGAGAAGGTTTCCCAGCCAAATAGCAGCCTGAGTGAAACAAAGCTGGCAAATGAAGGCCAGCTTACTCAAGTTGGATCTGGATACATGTTTTTCTTAAGTGACCACAGTGATGGGGAGAACTGTGAAGTTGGCATAGGTTTTGTAATCAAAACTAATCTAGTCAACAGGCTTGTATGTCTGCCAAAAGGAGTGAATGACAGGCTCATGACAAAGCGATTGCCACTTGCAAGAAAACATCACGCCACGACCATCAGGACTTATGCTTCCACCATGACAAACACTGATGAGGTCAAAGAAAAATTTAATGAAGACCTAGAGACCCTTATCATCAATGTGCCAAAAGAGGACAAACTGATAATTCTAGGTAACTTTAACACAAGAGTAGGCACAGACAACCAGACTTGGCAGGGAGTCTTTGAGAGGAAAGGAGTCAGAAACAGCAACAGCAAAGGTCATTTACTATTGAAGACTTGTGCATTCCATGATCTTCTCTTCACCAATACTGTCTTCCACTTACCTAAAATCAACAAAACTTCATGGATATACCCTCACAGCAAACACTGACACGTAATAGACAGTGTGGTTGTAAGGAGAAGAGACAGTGTATGAAAGTGACAAAAGAAATGTGTGGTGCAGAGTGCTGGACTGATCATAGATTTATCCTCTCTAAGCCAAACATTTACATTCAACAAAAGCAGTGGCTCCAAGACAAGACAACTACCAGAAGAATTAATGTCAACAGATTAGAGCACTTCTATGAGGGAGAATAGTTTATTGCCAATTTGAAGGATAAGTTGAGCCAACACACAGCTGGCATCAGTGGAGCAGAAAAGGAGTGGGCAGCTTTCAGAGATTTGGTGTATGGCATGCATTTGCTTATCCAGAGCAGAAGATTCAAAAATGTCAAAATTGATTTGATGAAAATGATAGTGAAATTCAGAAGCTGAAAAAAGAAAAATGAGAGCCTCACAGGGTTTACCAGCAGGATAGTTCTTCTGTCTCTAAGAAGGCAGCATTTAATCCCAACAAAAGTAAAGTACAAACAAAGCTTGGAGAGATCCAGAATTCTTGGCTCAATAATAAAGGAGATGAAATTCAATTTTATGCAGGTAGTAACAGTCCAAAGCACTTTTATGATGCCCTGAAGGCTATTTATAGGCCAAAGAGACTTATGGTACCTCTCAGCTATTCAGTGCTGATGGAGCCACATTGATTAGTGATAAGGACATGACCCTGGAGAGATGGGCTGAACACTTCTGTGTTCCCAACAGACAGCCATCAATCAATGCTGAAGCCACAGATGATACACCTCAGGTTGAAGTCAATCCCTCCCTAGCTGAAGTTCCAACTGAAAATGAGGTTTTGAGTGCCATCTGGCTCCTCTCATGTGGCAAAGTGCCTGGTACTGATTCTATTCCAGATGAGATTTACAAGGAAGGGGGTATACCACCCTTTCAAATGCTAATATACATTTTCTGGGTTATACAGCAAGAGGAGGTTCAAGGATGTCTCTATTGTCCATCTCTATAAAGGTAAAGGAAATTTTAGATTATCTTGTGACAATCTCAGCGGGGTCTCTCTTAATCATTGCTTGCAAAATTTTTCCCAGAGTCCTTATTAGTAGGCTGATCCTTCACCTAGAAGATGGTCATCTACCTAAGATCCAGTGTAGCTTCAGAAAAAGTCAAGGAATGGTCAATATGTTTTTGCCTGATAACCCCAGGAGAAATACCAAAGGTAGAACACAGAGGTCTAAACAGAGTGTTCATTGATCTGACCAAGGTCTTTGATACTGTCAGTTTTGAGGGCTTACAAAAAATTAAGTCAACATTTGGTTGCCTAGAGAAGTTCATCAGTATTAGGTTCCAGTCCCATGATGGCATGCTTGCCTGAGTGGTCAATAGTGGACAAAGTTCTCACACTTTCCCAGTCGCTAATGGAGCAAAGAGAACTTTGTGCTTGCTCCTACGCTTTTTAGCAGGATGTTTTCACCCATGTTGTCAAATGCCTTCAGAAAGGATGAACATGGAATCACTCATGGAGGCTCCAAAGGAAAATGTGGGAGAAAATACATGTTAGACTGACTACCAAACTGAAGGTTTACAGAACTGTTATACTGACCTCATTGTTGTATGCCTGTGAAACCTGGACAGTCAACCAGTGCCACGCCAGGAAACTGAATTGCTTACATTTGGATTGTCTTAGGAAGATTCTGAAAATCACCTGGCAAGATAAGGATACTGAGGTCCTTTCTTGAGCTGAACTTCTAAGCCTTCACATTCTACTGCAGGGAGTGCAATTCAGATGGGTTGGTCATACTGTTCAAATGTCAACTGTAAGTTGCCTAAAAAACTATTTTATGGAGAACTCACACAAGGCAGGCACTCCTATGGTGGTCAGAAGAAGAAATACAAAGACGCTCTCAAGGTCTCTCTGAAGAATCTCAGAATGGACTGCATGACATGGGAAATACTGACACAGGATCTCTCAGCATGGCATGCCCACATCAAAGATGGAGCTGTGCTCTAGAAGTAAAGCAGAATTTTTGCAGTGCTCAAAAGATATGTGAGATGCCCAAATTTAGAGCCATCTCCACTCCAAACATTCATATGGACTATTTGTGCCAGAAGTGAGGTGGAGTTGTAGTCAGGCACACTGAAACTTGACTCCAACATCGTGATGTCCTTGTGATCCTCTTCCAGGACAAAGGACAACAACCAACCATATATCCTGTATGTATCTACTTATTTACATGCCAGGTCCTCCATAAGAATGTACACTTGTTGCAGGCAGAGACTGGTTTTTCCTTTCTTTGAATCCCCAGCCCTTAGCCTAGTGCTTGGCACAACATAAGAGTTTAATAATATTCATTGACCAGCTGTCAGATGCTTCAGGATCTGGTCCCAGTCACCCTTCCTAGCCTTCCTACCCTGCATGAATGTGTTCCATACCCAAGGGGTTTCCTAAACATCCCTGAAGAGTCCTTGGAGGTTTCCACCATTGGACCCTCTCACTGTTGAACTGAACTGAACAATTTCTAAGGTTCTCTCAATGCCTTCTACTATACATGGTCTGGGACCTATCCCTAGGGCTAGCATTAAACCAGGGGCACCTTCTGTTCAGTGCCCTGTGGTGGCAGAGGGGTCTACTTCTGTGAGTGCACCTCTGGGAATGTTGGCACCTCCCCTCCTCATTCAGAGGACTGGTGATGTCCTCATCATGAGAGGAGGGTGAGGCCTGGCACTGAGGTGTCTCCTGACGCTGACAGGGACAAGAGAAGATTTGTCATTACAATGTCTCTCCAAAGGTCTTGGAGGAGCCCAGCTCTCACATACATGCTCCAACAAACACCCCAAAATAGCACTTGGCTGAATAATGACAAAGCAGCCAAAGAGGAACTAAAACAAATGCCTTCATTGGACCCAGGACTGTACTACAAAACATCCAGGAGCCATTGGGCAATAGAAAAGAGATCGTGGTGTGAATACAGAAAAAAAAATGGAGACCTGATAGTGTAGATCAGATACTCCTTCAAGAGGCTGTGAAGCCTGTAGCCTTCTAAGTCTGGGGGTAGAAGAAAGGGGGACTCAGACAACGAACTCCAGGGAAGTAAAAAATCTGCAGTTCTCTGGCACTGATGGCCATGAGGCAGGAGCTAGCAGCCCCCAGGCCAGGACATATATTAGAGTGGTGACTACGGGAGGGGACAGAAAGAGGTATACAGGGAGAGATGGTGTGCCACGATGAACAAAATGTACCCAGAAATTTCTGTCTAACAACCCAAAGTAAATGCTCTCCACCATCCCCTGGAGATGGCGGCCAAGGGTACAGGATATTAACACCTTGAGAAAGTCAAGTAAGGTCTCAAGTGGGAGAAAGTTCCTAGGATAAGTTTTGAAAGAAACCAGGGACTTCAAGAACCTGAAAGGAGGAGGAAGAGAATTCCCAAGATGGGGCAGATCCCAGGCCAACCCATTCCAGGGAGAGATGGAGGGCTGGTGACCAGAAAGACACAATTGTTTTAGCCAAACATTTGTTAATGAAGGCCAGTCCAGAGTTTCCCACCGTTGGCCATTTGGGTCTCTATTTCTTTGATTACAAAATCCCCTTAAACTTAAAAATTTTCGAAAATGAAGACATAAGAGATTTCCCATGAAATCAGAAAGAGACAGAGACAGAAACAGGGAGAGGGAAAGAAAGAGGTAGAGAGAGAAAAAAAAGCAATGGAAAAAGAGCAGAGATAGAGAAGTGACTAAGGGAAATTAAACCAGGTAAAAGTTTCACTTTTTGCATGAAGACTCACCATTCCCAGAAATACCATTTCTTCTTCCTTTTCCCTGAGAGTTTTCTTATACTGATGGAATGAGCGCCAAAACTGGATTAGAAACAGGAATTGTTAGATCAATTGGCTCGTTCTAATGTAAAAGAAGGCTGCCCATACTATGCCACCACCCTGTCCCCAGCAGGCATGTTGGTTTCATTCTGGTCATGAAGTCAGAATGTTTCCTCCTGATCCCCAAAGGCGGAACTTGTCACCCCAAAATTGATTTCTCTATAATCAGCAGTCATGTGGCCACTGGTCCAATTCACTGCCCAGTGTTAGCTGAACTTGCTTTTACTTCATTGAGTCTGTTGGCATGAGGAAATGGTTTCATCACTTTGCCCCTTTGTATTTGGGACCCCCACAGAGAAGTCCTGTCCCCATGTCAATAGACTTCATTGGTAATGTTGAAGAAATGGCCTGGAAATGAAAGGAATTTGTGGTTCCTATTTTTTAAAAAACTAATTTCTAAGAAAGAAACAGAGTGATCTAGTGGCTACAGAGCTAAGGATGGAATCAGGATATATGAGTTCCAAGTTCCACTTCTGACATACCCTGAGCAGGTCACTGAACTTTGAAGACATCTTAGAATCTTTCGCAATTACATAAAAGCAGTTCATTTATAATGGTAGAGGGAATTTGGCATAGATTTGTCCACAGTTCTTAGGACCATATATTTGAGGCAGGAAGGAATCTTGAAAGACATCAAATCAAATTTCCTCAGTTTATACAGATGAGGAAATTGAGAGACTGAAGCTGAGAGAATGTGACTTCCATGATCACAATCTAGTAAATATTCTTGAACCTGGGTTTTTCTGATTCCAGTGACCTGTCTGTGACACCATGCTGGCTCTCACTGGGGATACCTATTCCAACAAATCCCAAGTGCAAGTTCCCTCCGCCCTCCCTCACCACAAACTAAAACAAAAACAGAAACCAGTTCTAAGAAGTAGCTAAAGTCATTGAAAAATTCTCAGCTCAAATCTCACAATTTGACCTCTATTTATCAAACAGGTCTTCTACTATGAAAGTTTAGCTAACATTGGCCAAACAGCATCAGTATCTTCCGAAGAAGTTTAAGGGGAATACCTCTGGAGTTCCAGCCTTCATCTCTGTTCAGGGAAGTGATTGGCTATTTCCCCTACACATGACTGGTCAGGCCTCTTGGAATTAAATCCAAGGATGTTGCAAGAGGGTTTAGGGTGTGTTTTATCAGTGAGCTCCTGGCCCAAGTCACTCCTCTTCACACAGTGGCCACTGGTGATCTCATTCCCAGTTTTGTGAGTTTCTAACTGCCCAAGCCAGGTGTCCACCCTCCCCCCCCCCCCCCCCCCCCCCGCAAACAAACAGACTAGCACCTTTTGAATCCGGGTGGCAGCACCGTTCAGGTCCTGGGCATTCTCCCCATGAAGCCGGGCTTGTTTTCCTTTGATATCTTGATAATAGATCTGCCGCATGAAAATGGCTCTCAGACGGCCTTGGCGGGCTCTCTCCGAGATCTGGATCAATTTCACAGCTTCTTCTAGGGGCATGACCTTCAGAGGCAGCTTCTGCAGTGGACAGCAGACAATTCCTTCACAAAACATGCCGTCCACAAGTAATCATTTCAGAAATTAACATGACCTTTATTTTTGAGAACATTGTTTTCCCCCCAAACATGGAAATATTGATCACTTCTTTTCCCCAATTACTTAAGCACAGAATCAAAACTAGAGGTGGGCAAAATAAACAGGTACCCAAGGATCAACACTTGGTCACAACTAGGGACAATATATATATATTTTCAATATATAAATGTGCTTATTTTTAATACTAGAAAATCCTGATCTTTGGAGGAAAATGCTCACCATGTATTAAGTGCCATGTATTATAGTTAAGCACAAGCGCCCCAGTGAGATGGGCAAGCGACACAGACATCAAACTTTGCCTGGTGGAGTGAGAGGAGGGGTTTCTCAGTCCTTTTTAAAAGATATTTTAGTCCTTTTAATCAATCAATAATCATTTATTCGGCACTAGCTATGTGACAGGCACTGGGGACATAAGGGAAAAAACAGACCCTGCCTTCAGGGAGCTGGCCTTCCATGGAAGGAACAGCACGTACATGAATAAGTTAATACAAAGAAAACAGAGTGAATACTGGGTCATTACTAAGAGGCTGGGGATTTGGAAAAGCCTTCTGTAGTATGTGGCCCTTGAGCTGAGCTGGGAAGAAAGCTATGGATTCCCAGATGATTCCAGGCACAGGATGCCCTGGACAATGGCAAGAAGAAGGAATATTGCATGGCCCATTTTGCTGAAATATAAAATTCATGAAGGGGAAGTAAACTTGTAATGGGAGGTTAAAGCCAGAGCGAGAAGGGCTTTAAATGCCCAACAATTTGCATATGGGGTCAGCAAGATCTGAGTTCAAATCCAGCTTCAAGCACTTACTGGCTGTGTGACCCTGGGCAAGTCTCTTAACTTTGTTTGCCTCAGTTTCCTTACCTGTCAAATGATCCAGAGAAGGAAATGACAAACTACTCCAATATCTCTCTCAAGAAGATCTCGAAAGGGGTTAGAAAGAGTGGCACATGACTGATCTAGGAGGCAACAAGAAGCCCCTGGTGCTTTCTATGTAGGGGAGGGATGTTCCATTGACATTTCATCCCTGTCACCTCTTCCATCTCGTTAGGTGATCCTAAATACAAAGATTCCACACCTTCCCCCTTTCATTTAGAATGACTCACTTTTACAGGGTCAGTTAAAAGAGTGGCTGTCTTGGAAAACAGCCTGTGCCAATCACATTATCCTCATGAACTGAGACCTAGTCACTCTCCCTTAATGAGGGGTGAATAATTGCTTGACAAGTTGTAGCAGTAAGCACCCTGGCACCCAGAAGGGCCTGCTGTACAGGTTCTTAGATCTGCTTTTCCAAAAGGGAAGTAACTTTTGAGGGGTCAACAATCACTTTAATCAAATACATATACCAACAGAGAAAATACAAGCAAGAAAAACAGACAGGGTTTCCAACTGTCTGACCACAGGCAATACATATGCCATTACCAGACAGAGAAGCACCAACATCTGGGTTTTCAAAGTGGGGGATGCTTCTCAGCGTCTGCACAGAGTCTCATCTGACACATGAACCTTCTTCCGAAACTTAAGCCTCAGAGTAAAACCTCACCTCAGAATGTATATACTCTTTTCAGAGCCAGTGCCTCATTAGCAATCAACGAAAGGTGTGGGTCTTCATGGGGAACAAGCCTCTCCCAATCAAGCCTCCTTCAATAGCCCCACCTGATGTTTATCAATGGACAGGATATTTTTAACTCCCTTTACACAAGTTCATGGCCCAAGGAGATGCTCTCCATCTTCTCAAAGAGGCAGATAGACATCTTCTGAAAAGAAACAGTCACATTTCCAAAGATTCGCCTCCATCCAAGTGGGATGGATGTGGCTGGATGTTCTTACCTCATCCCTCATCAGCCATCTCCAAAAGGTTCAATGAAAACGTAGGGAGACTCCTGTGGATGAAGCTCATCAGTGGAAGGCGTTTACCCCAGGAAGGATAGAAAGTAAGCAAGAATGGAGTTTTGAAGACATAGAGAAAAATGGTTCCATTGAAGAGGAAAACCAGAGGTTGTCTGGGGGGGACAATGCAGATATCCAAGGGGCTCACAAAACAACTGAGCTTTTAAAAGCCATGCCAAGAGGATGGAAGCAAGGCCAGGGGAGAGAATATGAATTCCTCCAAAGTCTAGTGCAAGAAGCCAAGAACATGTTGAGAGACAAAGACAGGGATTTAGAGCCCCTTCCTTATCTAAAGGAGTCCCAAAGAAGGGATCATGCTAACTGATAACAGAGGGGAGGCAAAGATGTTCAGTTTTCATTTGTAGTCTAAATTTTTTCTGCCCAGGATGAGATTTAGACTGAATAGGGCAGCAAAACATGGCTAATAGGGAAGTGGTATACTAGAACCAGCTGGAATCAGCTTATAAAACCTGATTGTTAAATTTTCATTATGAGCATTTACTCCTTGGAAATCAGAATACGCTAAAAGCAGGGTTTGACTGTTTTGTTGATTGTCTCGACTTGTAAAATGGAGAAAAATGGTAGTAACAAAAATTAAACACAAAAGTGTTTTGTGCATACATTTCTCCCAAACATTTACCAGTACACCCCTTGACTGATCCCCAAATATTTCGAGTCACCTGACCCAAATGAATGACTTCCTCAGGTTCTGATTGCTGGACCTCTGCCATGTGTATCTGAAAGATCACGGAGAACAGGAGAGTTCCCTCAAAACTAGAAAGATCCAGGCATCCAGTGTCAGAGAAAGGGAAGAGATTGGAATTGGCAAACTCAGATCAACTTTGATAACGTCTTCTAGAAGTTATTAGAACAGGATGCCATGAACACAACGGGCAGGATCACTTACTCAACAACACTTCTGGTGCTCTCATGTCCTTTTTGTAGTTACTGAACTGCTGGGACAAGGAAACCTGCAGATACAGTTTACTTAGATTTGAGAGAGAGCTTTGCAAGATACTTTTTGAGATAAAAGTGGACTGGTTAACAGAACTTTCCCAGGGATTTGGACCAGAGTGGTCAGAGCCTAAGAGTAAACATGTCAACTTGCACGGCAGCCTCTGGTAGAATGCCTCAGAGATCTCTGCTTGGCCCTGTGTTGTTGAACATTCATGATTTGGATGGGGCATGCTTGTCAAACTTGCAGATGGCACAAAAGGGTCAGGGAAAGTAACATATCGCATGATGGAATGAGGGTCCAAAAAGATTCTGAATGGCTGCAGCTCTTGACTAAATGAAACATGATCAAACTGAAGATAGAGGTAAAGTCCTACTTGAGTTAAAAAACTGATTTCAGAAGTCCATGATGGAGGAGGCATGACTAGTCAGCAGTCTATCTGAAAAGGGATCTGAGGCATTTTGGCTGACTCCAGAGTCAAGGCACATTAATAGTATGCTATAGCAGCCAAGAATATGAACGCAATCTGAGGTTTGGATAGACAATCTGGTGTAGATAGACGACAATTTGTCTGAAAAGAGACCTGGAGCACTCCAAGGTCAAGAAGTATTCACTGTGTGCTATGAAAGCCAACAAAGTGAATGCAAGAAAGTTTCATTCAGAGAGAGGCATGGCACCTAGGAGTAAGAAGTGAAAATCCTGCCCAATTCTGGCCTAGTCAGATGACATCTGGAGGGCTGTGCCTAGGTCTGGGTTCCACCTTTTTTAGGAGGATATGTGTGAACTGAAGAGACAGAGAAGGGCAGCCAGGATGGGGAAACACTTTAAGGAGGCTAGAAGGAATTGGAGACCTTCAGCTTAGAGACTAGAAGATGGTGGAACATGATAGCTGCCTTCAAAATCTTGGAGAGTTATGATACGGAAGAGGGATCAAACTTTGTTCAGGCAGAGGAGGCAATAAATGCTTATTGAGCACCTTTTATGTGACAGTCATTTTGCTAAGCACCTTTCTTTACAAATATGATCTCATTGGACAATGAGCTAGTGTTTGATCTCTTAGCACAGAAACAGGAGAAATGGGTAGATGCTGCAAAAGAGGGAAATATATGCCTACTGTCAAGACAAGCTTTCTAATAATCAGAGCTATCCAAAAATGGAATGGGGCACCTCAGGGACTGGTGGAGGCAGATTCCATCTCCTGGAGGCCTTCATGTATAGGCCACTTGCCAGATATGGTGCAGAGGAAGTAATTTTTTCAGGTGACATCTGGGCTCTCTGAGATTCCTTTCAACTCTGAGATTCTTGTATTTTAATCGAGGGTCTCAGACACCATTTTTCAACTGGCCATTCACTTAGATATCTTCCTTTCTCTTCTCCAATCCGTACTGTCAGCCAGAAAGGATAATGGAAGCACTCCATACTCCCTGAGTTCCCTGCCTGCCACATTCCTCTTTCTTGCCCACAATTTCAGAATTTCTAGAATTCTTTTCATATACCTTATAGATTTATTATTCATTCCCACATGAATCACAAGAAGTGAACAGCTGCCATCTGGTTTGGCAAATTTGCATCACACCCTACTTATGCAACCCAGAAAAATAGCCTGTCTCCTGACTGGTCAAGACCAAGTCAACAGGCTAATGCCAGATCAGAATAGCTTTCGGCAAGGAGGATCACCTTCACCAACACCCCCTCCCCCCCAAACACTGGAGCTTAATAAATGTTTGAATTGACTCATGTAACCTGGAATACTTGCCCTCAGTCACTGCAGCTGGCATCTGGGTGTCTCCTCCTTCTAAGTAAAATGAAAAACTCCTCCAGTCTGCCTCCATAGTAGGGTCCTGTTCCATAGGGCCTTCAATTTACAGAATTTTCCTGTCATTTTCTAGCTCATATTTTTTCTACTCTTCAACCTCTTGACATAACTTTGAATCCCTTTCTTAGTTTTAAGAGTCTTTTTAATTGTCCACCAGAAACATTTTATTTCTTCCTGTTGTGGCATACTTTAACCCCATGGACTAGACAGCATAAAGGCCTTTCTCCAGCACTTTTGCCTTCTCCTCCAGCAGGAAAACCCATTATTGTTTAATATATGTATTTGTAATATATATGTGGGATGCATATCTGTTGTATATGTAATATATGTATGTAATATGTATGTAAACACAGAGATATATACACTATATATGGACATATATGTGTGTACATTTCCTATAGAAGAAACACAAAGACATGAAATCTTTTGGAGTTGATCATGTGACATGGGAGATACTAGCACAGGACCACTCAGTATGGCATACTCACATCAGAGAAGAGGCTGTGCTTTATGAGCAAAGCAGAGCTGAAGTAGCTCAAAAGAAACAAGAGATACATCAATTTAGAGAATCCACCCCAAATGTTCCTATGGACTATTTGTGCTCGATCTGTGGTAGAGCATTCTGAGCTCGTATTGGTCTGATCACAGTCAGACACACTGAAACTTGACTCTAGCATAGTGATGTCATTTTGGTCATCTTCGAGACAAAAGACAACTAACAACCAACCAAAAGTCACTAGAAGAATTCTGTCATGCTGAAACTGAGCTCCTCAGCTGATTCTTTGGGGTTCCCCTTACCTCTGCTGCTAATGATGACAGCTTGATTGCTGTACACATGCCTTTGCCATCAGGCCAGAAAACACTGGGGTAACTTCTATAGTGATCTTTTCTTTTCAAAGGAACTGTTGTATTAAGAGTTTTTGGTTTTGTATCATCTGACGTCCTCAATGGGATCTCCCTCTATATCAGTTCTATAGTCGTTTTTGTTTCCAATTTATCTATTTTCCTTCTCACTTTCTAGTTTCCCTCTTTTGCGTGTCTCTTTTTCTGTGTCTGCAGACAATACTTTGCCCAGGTGCCAATGATCAGTCATCAGGAGACTTGTTACATTCACTGCCAATCTCAAATCCAAACAAAAGCAGCAAACAGAAATTATCTCCCAGGTCTTCCAAAGAATCCTCAACTCTTCCTCTATCTTCCCCTTAGTTCTTTCTTTTCCAGGCAAATGCTGGTTATGGCTGCTTTGGGGTTCTACTGAGAAGCCATGACTCCATGTCACAGTCCTGGAGAACTGACAGCTACAGGCAAGAGCATCTTAATAGGCCCAGTGTGATCACTGGCAAGACCTAACTACATCTGCTAAACTACCTCATGACATAGTCATTTGAGCAATACTAAATTCCTTTCAGAAGAGTAACCACAGAGGCAAAAATAAATTCAAACACCTATATGTTAGTTTAGGATTACATGAATGATTCTCAGCCAAAACCTTGAGGTCAATCTCTCCTTTCCAAAACTAGTAGCAAAATGGATATTCTATGTTTGGTGAACCTTTGGTAACTATGAATTGATTGATCCCTTGTATTTAATATGTAAACAATATATAGAAGTCTCCTTCCTTCTCTTCCCTTCCTTCCTTCCTTCCTTCTTTCCTTCCTTCCTTCCTTCCATCTGACCAAGTCACTCCTTTACTCAATCAACTCCCATAGCTCCCTGTAGCCTTTAGGATCAAATACAAATTCTTCTGTTTGTCACTTAAAGCTCTTCTGAACCTTTCCTCAACCTACCTATCCAGCTGTATTATCAGTCCTCCCCTTCACAGACTCCACAATCTTCCCAGACTGGCTGACTCATTGTCCTCCCACAAGATGCTCCATTACCAACCTCTACCTCTCCCATGGTGGTCTCTCCTCCATGGAATTCATTGTCTCTTCACCTCAGTCTCAGAATCCTTTGTTTTCTCTAAATCCAACTAATAAAGCACCTTCTTCATGAAACCTTTCCTATTGTAATAGAACACTAATTCTACCACTAGTACTCCCTAATATAATAACCACTAGTCTTTTCCCCTTTGGTCCCTCCCCCCCACAATAACCTCCCTTCATTCACCCATTCATATACATGTTACCTCCTCCTGTCTTTGTCTTTGAATGCCCAGCACTTAGGCCAGCGTCTGCCACAAAGTAAGCATTTTAAAAGTACCTGCTGATTAACTGACTATATGACCTGATTTCTTGGTATTCCGTGATCTTCAAAGAGCACTGATAAATGAAATGTCAAAAGAATTGTTTAATTTCAGATTTACTGGGCCGAAAGTCTGCCACCTTGTCCCACCAGTACCAAAGAAGAAAGAGTTCTTCAGAAATGGCCACAGAGCTAGTTAAAACAAAGGAAAGAAACCGGGTACAAACCAGTTGGAGTGCTTCCAGTCCAGCATTTGCCAGTATCTGAGCGAGGACTTTTTCTTGTTCTCTTAGCACCTCCATCTTCTCCTTCAAAAAGTACCTGGGAATGGGAATGTCTAGCTGTTCCTGGGGAAGAGAAAAGAGACGAAGGAGCTCAGTGGGCTTGGATTTCAGGAGTCACCTGCAATCTTAATTGCTCCAATGGATATGGAGCTGTGATGTCTGGCAGCCTTTATAATCCCATTTGACAGATAAGAAAACTGAAGCTGAGTATTTAAGGGATTTACTTGGGGCACCCAACGATTCTAACTTAAGCGTATGAATTAAGTGTATGAATTAGACCGGTCATTGATTTCCATTCCTATTTTTATGACAAACAAGTAGATGCAAAATGGTTTCACAATGACTACAGATCTACAGAGTGACACAGTGAGAAACAGCCTGGCTACAGAGTCAGAGGGCTTGGGTTCAAGTGACACTTCTGATATTTACTGCCTTGTGTGATCTTGAGCAGGTCATTCTCTCCCTGAGCTTTATTTATTCTGCAGTAAAATGGGAGGGTTGACTTTGGTGGCCTTGGAGGCCCCATTCAGTCCCAGATCTATGAGGCTACAAATTAAGGGTAAGCAAAAACACTGATGATTAACCTCAATTTTTTATCAGAATGGAACAAAACCTTACTAATAATGGTGAGAGGGCAGTTGGATTTATAAGTGTTCTCAAGGAATGTTTATTTTCAAGCTTGTACAATATTTCCAAGTCAGCTGCAAATATGAGGCCAGGTAGAGGACTTCAGGAACCTGCTTTAATGAATAGATAAATCTGTGGTTGGGGCACCAAGTATCTGTATGTAAATGACATACAGAAGGACTTCTAAAGAATTTTCTCCATTATCTTCTTAACCTTTCTTGGCCCCCTGCTTTCCAAAGCAAACTTGTTTCTCTGTGAGCTTGTTTGGGAAAGTTTCTTCCATGAAACAAGAGGAAAATTAAGCCCAGTCCGTGGGAGTACTCTCGCTAATTCCAAATCACTGAACTCCAAACAACTACATCGGAACCAAGCCAAGTTCTGGAGTCACAGGAGCAAAAGGTTTCCTGGCATCTTTCAAGGGCCACATGAAACAAGGAACTAATTGACAGAACCAAAGCACAACTGAGTCATTCCCTCAAATTCTCGATGCGTGAGATGAATGTACTGTGCTACATGGAAATCACATTAGGATGCATGCTCAGTTCAGAATGCAGCCAGCTTAAAAAATAAGGAGACCTTGGAAAATTATAAATTTCTGGAATCATTTCATATATACACTATGCAATTGTGAGATTTCTAAGTTAGCATTAAGAATACTATTCGATGTTACTGATGTTTTAATTTATTGAGAATATATTTCTGATTCTATTTTTATCATGCTGATGAAAATAATTTTTGATAAGATAATATTGAAAGTGAGTATTTATTTAAAGCAAAACATTGAAATCATCTTCTGATTTTATTTGACCCATAGGAGTGAATCATTTTAACAAATTGAGAGAAGTTAATGTTTTAAAGCTATCAGGATGTAAAGACTGCTAGGTTATTTTTCCCTATCATTTTGCTGTCCTGTTTCCAAGAGTGCATCTGTCATGTCTGCCACAGGGAAGCTTCATTAGAAAATTCATTAATTGGGGCCCTGTTTATACTTTTATTATAAACACTAATGATTTGTTTGTTTGAGAGCTGATGCCTTCATTAAAGTCATTTGCGCTGTAAGCGAGACACATTTTCTGTTTCACATCAGGGACAAAACACAAGACAATATTTCCACATATTGATACTTGCAATTAAAATATAGGATGTTATTTAAACTAACAAATTAATGTCCTTTATGAAGAACTATAAATAGGATTCTCATTCAGAAATTGCCTAAAGATGGTTCCCTGCTGAGAACATTCTTCTCTTGTACTTTCAGATCCAAACATATAGGCATGTTTCTTAAAGATGATATCATTAAGACTGTAATGTACAAATGTTATAATTATTTCTCCTGTTTCTGCTCTAAGAAAAGTGCAAATCACAACAAAATAGCTTTATTCTAGTCTGCTAACAATTCTACCAGTATGTTCATTAAATTCTCAATATTCTAAATTCTAGGAATACAGAAATGAAAGGCTCCCCACTGCCTCTAGGACCAAGTACTAAAAGCCCTTCACAGTCTCACTCCAGCCTTCCCTTTCAAATTTATTATTCATTATTCCCTTTCATGTTGTTGCCCACAATGCCTACAAAGCTTTCCCTCCTCACCTCCACCTTACAGAACTTCTGCCTTCTTTCAACATTCAGCTCAAGTATAACCTTCGATGAAAACCCTATCCCTCCCCCCAGTTTGGAGACCCCTCTATCCTTGTAAAATTACTTTGCAGCTACTCTTTCTATAGATTGCATTTATTTCTATGTACCTATTTATTTCTCCAATAAAATGGGAGCTTGTAGAGGGCAGGGATTGTCACTTTTTGGTTTTGCATTGTGAGGGAATAGTAAATGCCTGACACAGAGTATGCTCTTAATAGAGACAAAGGACCGGCCCTGGAGTCAGGAGGGTTGGGGTTCACATCTGGCCTCAGACACTTAACATTTACTAGCTGTGTCACCCTGGGCAAGTCACTTAACCCCAATTGCCTCTCTCCCCCCAGTAAAATAAAATAGAGACAGATACAGAGACAGGATAGTGAGAGAGAAAAACATAGAGACAAGCACAAGAACAGAGACATACAGAGAGATGGAGATGCTGGAGAGTGCTAGACAAAGGGAAAGCTTACAGGAGACAGTTTGAGGTCTTGCAAAATGTCATCGAAGTAATGGAATTCTGAAAACTCCAGCTCAACCATCTCGTTCTTGAGCTCCAGGATGCGGCCCATGACCGCATCCAGCACTTGCCGGATCAGGATGCGCTTCTGTGGATGCACTATCTGGTCGTAGGCATTCTCCAAGTTGCGGAAGATCTGCACATACTTGATGTAGAAGGTGGCCAGCATCTGGAAGATCACCACTTGGTCTTGGGGCGGCTCCAGCGCCTTTTCAGACTCTCCCTCCAGCAGACAATTGAGGGCTTCTTGGGCATCCCCCCACAACTTATTGTAGCTTCTGAAAGAAGAAATAACAGCTTGAAGAAGAGAAATTTGAACGAAGAATACACTTACTGCGGCAGCTGCCAGGTGGTTGAGAATCAGGAAGACTCTTCTTGACTTCAAATCCAGCCTCAAACACTTACTGGCTGTGTGACCTTGGGCAAGTCGCTTAACCCCATTTGCCTCAGTTTCCTCAACTGTAAAATGAACTAGAAAACGAAATGGCAAATGCTCCAGTTGAAAAATGACCAACCACTTAATGAATGGGAGTCATCACAGGTTATCTCTCTGATACCACAGAGTATCATAGGATGACATCAGAGACAGAAAAGGTCTCAGACACATGTAGTGTAGGACCTAGTGGATTTGCGCTGAAGTGTGAGATGAACAAAAGAAGGCACTAGCATTGTCTGACTGACCCTAGAGGCTAACAGCTAGGAGAGACACATGCCAGAGGAGGGGAAGCTGGCTTAGGTGGGTGAGACAAGCTGAACTCGGGGAAAGGCTCTAACAATGAGAAAAACAATTCAAATATATACCCTTAAGATGATCTCTCACACTCACTCACTCACACACACACACACACACACACACACACACACACACACACACACTAACATTTCAATCAGCAGGCTTTCTTAAGCAATTCATGTGTGCCAATCAAGGCAACAATCACTTATTCTGTGTTAAACCCTGTGCTGGAGATACAAAGAAATGGGAAAACCCAGTCCATGCCCACAAGGAACTCCTAATTATAAAATAACATGCAAGCAGTTGTGTTCTAAGCAAAAATTTACAAAACTGTTTCTATACAAAAGTGTTCTAACCCAGGCAGATTAAAAAGATACCAAATGAAGCTGTGTCTTCTCCTCAAAAAGCTTACATTCTACCTATATTCTACCTGTATTCATCTACAGCCCTTAAAAGGAAGGCAAATTAAAAAGCTAATGAAAATTAACAAACATTTCTAAAAAGTAAGCCATAACTCATTTCAGGAAGAAAACTGTTAGCTTTAACATGGAAATGCTATCCTTCACTGCCTGTTTTTATACAAAGATGCATCAGGACCTAGCTCTGCACAGCACATAATTTATGTTTGCCCATTTAAAAGGGATTATACCATTTTGCTCACTTTTGGATTAGATGAATAATTACTGTACAAATCCCAACGAAACCTGTGTGTGCACTGCAGCTGTCTGTCTTGATTTAATATGAAAAGTCTACATTTTGCCAATTTCCCGTGTTTTTATGGTTTCTGAGCTGAGGCTGTCAGAACTATTTTCCCCAGGTACTTAAGAAACAAATTGCTTTTTCATATATGGGGGCAAAGGGACTCATGAGAAAGTGCTTCACTTAGATTAGTTAGGGAAAAAACATCCTATCTGCATATAGAGCAATCAGTGAGTATATTGGCTCCAGATTGGAAAATAAAATACATAAAGATTTAATGGTTTGAAAAATCCTCTTCTTTATCCTTATTCCCTGGTGAGTGAGATGTGATCAAATAATAAATAAAGTCCCTAAAATAGTGGCCTAGTACTTTGCAGTCAATGGGATACCATTATGTTAATTTCGTTACTAGAAATATAATTGAGAGCTTAATTTGCATTTGTCTACAGGGAAAATGCTGTGTAAACTAAGTTAGAATAGAGAACTAATGAACTGATCACAAGGTTAACAGATTCCATACATGCCTTGCACAGTCTTCTCCTTAATCTCACCCCAAACACTCCTCTGCAAAAACATTCAGTACTAAATCATTGCTAACTCAAAAAAAAAAAAGATATCTCATGGAAAAATGAAGATTTGGAAGAAAATTATAATTTAGATATTAAAAGAGGTTCTACATCTCACTCCCCCCCCCCCCGAAGGGGAATCAGGGTGTATCAACTGTCTTAGTGCAGTTTTTTTAAGTTTTAAGCTTAAACCCTAAACAATTAAAATATGTTAAGTTTAAAGCTTAAAACTACATGAAGACTTAGGTTGTTATTTGTTGTTGAAGAAGACCAGTGACACCATGGGTGATGTCTTGAATTGCATGTGAATTGTATTTAAGTGAGGCAGAGTTGCACAGAGTCATCAGTTTCATTCTCCCTGTGCATTCCAGACTACATACAACAAAAGGGGACCTAGATAAATCCAGGAAACAAATCATGAGTGTGGTATCAGAAGCATGTTAGAGTAGTGATAGCAGACTTCATTTATCTCCTGCGACCCTCTGTTTATCCAAAGGAGAAGATCTAATAATAATTTCTTGGTTTGCATTAATGATAAATTCAATCTTGAAAAGGCAGTAGGGCCAACATAGGGAACTTTAATTCTGAATCCCATTCCCACTAAGGGAAGGAATTTGCTTATTTGAGTGGAAAGGCTGGGAAAAGTCACTACTTGCTTCTATAGTTTGTGATAGAGAGGAAGAAGAAAGATCATCACGGTTTAGAATAAACCCTAGATTTAAGGAGGGCAGATTACAAAGAATTCAGAGGAATAATAACAGGTAAGATTACCTGGAGTAGAATTCTACAGAAGAAATCAATGCAGGAGAAATTAGAAAATTCTTCCAAAATGATACTGTGAAGACTAGAAGGCAAATTATCCTAATGAGGAATAAAGATGGCTAAAGAGGTCAATGTCGATGTCTAACCAACTGAAATTTGTCAAAGATGAACAAAGTAAGTGAGCAGGGACCCATAACAGGATGAAGACATATAGAACAGTCCTGTAAAAATAGTATCTGGAATGCTACAGCAAAACAAGGTGAGGCTAGAAATGAAAATTAAGTATAAGATAAGAGTTAGTGATGCATAAGGAAAAAAGAGGTAGATCAAAGAAAGGATAGGACCACAACTTGGCATGGATGGTATGGTAGATGACAATTGAGACAAGCCAGAAATGCTCCATTCTTATTTTGGTTTGCCTTTTTTTTCTTGCAGAGGGGATTGACCTTTGCACTGTAAATGAAAGAAGAAAAATTACTAACAGGGAGGTCATACCCAAGAGAAGGTGACAGATAAGCATGCAAATCATCTAACCTAGGTAAATGACATCATTCGGTACTGAAAGAACTGGCTGATATGATTCCTGCATTATACTCAATGAGATTTCAAAGATTTGGGGAATGGAGTGAGCATGGAGAGACTGAAGAAGAACAAATGGTATTCCAGTTTTCAAAAAAGGGGAAGAGAACAGAATCTGCAAACTATAGGATAGTGGTGAAAATGGATTTAAAAAAATTTAAGTACAAAAAGATTAATGTAGTATGTATGGATTAAAAGTATCAAATATAATCAGATTGGGTTTATACCTGAGATGCATGAAGAATTAAACTTTAGGGAAACAATTAATGCAAAATTAGTTTTAAAATAATCACTTAAATGATTATTTTAAAATAAAACACCCCAAAATACATGATAATATTAACAAAGAAAATGTATTTGACAAACTACAACACTTTTTCTTTAAAAGAAGAAGAAAGGAGGAAGGAAGAAAAGAAAAAAAGAAAAATTCCTATTAAAGGACATGGAAGGTCCATTTTTTTTCATATAAGTACAATTTGAAAATCTATTTACAAAGAGGAACCACTAGAAATTTTTCCTATAAGTATAGGTATAAAGTAGACACCTTCTTTATTCACTGTAATTTGACATAGTTCTAGAAATGCTAATGATATCAATAAGACAATTGAAAGAAATTTTAGGCATAAACATAGGTAAAGAGGAAACAATTTCTATTAGTTGCAAACATGATGGTTTACTTAGAAAACCCTAAAGAATCAGTAAAGGAAGCTAATTAATACATTAATAATTTCAGTAAAGTAGCAGGTTAGAAAATATATATCCCTAAAATAACACCATTTGTATATAGCAATAGCAAAATCAAGGAAGAAAAAAATAGAAATTCAAAACAGCTAAGAAATGCAAAAAAAAAAAAAAATTCTCAGAGTCAATCTATCAAGGCACATCCAAGACTTAACAAATACAATTATAAAACACTTTAAATAAGGAATAACTCAGATACGCTCCAGTATACTTTGAGCCTCATTGATCACAGAACTATCTCACCTCAGACACTTGACACTCACTAGCTGTGTGACCTTGGGCAAGTCACTTAACCCCAATTGCCTCATCCTGGGTCATCTCCAGTTATCCTGATGAATATCTGGTCACTGGATTCAGATGGTTCTGGAGGAGAAGTGAGGTTGGTGACCTGCGTAGCCCTCCCTCACTCAAAATAAAGTCAAGTGGGGTCTACTCAGCGGAGCAGCAGCCCTTCTTTCTCCACAGCAGTCAGCTACAACCCCCAACTCCCCAACAACCATGTCGAAGGGACCCGCAGTTGGCATTGATCTTGGCACCACTTACTCCTGAGTGGGTATCTTCCAACATGGGAAAGTGGAGATAATTGTTAACGATCAAGGAAACAGGACCACCCCCAGCTACATCACCTTCACTGACACAGAACATTTAATTGGTGATGCTACAAAGAATCAAGTTGCAATGAACCCCACCAACACAGTTTTTGATGCCAAATGTCTGATTGGTCACAGATTTGATGATGCAGTTGTACAGTCAGACATGAAGCACTGGCTTTTTACAGTGGTGAATGACGCAGGCAGGTCTGAGGTCCAAGAACAGTACAAAGGGGAGACCAAAAGTTTCTGTCCAGAAGAAGTGTCTTTTATGGTTTTGACCAAGATGAAAGAAATTACTGAAGCTTACCTTGGGAAGACCGTCACTAATGCCATTGTCACAGTACCAGCCTATTTCAATGATTCCCAACGTCAGGCCTCTAAAGATGAGGAAACCATTGCTGGTCTCAATGTGCTTTGAATCATCAATGAGCCAACTGCTGCTGCTATTGCTTATGGCTTGGACAAAAAGTTGGTGCCTAGAGAAATGTGTTGATCTTTGACCTTGGAGGTGGTACTTTTGATGTCTCCATTCTTACCATTGAAGATGGCATCTTTGAGGTCAAGTCCACAGCTGGGGACACCCACTTGGGTGGGGAGGACTTTGACAACCGAATGGTCAACCATTTCATTGCCGAGTTCAAGCGAAAGCACAAGAAGGACATCAGTGAGAACAAGAGGGCTGTTCGCTGTCTTTGCACCGTTTGTGAACATGCAAAATGCACCCTCTCTTCTAGTACCCAAGCCAGTATTGAGATTGACTCCCTCTATGAATGTATCGACTTCTATACATCAATCACTCGAGCCCGTTTTGAAGAGCTGAATGCTGATCTCTTCCACGGCACACTGGACTCTGTGGAAAAGGCCATAAGAGATGCCAAGCTAGATAAATCACAGATTCATGACATTGTCCTGGTGGGTGGCTCCACTTGAATTCCCAAAATCCAGAAGCTTCTGCAAGACTTTTTCAATGGCAAGGAGCTCAACAAGAGTATCAATCCTGATGAGGCTGTTGCTTATGGTGCAGCTGTCCAGGCTGCCATTTTGTTTGGAGATAAATCTGAGAATGTGCAGGACTTGTTGCTGTTGGATGCCACTCCTCTTTCCCTTGGAATTGAAACTGCTGGTGGAGTTATGACTGTTCTGATCAAATGTAATACCACCATCCCCACCAAGCAGAGACAGACATTTACCACCTATTTGGACAACCAACCTGGTGTGCTTATTCAGGTTTATGAAGGTGAAAGGGCAATGACAAAGGATAACAGCCTTATTGGCAAATTTGAGCTCACAGGAATCCCCCCAGCATCCAGAGGTATTCCTCAGATTGAAGTAACATTTGACATTGATGCAAATGACATTCTCAATGTTTCTGCTGTGGATAAGAGCACAGGCAAGGAGAACAAGATGACCATCACCAATGATAAAGGACGTCTGAGCAAGGAAGATATTGAGCGTATGGTCCAGGAGGCTGAGAAATACAAGGCTGAGGATGAGAAGCAGAGAGACAAGCTGTTTTCCAAGACTTCTCTTGAATCTTATGCTTTCAACATGAAGGCTACAGTGGGATGAAAAACTGCAAGGCACAATTGATGATGAAGACAAACAGAAGATGCTTGACAAATGTAATGAAATAATCAGCTGGCTGGATAAGCACCAGACTGATGAGAAGGAAGAATTTGAGCATCAACAGAAAGAGTTGGAGAAGGTCTTCAACCCCATCACTACCAAGCTGTATCAGAGTGCACGGGGCATGCCAGGAGGCATGCTTGGTGGATTCCCAGGTGGTGGAACAGCCCCATCTGGAGGTGCTTCTTCTGGACCCACCATTGAAGAGGCAGACTAAACAACAGAAGAAAGAGCATTTCTCACAGCTTTTCCAAAAATGGAAGGACTCAAAATATGTAGCCAAGGCAGTAGCAGTTTAAAAGTAACATTTAAGCTATTGTGTAAATCTGGGCATTCTGAATACTTGAATGTGTGCAGAGGGAGAGAAGTGAACACCAGTGCACTTTATCAGTACTGGAAACAAGTGGAAATGCAATTCTTGTCCTGGTTGAATAAAAACTATTTAAAATTGGCACCTTAAAAAAACAAACAAACAAAGTCAAATGCAAGTCATGCCATTATTTCTCTGATGGCATGGTCTTCGGCAATGAAGGATGAACACACTTTCCAGGCAAGGGAGTTTTTTTTTCCTTAACTTGTGTCCCATCTCCATGTATTCACACAAGCTGTCACTTTGCCCCTCTCCTCACCTGTGTCTTTCAAAATCAAGGTTCATCTGAGGTGTGACCTTTGGGAAGTAAGCCCTGATTCCCCCAGGTGCTGGCATTCTCTCTTTCCTCAAATGACCATTTCATAATTTTACAGCTGGAGGGGACCTTTGAGCTCATAAATCCCCTCTTTTTATAAATGAGGAAACTGAGACCCAGAGATGGGAAGAAAACTGCTCCTGGTCACAAAGTGGCAGTGCCAAGATCAAACCAATGTCCTCTTACTCCAAATCATTGCACTCCAGCTGAATGGAAGCTTTCTGAAGGCAGGGGTTGTTTCATTTTTGTCTTTGCCCAGTGCCTAGCATGTAATAAATATTAAAGAGATATTTGCTGAATTGAATTACAGCCACTCAGAACAAATTAGCCTAATAATCTATGAGGGAAAAAATAAAAGGAAGAAGAAAGTATTACTAGCTAGATGTTGACACGTGATTTGATGGGCATCCTGTTGAGTCATTCTATTGGTGCTTGTATTTTGGAAAGATACTGTAGTGGTACAATGAACTAGGCCAATGGTGAATAAGAGAAGGATATTAGATTGGGCTGCTTTGGAGAAATTCTCTGGGACATTCAAGGATCCAACTGTCTCTGACACAAAATACATCTTTTTAACCTCAATATTGCTCCCTGATGCAACATCAGTACAAATCTTGGAACACTATCATAGTTAAAGAATGCCAATGGCTATCACACAAAAGAGACATACATGGTGGGCCCAAATCAACTTTGGACAGACTCATGATGGTATAGATCCTACCTCACATCTTCTCCAGAAACATCCACACTGCTCCGCACACTTGAGATTCTTACTTAATGTTCTTTGAATAAATTAAATGTCACCAATAAAGACTGGCATGTGGGAAGTGAAATAAAATATGTAATTAAGGAAATAAATGGTCAGAAAAGGAGGTGGAACAGTTATGAAATGAGAGTGGAATTGGACAGTCTGGGAGCTTCTCCAATAGTCACCAAGTGTTTAAAATTCCTAGAAGAAGGTCCCCAGGGCACCAGATAAGCCTCCAAAGGCAAGAATCATGCAGGAGGAGAAAGCTTGGATGGACTGCAATGGAGACCATGCCTGAACTAATAAAATCACAGATACATTCAAGTCGCTGAGTCTCTTTGTTTTTCATTGAGGTTATTACAATTTCTTTTCAAAATATATTTTAAAGGGGAATTAGGGAAATGATATTTATAGGATTTCTGAGGAAGAAAGTGATATGTTTTTAGTCCTGGCTCATGAAATGAAGTCAATTCATCAAATACTGGGAAATTTGACAGAAGTAAATGGAGAAAGTGTAATTTCATATAAAAATGGAGTAAGACTAAACTTGTGATTGCATGGTTAGGGAGAGGACTTGGCAAGGGAACTTCTTCTGCTGATGAGGGTCACACTATGAATTCTTGGAGACTGTAGAACAACAAGGAAAGGGACTTGTAGAGGTCAGAAGTCAGCCTTGGCTTTGAGATTGACCCTCTAGTCATTGTGTAATTCTACTTCTAATAAGAGAAGAGATTATTAGAAGCAGCATGACACAAAGAGGAGGAAGATATTTAAAATAAAAATACTTAAGATGAAAGAATCTTTGATCCCTTTTCAGAATGCTACAGAGTGGTTGAATTTAAGGGGGGGGGGATTAGATCTGGCCTTTTTGAGCATTCTAATGCCTTCTAGTGCCTTCTGCCACATGCCATCCCCCCTCAAAGTTGGGGCTCATGAACATAATCACTCTTACCTGTCCTACCTCAGGGTTTTGAACTCCCAAATTCTCTTCTCTGATCACAGCCTCCTGGCTCCTCCCCTGTTCACCCTCATCATGTCACCCAGTTCCATGGCCCTATTCTTGTCACTCAGTCATTTTCTGCCTTTAATTTCTGCCTAATCAGCTTCAGTGGCATGACCAATCATTTCAACAACAGAATTTCACTGTCATCTATATCAATGCCATGGGCCTGGGCACCATTTAAGATTGAATAACCCCCATGGACCAACTTCTCTGCCTCACTCTTCAGGTGTTTTCATTCTTCCTTCTTACTGCAGTCTGCCTTTCTTGAGCTTTGCTGGAAAAGGTCATCCAAATGGCTCCATGGCAAATTCATCCCATATCACCTCATCAGGCCCCCGTTGCTGGGCCTTCACAATGCTTTTATTTTCCTCTTCTCTACACGTTCCCCATCCTCACTGTTTAGCCCTTTTCTGTCTTTTTTGAGCTCCCACCCCTGTTCCATTCTCTCTCTGAGCTGAAGGCATCCCCTCTCAATTTGCTGATCAACAGATTACTATCCTTTCTATTTTTATTATATGATTTTTATTTGAGCTAGAGCTACAAGAGACCTTAAAGGCTATCTGTCCAACTCCCTAAATTTACAAATAAGGAAACTGAGGCCCAGA
Organism: Notamacropus eugenii; assembly: GCF_028372415.1. Lineage (NCBI taxonomy): Eukaryota > Metazoa > Chordata > Mammalia > Diprotodontia > Macropodidae > Notamacropus > Notamacropus eugenii. The sequence goes on along the minus strand of NC_092873.1, from coordinate 62,838,615 downwards.
AGGATAGGATCACAGAGCTGAAAGGAGGCCTGGAGGTCATCTAGTCCAATCCCATCATTTTAAAAAAGAGGAAATGGAGATTCAAGAGAGTTAGGTGATTTTCCCAAGATTACACATGGAGTAAGTGGCAGAGCTAAGATTAAAAAACAGGTCTTCTTCCTCAAAAAAAAAAAAAAAGGTTCTTTCCACAGCACCACACTGTCTCCTTAAAGAGATCGAGGTAGTGAGGGATTCCTTTGTTGGGTTTGGTATTTCCTCTTTTAATGTGCTCAATGAGGGGATTGATTGGGTGGTGGGAAGGACAGATTAATTAAAAAAAAAAAACCTACTTGTTATTTGAAAAGAATTAAGGATTCTATGTGTATTTCAAAAGAGAGACAAGCTACCTGCTAGAAACCCTTAATTCCACTCTGTCACTTCAGAGCTTCTCTCTCCATGCCCACTCTGGTTCCACCTTCAAACAAGGAGTTGGCTTTCCACCTGGAGTTTTCTTCCCTTGCTGCCCTGCTCTGCCAGGATGGGGCTCCCTCAGCCAGACTTCCTTTGTCCTGCATCTTCCAACTGCCTTCAAACGAACCCTTCACCTCAGCTTATAAACACACTCTGGTATCTCTTACACTAACATTTCCCCTTGACCTTCCCATACCCTTGTACCATCTGACGTCTCCTCCTTTGCGCTGACAAATGGCCTCCTCTCTAGCTCCAACTCCGTTCCCAACTCCCTCTCCAATCTGACTTCATTTCCCACCATTCTGGTGACCTCAGAGAGCCGTTTCAGCAACAGCCAAACCCAGTAGCCCCTTCTCAGCTTCTTTTCTTCTGGACAACTCTAACGTGTGACACTATTGGCCAATCCCTCCTTTTTCAAACATTTTTTCCTGGATACTGTCTTCTGACTTGTATACAGCCCTTCTCATTTCCCTGTCCTTCTCCTCTTTCAAATTCTCTTCTAACAAAGCTCTGTCCAGGCCCTTTTCCTTCTCTGTACATCATCTCCCTCAGTGATCTCATGACTCTAGTTCAGGGTTGGGGAACCTGCAGCAGGTTCTCCATCCCTGGTCTAGTTTATCATCACGATTGGAAAGACTCTACTAGAATGCAACCACGCTGAGGCCAGGGACTGTCTATTTCAGTATTTACGGTGTTTCTGGCACTGAGCACAGTGCCTGGCAAAAAACGGAGAGTTCATACATGCTTGATTGATTTTTAAAATTCTTTTAGTGACATATAATAAGTCCCCTAGGAAGTTTTAAGCAGGAATAAAGTAAACAGTTGATTTCCAAAATGGAGCAGGGAAAAAGTTAGAGAGAACAAGAGACAGGCACTCAGAGCTAGAAGGAATCTTAAGGGTTATAAGGCAGGCCAAAAGGCTGAAGTAGAATATGTGACATTACTGTTTGGACACAAATTGTAGCCAGGAGATGGATGTTTATATGATTCTATCATGACATACGGTAGGGAGCAATTCATAAGTTAATACAAATCTGCTAAATGATGGTCATAGAAACCGAATTGCAAGGTTGCTTTGCAGATCTGTTGGTAAGGACCCCAGAGATCATCACACAAAACCAGCCAATAAGCAGTCCCCTGGTTCCTGCTTAGAGACCTCTACATATACATACATACATACATACATACATACATACATACATACATACATACACACTCCAGGCAAGGAGATCTGTCTCCTTTCCAGGGTGGCCCATCCCACTTTGGCACAGTTCTCAGTGTTAAGAGTTGTACTTTCTGTTAGCTTAAACAGGCCTCCTTTCCATTCCCCCCAATGCTTCTAATGGTCCCTTGGGGTCAAAGGCCACAAGATTAATCTGTCTCCCCCAGACACCTGGAGAAAGCTAAAGCCTCCCTCAGGAGTCTTCTCTTCTCCAGGCTCAACATCACTAGTGCATTCCTTCACCAGGCTCACAGAACTTCAGACCCTTCACAGGAACCCACTGACACTCCAGGCTCTGGACATTCTCCATCTCCTCAACACTCAAGTGGGCAATGGAGCAGAGATTCCACCAGTGGGGAACTCACTGTATGGAAGCTCCCTCTGTCGACTCAGAGGACAACACATTGGTGGCTAAGATGAGTCCTAGAGATGTGAATTGAATCTCTGGGGGTTCACATAGCTACACAGAACTTGAACACAGATCTTTGTTACTCAAACCCCCTACTTATCCACTACCCCAAGATGGTTCTGAATTCAACAAACCCAGAGCACTGGATTCAAATCCCAGCACTATTCCTTTATGACCTGCGTGATCTTGGGCCTCAGTTTCTCCATCTGTAAAATGAGAGGGTTGTACTAAATGCCTTCTGGGACCTCTTCCTCCTGTGATTCCTTCCATCTCTAATTTATGGTGCTCGATGTGCTCGCTCTCTCCTTGTGTTTGCCCCCCGCCCCCGCTTTGTCCCGCACGCTGCTGTCGCTGGGGAGCTTGGGGTGTGCTAGAAACCCCCGATCGTCATCGTGGGCTGAGCCGCCCTCCCCCGCGCAGTACTCACGCGTTCGACATGGCGAGACCGGGCTCCGCTCCCAGAGCTTCCCAGAAGGTCGAGGCTGCCTGGCCCCCGGGGGAGATGGGGGCTGCGGAGCTCTGCACCGCGACGCGGACAGCAGCCCTCGGGCGCCTTGGGGTAGCAGCTGCTCAGCAACGGGATGCTGCGCCTGCGCTCTGCCTCCCTTCTGCCTCCGTCCCTCCCTCCCTCTCCGCGTCCTCAGGGTTACTATGGAGACGGCGCCAGTGCGTGCTGGGCGGGATGAACCATCTGGCGGCAGGGAGGAAGGAGCGCCTCCCCTCCACCAGAGTTCTTAGTCCAGCGCTGCCTGACCCCGCCCTCTTATCCCCGCCCACTACCCTGGCCCCGCCCCTGAAACTGACCAGGTGAGTTTTTTTCCCTTAAAATTCATGTAAGGTAACGTTTAAGCGGAATAAACTGGTGGGCTTGGTATCGATTTCTAGAAAAACTGAGAATATTAGTAAAGAGATGTGTGCATGTACATATATGTATATACACGCATGTGTGTGGACTATATACACAAACATAATAGTTATTGTTCACTCATGTCTGACTCTTCATGGCCCCATTTGGAGTTTTCTTGACATACTGGAGCAGTTTGCCATTTCCTTCTCCAGCTCATTTTACAGATGAGGAAACTGAGGCAAACAGGGTGAAGTGACTTTCCCAGGATCACCCAGGGAGCAAGTTCTGAGGCTGGATTTGAACTCAGATCCTCCTGATTCTACAGCTCATCCCCCCACCTACCCTTGCCGCCCCCCCCATATATACATGCATGCATACACACCTATGGTGATACACACATTGTATCTTTTTTGAGCTTGGGTCTCTCTACTTGGGCCAGGCTGGAAACCCAGCAGCTGTTCACAACCCAGTCCCACTGATCAGCTTGGACTTCTACTTCTGACCTGTGTTGATTGTGAGGGCTTTTGCCTTACTACAGCTCAGAACTCCTAAGCTCCATGAGATTCCCTAGCCTCAAGGCTCTCCAAGCAGCAGGGATGGTAGGTGCATGCCACCATGCCAGGGTGAGTGAGCTTTTCAGAAGGGAGAGATTTGACATCAATGACTTCCTCAAGAACAGGTTTTGCCAGACTAACCTCATTCCTTTTTTTGACAGGGTTACTAGATTAATTGCTCAGCAGAATGTCATAGATTAAGTAAATCCAGATTTCAGCAAAGTATTCAGCAAAGCCCTGGGAAAACCCTGTCTCTATGGAACTGAAAGGCCCAGAAACCCTTAAAGAGATATTCTCAATCTCTGGGTATCTTGCAGCTCCCACCCAGGAAACTCTGGGAAATGCATGTGTTGTTCATATCCAACAACATACTGACACAGCTCCCTCTTGACCACACCATTCATAATACTATAGAATAAAGTTTCATCAGTGGGGGAAAACATCCACAAAAACCCTTAAATGGGCAACCTTCTGGCCCAAATATGTGTGCAAATCCTGAGTCACAGTTCTGGATATCTGGGTGCCTCTGATGGAAAAGCAAGCACATTCTCCCAGAAGTACCCAGAATCCATGGAAAACCTATTCTGAGAAATGCCCTTCTTCACTTGAAATCTCCAGAGTTTTCAACATCTCCTGGTTTTATACAATATCCCTACACTGTGACCAAGTCCCTCATACAATCAGAGCTGACTGATAATTGTCACTTGGGTTCATCCAGTGGCTTTTAAGTAATTTTCAATCTAAAGTTTGATTAATCTGTCGATGGAGACTTATTCTCACCTGATTAAAGTATCAGGATGTAGCATCTTATTCACATTAAGTGGGGGGAAGGGTAAATGGTCTAGGCTACTCCCCAGCCTTACACTGACATAAAAGTAAATCTTATGTGCACATTACCATGACACCTGAGAGGCAGGACAGCTTAGCAGACAGACGGTTGGACTAGGAGACAGAAGGTTAATCTAGCCTTTGATGTTTCATGGATGTGTAACTGTAGGCAAATGTGTTCATCTCCCTGAGTCTCAGTTTATCCAACTATAAAATGTGATTGATCATTGTACTGTCTGTCTTACATCATAGCTTGGAAATTGATACATAAGTTATTCTGTTATTATCATAGCATCATAGATCAATAATGGGAGGGGTCCCCCTTATTTTATAGGCTAGGAAACTGAGACCCAGGGAAATGCAGCATTTTGCCCAAGCTTACACAGGTAGTCAACATAGAGACAGGTTTGAAGCAAGCTATCTGACTCCAGAGCCAGGGATCTTTCCAGGGCACTATATCACCTCTTTACTATTATTCATCATTTGCTAATCTCTCTGTACTGAAGCATTCAACTCTTTGTCATCAGGCAACAATATGGATGACATCCTCATTCATATCTCCCAGCTGTGTGACCCTGAAAAAATCACCTAACATCTCTGAGCCTTAGTTTACTCATCTATAAAATGATGGTTTCAGACTCGATGGCTTTCAAAGACTTTTCCATCTTCCTTACTGTGACAATCAGAACTCCCTGAGCAGATATCTATTTCCAAAGTCAGTCCACTCTTTTTGCTCTTTTTTAATGGACTTTGGAGACTTTAATTTGGTAATAGCAATCCATTGGAAATTTGTGTCTAGGAGAGGAATGTGAGCAGAGCTGAACATTTGGAAGCTTAATGTGGATGCAAAGTCTAGAATGGATTTAAATCAAATTTGTTATAAGGAAAAATGCCTCTTTAGGATTCCCATTGAACTTCTTCTGGGTCATCTATTGTTGATCAACATGTGACTCCTTAATCACCTGGCATGGTGTTTCCAAAGATATTAACCATCATAAATCTTGAGCAAGTCAAAACAGATTGCAATTAACATACACCAGATGTTTTTCAGTGAGAATTTCAACAAGGATTAAACTTCAGTTGTTGGCTGTTTTCCAATTGATTTGTACATTGAATTTTCAGAAAACTAGTTAATGAGAACATGTGACTTCAACCAATCTATAAATAATCCATCAGAATGAGCAGAGTGTTAAGACTGAATTAATTGGGAGAATAAAGGTCACTTTTACATAAGAGTGGAAAATATGTGGTCTAAAGATCAGGGAATGTTTCAACTGGAAGGACCTTAAAGATTGTCTCCAGAGATGAGCACAGTCAGATGGGGGAGTCCATTCATATGCATGCTGCAAAGCTTCGTCTTTGTAAGTTTCCTATAGAGATCATTGGTCACATTAGGAAGTTCTTTCCTGTAGGTAGGAAGTCTGTCCACTCAGGAGTTGTTGTTGTAAGTGCCCAAAGTCAGATTTGAATTCATGAAGATGAGTCTTCTTGATTTCAAACCCAGTGCTATCCACTATGGCACCACCTAACTGCCATGTCCCCTTAGGAGAGAGAAAATCAAAAGCTCCAGAAGGCTCAAGTTTCCTTGGTTGATGCTAAACCTAAAAAACCAGGAATCTGTGTCTTCAAATTTAACCCTCTCATTTTACAGATGAATAAAACTGAGGACCAGAGAGATTAAATGATTTATTGGTCAACAGCCCCAAAGCTAGTAGGTCTGTCTACTAGTCCATGTTCCCTGTCCTCTCCTATTAAAACTAAAACAAATCTTATGTTTTCCTGTGCAAAAATTGTCTTAAATTTCCAAAGGAGCACAAATAACAAAAGAAAGGTAAATTATTTTATTTCATTTTTATATTCAAATAGATAAGCAGTTTTTCCAGGCTTCTCATGCCTTACATTCAGCAATAGGAATGAATCAACAATTAGGGCTATCCCAAAGTGCAATGGGCCACATCAGAGGGAGTGAGACCCGTTATGTAAAATTTGAACCACATATATGGCCACAAAGAGGCACGTCTTTGTTGGGGATTCTAGGTGCTCCTGAGGTCCCTTCTAACCTTGAGAGTCTAAGAATCATCACCTGCAAAGGTGATGATTGTACATGTAATGAGCTTGTACACATTTTAGGGAGGCCAGAGTTATGTTAGTTTGGAAGAGTAGATGGAGGGCTAACCTCTGAGTTGAGAAGACCGTGATTCAATGCCCCTGCCTGACATATGATGCCTAGGTGACCTTGGGCAAGTTATACAACTTCTTAATGGCTGAGGTAGTTCTCTAGGACCAAATTGAAAAATAGGTGCCAGTCTGTATCAATGAAGGGAGTTTCCTCACCAGGGAGGTCACTGTTTCAGGTCTGATTTCTCATTGTCCCCTTTACGGCAAAAAGGTATCTATAAAAGGTAAGTCTTATAAATATAACCTAACACACAGTGAAACAAAATGCTCTCTCCAAGTGGAAAATGATCTAACTATAATAAAAGCAATTTTGTCTAGTCTATTCCATGTGTCCGCCATGAGCTAGCTGAAGAAAGATCTAGACAGCAGATACTGGAGGCGTTGACAGATTTGCTGGAAGTTCTAGTAATTCCAGGGCCCTGTAGGCTGGCCCCTCTTCCTCTGCAGGCTCTTGGAACGCTGAAATGGAAAGAGCTCTGGCTTTGGAGGCAGGAGATACCTTGGTTTGAATCCCAGTCTCTGTGAGCCATGGGCAGATCACTGAACCTTTCCTGGCCTCAGCTTCCCCAGCTTTAAATTGGGGATTTACAGTACCTGGAGTTCCAAACCCACAAGGTTATTGTGAGATCAAAGGATATAACATATAAATGCTCTGTAGACTGGAGCCACGCTGGATAGGGACTGCATGTAGAGTTGGGAAGACCCAAATTCAAATCCTGTCTCAGACACTGCTACCTCTGTGACTCTGGGCAAATCATTTACCTTCTTTTAGCCTCCATTTCATCCTCTGTCAAATGGGGATAATAATTGTGTCAACCTCCCAGGGTTGTTCAGTTTTTCTATCTGTCAAATGGGAATAATCGAAGCCACCTTCCTCCCAGGGCTGTTGTGAAGATCCAATGAGATAATCCATAGGGAACACTTTACAAACCTTAAAGTACCGGCAATTATTAATAATCATTTATTAAGTCCTTACTATGCACCATCTGCTGGGATTTTCCCACACAGTGGAAAGATTTTCATGACATCTTTTGGTTCTGGTCCAACAGGTTCCAATAATACCAGAGCAAGTGTTGAACCAGAACTGGATTGCATTGGGCAAGTTTGGATAGTGTATCTGCCCGCAAACAAGTTCAGAGGATACTGGCAACCCAACAGTATCTCACAGTTCCTGGAAGCAGTGGGCGTCTGTGAATGACAATGAGCCAGGGAAGCCCCCTCTGACGTCCCATGAGCATCACTTCCATCAGGAAGCCAGTGTCAGGGGGACATTTATTTCCTTGTGTGCTGCCTTTATCCTCTATAAATAAAGTTGTCCGGTGGGGGTAGAACAACGGGGTGCTAACCAAAGCAGGATGTTTTCTTTTTTATTATTATCCTGGTTTTTGGTAAACATTTGAGCAGCTTTTGTAGCACAGATGCAAAGAGCATTTCTCATTGTTTTAACACCTGCTGTCCTTTAAAAGCAACCTGGTTTCCCCAGGTCATTGACAGTCCATTTAAAAGCACCACCCCCCACCTCAGTCTCCCTCTCAGAGGTCTCCATACAAACCTCAGAATGAATAACATCTGTCCCATCTTGTTTTCTTAATTTTGGTTTGGCATTTTTGTCTCCCCAAGGCTTCTCATGGAGACAATGGGTCCCAGTTCCAGGTGGGAAAGAGAAGAATAAGAATGAACAGTTCTCCTTGAACTTCAAGGAGAACAGCAATGGATTTGAGGTCCAAAATCTTGGGTTCAAATCCTGCTTCTGACACTTGGTATTTGTGTGACCTTGAGCAAGTTAATCAGGATGTCACTGAGCATAGGTTTACTCACCGTAAAATGAATGGATTGGATTAGATGACCTCACAGGACATTCCAGCTGGAAATATACCATCCTGGCTGTGTGAATTTAGCCATGCTCCTCACCTCTCTGCCTTGGTTGTTCCTCTAAGAATCAGAGGTTTGGGCTAGATCAGATCTAAACCCATAATCTTATGATAAACTGGAAACATTTGTAAGGGAAGCATCATCTGGGAATTAGACAGGCCAGGAATACAAGAAGATACAAATCTCCAAAGTATTTTAAAACTAAAAAGAAAAAAATCTGAGTTTAAACCATTTTTACCATCATATAAACTAGCTAGAGTGTAAAATATTAGTTTAGATTAAAAAAATTAAAAGAAAGAATCCTTATCTTTTTATGATTGTTTCCTACTCCCTTACCCCCTTCCTTCTGTTTTTCCATCTTTGCAGAAATTTCTCTCTTTCCTTTTCCTTTAAAAAATTAGGGGCAGTGGAAGTGTCTAGACACATGATTTCATTTAGTATTGAAAACTTTTAGGGCAGATACTCTGTACATTTAGAGCACCGAATGGGGTGTATGGAGTATTCAGGGAGGACTAGAACTTCTGGTGGGGAGAGGGGTGCTGAGCCCTTTCAGTGCTCCTCATCCACCTTTGGTGTCCACTGGATCCACCCAACTCTCACCTGGGGCTCCAGAAAGCTCTAATATGAGTAATGGCCATAGCCTGGTAAACCATTTTGGCAGATGGGCTAAACCAAACTGAGGCTAACTGAAGGGTCTCAAACTCTTCAGTGAGTTAGGGGAGTGTCTACCCCATGCATGTGAAGACTTCCTTTGGCAGAATGGGTGGACAAGAACAATTTGTTCCAGCTCAGTCAGACATCAAAGATGCCAAGGTCATCTTTTACATCCTGGGCTATTGTCAGTGGTCCTGAGTTTTGTCTTACCATTGGACTTTGATGACTTTGTGCAACTCTGACTCATTTAAATCCAATTCATGTGCAAGTTTAGACATCACCCATGATGCCACTGGTTCTTCTCAAAATGAAGGACGAACAACAGCACCTGATCTTTTAATTTGCAGTCTTACAGATTTACCCAGGTACTGAGAGGTTTGGTGACTTGCCTCAGAACACACAGTAAATGGAGGGCAGATTGCACTCAGGACTTCCTGACTCCAGGACCAGCTGTCTGCCCACTGAGCACAATGCCCAGCATTAGCAAAGAAAGCCCAAAGAAAAGAGGCCATCATCCCTATTTGGGTCACTGGATCATAGAACTTGAAAGCTGAAAGGGGCTTCAGAGTTCACCTAGTCCAACTCTCCCTGATTACGTAGCTGAGGAAACTGAGGCACAGAGAAGTTAAGTGATCTTGGGCAAGATCACACTTGGGACTGTAGACCTAGATCCATCTAGTACCACCCTTCCCAACTTCCCTTCGTTTCTCAGATGAGGAAACATAGGTCCAGGGCCTTTATATAATCTGCCAAGGCTCACACAGATAGTAAAGAAACAGAACCAAAATTTGAAACCAGGTTCCCTAACCTTAAAATATGCACTCTTCCTACTGTGCCATACTATGACCATTAGAATGGCATTGGGCCCATTCTCTTGACATGCAATACTGAGGTTCCATTCTTTCTGAGGGGGTCTTGTAGAGTGATTTTTATGTCTTTGCATCTTTTCTCGGTGCCTGGCATATGCCAGGTGATTAATAAATGCCCATTGGTTGATTATTAGTCTGTAAGAATCTCAGGCACTGATATGCCCAAGAGAATAGGGAAGTACTCTGCTGGTGCATAACTTTAAGGCTGCCATCAATCCTCCCCAATTCAGCAAAACAAACATCTACTAAAACCCTCTCTTAGGGCAGGCTCCATGACAGGCAATGGGGAGGCAAAGTGGCTCCTTTGTTAGTGATACAGCCTCTGCCTCCAAGAAGCTTGTAATGTATCAGTGACTTTTATTAATTTAAAACATTGTCCATAGTAACGGCCACAGTGTGTGAGGACTGTTTCTGGTAGACTTAGCTCTCGACAGCAAGGCAAAGACCTAAAACATTCCCAAAGGACTCTTGAGGCAAAATGGTGTCCACATCTAGAGAAAGAACTGTAGAGCTGGAACTCAGAATGAAGCAGACCATTTTCTCTTGTGTTGTTTTGTTTTGTTTTCTTATGGTTTTCCCTATATTTTAATTCCTCTATGCAACATGACTAATGTGAAAATGTGCTTAGTAAGAATGTATGTACAGAACCGTATAAAATTGCTTGCCATCTCAGGGAGGGAGAAAGGAGGGCAGAGGAGAAAATCTGAGACCTATGGAAACAATTGTAGAAAACTCAAAATAAACAAGCAAGCGAGCAAGCAAACAAATAAATGAAAAGTGGAAAAAAACATATTATAGTTTCTGTGTCTAATATTACACAATCTAACATCTGTTGATACTTAGTCATTTTTCAGTCATGTCTGACTCTCCGTGACCCTAGGCAAAGATGGTGGAGTGGTTTTCCATTTCCTCCTCCAACTCACTTTACAGATGAGGAAACAGGGAGAAGTGACTTGCCCTGGGTCACACCACTAGTAACTCACTCAGGCAGGATTTGAACTCAGGCTCCAGGCCTAGTGCTTTATCCACTGCACTGCTGAGCTGCCCACATTCTAACATCATTGCATCTTAACCAATCTCAGCTTCAGTTCCTCACATGCAAATTGATGGAGTTGTTTTCCATGGTCTCCAAGGTCCTTTCAGATCTTTTGAACTATAGTGGGACACTATCCTCTTCATTTGGAATCTGCTTGTGATCTCCTCAGCTCCTATGCATTCAGTTATGGTCTTATTGGATAATATTTGCAGATATTGTCAAATGAGATAGCATTGCTTAGCAGAGTGCTTGGCACAAAGTAGGTGCTTGGTAAATATCCGTTCCCTTCTCTCCTCCTCCTATGATGATGATTCCCCGATCTACTTTTCCAGACCTAACTTCTCTCCTTGTCTCATCTCAAAGCTCCAGTTGGATATCCTACGGACATCTAACATCCAACCTGTCCAAAACTGAACTCATCTCCCCAACCTGACAGCTCATCCCTCTTTCTAACTTTCCAATTTCCTTCCAGTCTTTGACTCCTGACTCAGAACCCTCTGCCATGCAATCAATTGCTAAGTCTTTTCATTTTTCCTTCTTAACTCTCTCCTCTAATACTACCCCTCCCCCAGTGCAGACCCTCATTACCTCATGCCTAGAGTAGGGCAGTAGCTGCTGGGGGTGGGGTGGGGTCTGCCAGCCTCAAGTCTCTCCCCACTCCAGGCTGGCCTCCATTCATCTATCAGAGCAATCTTGCTGGCCATGTCATTCCTCTGCTCACTAAATTCCAGGGGTTCCCAGTCACTTTGAGGACCAGTTTATAATCTCTTTGGCTTTCAAAGTTCTTTGTGACCTGGCCCCTTCTTACCTTTGCAGCCTTCTTACACCGGACTGCCCTCTGTGTACTTAGCAGTTCAGCAACACCAGCAAGACCCTCCCCTCCTCACCTGTCTTTTCACTGGCTGTCATCTGTACCTAGAATGCTCTTCCTCCTCCTTCCTTCCTCCTCCTTCTCCTCCTCCTCCTCCTGACTTTCCTGGCTTTTTTCAAGTCCAGGCTAAAATCCCACCTTCTGCAAGAATCATTGCCTAATCCCACTCAAGGCTAATGACTTCCTTCTGTTGATTATTTCTAATCTATACTGTCTTTAGCTTGTTTATACATTTGCATGCAGTCTCTTCCATTAGAGGGAATACCTTGGTCAGCGATAGCTGCTTTTAAAAAGTCCATTCTTTGTATTCCCACTTAGCCCTGCTCCTGCTGCTTAGTAAAGGCTTGTTGACTTGTATGAATCCTCTAGGGATTCCAACACAGAGGGCTGTACAGACACATAGGCATTGCCCCCCATGTCACCAGAGTCCTTAGGGAGAGGCTGCTCTGCCTCATAGAGGGCTCACTTGGCTCCCTGGCTCTCCCTTTTAAGAGCAGTCATCTTGGGAATGCAGTGGCCAATCTAGAAATATCAGCCCAGCAGGCAGGACATGTTCACCTTTTATAGGTTGATTGAGCTGAGCCCTGGGAGGAAGGTCATTGACAATTCTGATCACCCAGCCTGGCTACCTTATTATGATGATCAGCCTCCAGGTTGTCAGATTTAGTCCTAATAAGGGTCTCAGAGGATCATAGACTGAGAACTGAATGGGACCTTAGAAGTCACAGAGTCTAATATTTTGTATTCCAGATAACGAACCTGACACTCTAAGGGCATTAGTGACAGAGACAGGATTTGAACCCAGGTCCTGTGACTTCAAATTCATTGCTCTTCCTACCATGCCACACTCCCATATGCACAATGTTGAAACACCATTAAAAGAATAGCAGGTTACCTTATGCCCCCAAGTTCTGCAAAAAGAAAAACGAAAGCAAAAGTAGAGTGACCATTTCCGTAGCTAGCTTCATGGTGTACAAAAGTACTTCCCCCAAGGAAAGTGAGGCTCAGAGACGGGGAATGACTCACTTAGGGTAATCTAATTAATGAGGTTTGAAGCAGGGATTTGGACACAGGTCCTCCCACTTTCCCATCATTTCTCCTTTAGAAGTCTCCATAAACAGCCAACCATTCTAGTGTCTTTAGATATGTTCTTCTTTGTTGAGACTGTGATTATGTTGTTATTTTTGTTGATTTAGTCATGTCCCACTCTCCGTGACCCTATTTGAGGTTTTCTGGGCAAAGATCCTGGAGTGATTGGCCATTTCCTTCTCCAGTTCATTTTACAGATGAAGAAACTGAGGCAAACAGAATTTAGTTACCTGCCCAGGATTACCCAGCTAGGAAGTGTCGAAGTGAGTCTCCTGACTATCCACTGTGCCACTTAGCTGCACATTTACGATAATACTTAATTCATTTTTTAGAAACACTCATCCTTCTTAAATTATATAGACCATAGCTCTAGAACTGAAAGGGGGTCTCAGGGGCATTTTTGTCCAACTCCTTTATTTTCTAGATGTGACTTGCCTAAGATCACACAGGTAGCAGGACACAGAGATGGAATTCAAAGTCTGGGTGTCCATATTCAGCCCCCTTTCCAAGGCATTCCCTTTCCCAGCATTGACTATGGGATGATGGAAAGCTTGGCAGTCTGGCAAGCTGAGGAGGGAGAGGGCACTGATAACCAAAGGGATCAGGTTAGACTGTCCATATTTGGTGGCACATTATTTGAGCCTCAGTGGGAACTGGGAATTTCACAATGTGGAGAGCATTCTAGACCTAGGGGGAGATCCAAACTCAGAGCTAGGGTAATGGCAAGCACCAGAGAGCAGCTCAGCTGCAACATCAGGCGTATGAAGGCGAGTAACAGGAAATAAGCCAAGACAGGTGGCTTGGAGCCAGGCTAGGAGAGGCTTTAATATTTTATCCTAGGTGCAATAAAGAGCCTTTGGAAATCCTGGCGAAGGCAATCATCTGATCAGAACTGTGTCTTAAGGTGATTTTTCCAGCTGTGTAGATCAGGAAAACTAAAAATGGGGCCACTAACGGGTGTCTAAGGATCCTATAGACAACATATTGACTGAGAAAACTACACAATAACATTATGCTGTATTTTTATTCATTTTATTAAACATTTCCAAATCCCATTTTAATCTGGTTCAGACAGTATGTGGGAGTGTTTTCTGCTGCAGTCAGAGAATGTTTGGCATTTCTGATGTAGAAAATGAATTGGAAAGGAGAGGGACCTAAGTAAGGAAACCATTTAGGAGGCTGTGTCCAGAATCATTGAGTTCTAGAACTGTGGCTTTGGAAAGGACCTCTAGCCCAAGCTTACATGAGAGAGATTTGCACTAGAACACACCAGAGGTGATAGACTCCAGCCTTTGCCTGAAGACCTCCAGTGAGGACAACACCTTCCAAGATTGCTAGGTTCTCTTAACACCCCCCTCCCATCTTCTTCTCTTTGACTTCCTTCCAATCATTGCTGCTGGTTCTATCCTTTGGGGCCAAACAGAGGATGTCTAATCCCTCTTGCAAACAAGAGCCCTTCACAAACTTCAGGATAGGAATACATGGAATTGTTTATGGGTAAGACAGATGATAAGCGAATTAGCATTTTGCAAATATTCCCAGCATCCAAATCAGTTCACAAAAAAAAAAAAAATCTGATAATTACCTGAAGCAAAAAGACTGTTAATTATTTCCCATTTCCATTTTTGTGATTACAAATTCAATGAAGGGAAACTTCATTATGACTAGAAAGGTGCAGTTGCCAAAGAAAACATGATTACAATGCAGTTTTTAATGTAACACAGTCAACCCTCTAGGAGTTTGGGCTAATTAGGATAAAGCCGCTCCGAAGTTTTAAATATTTGTCAGGAAATTCACTGCTATCATTTTCAAGTACAATGCAATAATCAAATCGGTCCCTGCTTTAATGAATAGTTGCCCGTGTTATTGGTGCATCAATTGGTAGAATGTAAATAGCGCATAAATGCTTCAAGAGTTTTTTCTCTTAACCTCCATAAGCATTCCTAGCAGTTTAACTTTATTTATGAGATTCGTTTGCTCAGCATCACTGCATCTCTGCCACAACTACCTTTGATGAGAGAAAAATAAAATTTCAATTGCTCTTTGTGTGAATTGTCACAAATTCCAAATCACTTCAGTCCTAAGTTTTGACTTATTACTATATAACCTACCAAAATCCTAGACTCAGGACTGGGTACAGATTATATCTACAGGTTCATGTGTTTGTCAGATCCTAAGTTCATGGATCTAGAGCTTGAAGAGATCATCTAATCCGAGTTCCATATATCGATTATTAAACAAATAATCTCAATATAGAGCTGAATCTGCTTATCCATTTTTGCTTAATAATATATTTAGTAATCAATACTTTATATGGATTGTTCAATATTTCAATTATATTTCTTATCTCATTACACTAACAGTGTAAAGTGTGACCTGTGTGATTTTTGTCTATGTCCATGTCCTTCCATAAATCTGCCATAGAGCCTTACCCAGTGCCAATGTCCCTGCTTTGTAGGTGCTTAATGGATGTTTGTTGAACCGAATTGAATCTTGTGGGTGCTATTACACTGCATGAACTGTCTACTTATGACCCTCACTCTTGCTAGATACATGACTCCAGGATCTTTCTCTCATCATCTGTTTCCTGAATGAGAACTTTTACAAAACTCTTTGCATTTAAATCACTGTGAATCCTTTTCTATAGACTACTTACCTCTAAATTTCTCCGTTGTCTATTGGATCACCCACAATTTTGATGTTTTTGGAGACCAATATTCCATCATACAAATATAGTATCTATAAAATAATATTGGAGTTAAATTTAGAATCTTTGTTAAGAGAGAGTTTGCAAGCAACTAAAATGTGATACTGTTTTTTAGATGCAATATGTTTCATTCTCTTCTTGTTTCATTTCAGATAAAGCTGATTGTCTATCTTCTTTGCCTGTCCAGAATATGTGTCCTGATAAACTAGATCACTTAGTTAATAATCACTGAACTGTAATTATTGGAGGGAATATATTACTCTGAGAATCTTAAAAAAGGGCACCATTTCAACTATTCGATTATTACTGACATTTTTACTGTTGTTGTTCAGTCATTTGGTCATGTCATCTTTTCGTGATCCCATGGACCATGGCATGCCAGAGCCTTCTGTCCTCCACTATCTCCTGATGTCTGTCCAAGTTTACATTCGTTACTTCCATGTCATCCTCTGCCATCCTCTTTTCCTTTTGTCTTCAATCTTTCCCAACATCAGGATCTTTTCCAATGAGTTCTGCTGTCTCATTATGTGGGCAAAGTATTTAAGTTTCAGCTTCAGTATTTGATTTTCCAGTAAATAGTCTAAATTAAATTCTTGAAGTATTGACTGATTGGATCACCCTGCTGTCCACAGGACTCTCAAAGGTCTTCTCCAGCACCACAATTTGAAATTGTTGATTCCCTGAGATGCTCAGCTTTCCTTTTAGCCCAACTCTCACAGTCATACATTACTCCTGGAAAAACCATAGCTTTGACTATATGGACTTTTGTCAGCAAGGTGATATTTCTGCTTTTTAGTATACTGTCCAGATTTGCCATAGATTTCCTTCCAAGATGCAAGTGTCTTTGAGTTTCATGGCTTCAGTGGCCATCTGCAGTGATCTTTGAGCCCAAGAATATAAAATCCCAGACTGCTTCCATTTCTTCTCCCCCTGTTTGCCAGAAAGTGATGGGACCAGTTACCAAGGTCTTAGTTTTTTTTCTTTTATGTTAAGCTTCAAGTCAGATTTATACTTCCCTTTTTCACCCTCATAAAGAGGTTTCTTAATTCTTCTTTACTTTCTGCTATCAAACTGGTATTGTCTGCATAACTGAGATTATCGATATTTCTTTCAGCAACCTTAATTCTGACTTTTGACTCACACACATTTTGCATGAGGTACTCCTCAAATAAATTAAGGATATAAGGTGACAATATACAGCCTTGTTGTACTCCTTTTACAGCCTTAAACCAATTGGTTGTTCCATGTTTGGTTTTAACTGTTGCTTCTTGACGTACACATAGGTTTTTCAGCAGACAAGTAAGATAATCTGGTACTCCCATCTCTTTGAAGACTTGCCACCTTTTGTTGTGATCCACACAGTCAAAGGCTTTGTTGTAGTCAATGAAGCAGAAGTAGGTGTTTTTCTGGAACTCTCTTGCTTTCTCCATAATTCAAGGAATGTTGGCAATTTGGTCTCTAGTTCTTCTGCTTCTTTGAAGACCAGCCTGCTCTTCTGGTAAGTCTCAGTTCACACATTGCTGAAGTCTAGCTTGCAGAGTCTGAAGCATAATCTTGCTGGTGGGTGAAATGAGGGCAATTGTTCATTAATTTGAACATTTGTTGCCATTCTTTAGGATTAGGATTTAAACTTATTTTTTCCAATCCAGTGGCCACTGTTGAGTTTTCCAAATTCGTTGGACTATTGAGTACAGCACTTTAACAACATAATATTTTCAGATTTAAATAACTTAGCTGGAATTCCATCACCTCCATTAGCCTTACTGTTAACAATGCTTCCTAAGGATCATTTGACTTCACTCTCCATGATGTCTGGCTCTAGATAGTAACCACACAGTGACGTTAAGATCTTTCTTGTAGTAGTTTTTTTTTTTTTGCATGTTCTTGCCACCTTTTCTTAATCTCTTCTAATTTTTTTAAGTCCCTACCATTTTTGTTTTTTAACATGCCCGTTTTTGCGTGAAACTTTCCCCTGAAACATCTCTAAGTTTCTTTTTTTATTTATTTTTATTTATTTTTTATTTAATTAATTTATTTAACTTTTAACATTCATTTTCACAAAATTTTGGGTTCCAAATTTTCTCCCCATTTGTCCCCTCCCCCCACCCCAAAACACCAGGCATTCTGATTGTCCCTATCACCAATTTGCCCTCTCTTCTATCATCCCTCCCTTCTCTTGTCCCTATCTTCTCTTTTGTCCCGTAGGGCCAGGTAATTTTCTATACCCCATTACCTGTATTTCTATTTCCTATTAGCAAGAACAGTACTCAACAGTTGTTCCTAAAACTTTGAGTTGCAACTTCTCTTCATCCCTCCCTCCCCACCCATTCCCTTTGGGAAGGCAAGCAATTCAATATAGGCCATATCTGCGTAGTTTTGCAAATGACTTCCATGATAGTCGTGTTGTGTAAGATTAACTGTATTTCCCTCCATCCTATCCTGCCCCCCATTGCTTCTATTCTCTCTTTTGATCCTGTCCCTCCCCAAGAGTGTTGACTTCAAATTGCTCCCTCCTCCCCATGTCCTCCCTTCCATCATCCCCCCCACCCTGCTTATCCCCTTATCCCCCACTTTCCAGTATTGTAAGATAGGTTTTCATACCCAAATGAGTGTGCATTTTATTCCTTCCTTTAGTGGAATGTGATGAGAGTAAACTTCATGTTTTTCTCTCACCTCCCTTCTTTTTCCCTCTACTAAAAAGTCTTTTGCTTGCCTCTTTTATGAGAGATAATTTGCCCCATTCCATTTCTCCCTTTCTCCTCCCGATATATTTCTCTCTCACTGCTTAATTTCATTTTTTAAAGATATGATCCCATCCTATTCAATTCACTTTATGCTCTCTCTCTCTCTCTCTCTGTGTGTGTGTGTGTGTGTGTGTGCAATCCCACCCACTACCCAGATACTGAAAAGTTTCAAGTTACAAATATTTTCTTTCAATGTAGGAACGTAAACAGTTCAACTTTAGTAAGTCCCTTATGACTTCTCTTTGCTGTTTACCTTTTCATGCTTCTCTCCATTCTTGTGTTTGAAAGTCAAATTTTCTTTTCAGCTTTGGTCTTTTCATCAAGAATGCTTGAAAGTCCCCAATTTCATTGAAAGATCATTTTTTCCCCTGAAGTATTATACTCAGTTTTGCTGGGTAGGTGATTCTTGGTTTTAGTCCTAGTTCCTTTGACTTCTGGAATATCCTATTCCATGCCCTTCGATTCCTTAATGTAGAGGCTGCTAGATCTTGTGTTATCCTGATTGTATTTCCACAATACTTGAATTGTTTCTTTCTAGCTGCTTGCAATATTTTCTCCTTGACCTGGGAACTCTGGAATTTGGCCACAATGTTCCTAGGAGTTTCTCTTTTTGGATCTCTTTCAGGCAGTGATCTGTGGATTCCTTGAATACTTATTTTGCCCTCTGGTTCTAGAATATCAGGGCAGTTTTCCTTGATAATTTCATGAAAGATGATGTCTAGGCTCTTTTTTTGATCATGACTTTCAGATAGTCCCATAATTTTTAAATTGTCTCTCCTGGATCTGTTTTCCAGGTCAGTCGTTTTTCCAATGAGATATTTCACATTATCTTCCATTTTTTTTCATTCTTTTGGTTTTGTTTTGTGATTTCTTGGTTTCTCATAAAGTCATTAGCCTCCATCTGTTCCATTCTAATTTTGAAAGAACTATTTTCTTCAGTGAGGTTTTGAACCTCCTTTTCCATTTGGTTAATTCTGATTTTTAAAGCATTCTTCTCCTCATTGACTTTTTGAACCTCTTTTGCTAATTGAGTTAGCCTGTTTTTCAAGGTGTTATATTCTTCAGCATTTTTTTGGGTCTCCTTTAGTAAGGTGTTGACCTGCTTTTGATGCTTGTCTTGCATCTATCTCATTTCTCTTTCCAGTTTTTCTTCCACCTCTCTTACTTGATTTTCAAAATCCTTTCTGCTCTTCCATGGCCTGAGCCCATGGTATATTTATTTTGGATGTGTGGGATACAGAAGCCTTGACTTCTGTGTCTTTCCCTGATGGTAAGCATTGTTCTTCCTCATCAGAAAGGAAGGGAGGAATTATCTGTTCACCAAGAAAGTAACCTTCTATAGTCTTATTATTTTTCCCTTTTCTAGGCATTTTCCCAGCCAGTGACTTGATTCCAAGTTTTCTTTCCGCACCCACCACACCTCCAGATCCTCCCAGCCAGTGCTTGGGGTCTGAGATTCAAATGCTGCTTCCCAGCCTCAGGGCTTTGGGCGGGGGCTGGGCTGCTATTCAGTGTGAGATCAAGTTCAGGTGCTCAGGTAGGGGCAGGGCCGCCTCACGGGGCTCAGTTCCCTCAGGGGGTTTATGGGGAGACCTTCAAAAATGGATCTGAGCTCCTGCCTGCTCTGGGAGCCCCTGTCCGCCGCTGCCCCCACTGCTGCCTCCCAAGGGGGCCTGAGTTATGGGGACACCCCACTCCCCTCTCAACCAGCCAAAGAGACCCTCTCACAGACCCTTGTCACCTGTGGGTGGAGGGACCTGCGTGGCTGCTGGAGATTCTGTCCCTGAAGCCTGCTCGTATCTGCTCCTCTCGGTGCCACATGGTCAAGGCAGGGCTGGGCTATGCTCCAGTCCAGTGTGCAATGGACATTTTGCATCAGGTTTTCAGGTCTCTCTGGAACAGAAATCTCATCCACTCCATTGTTCTGTGGCTTCTGCTGTTCCAGAATTTGTTGGGAGTTCTTCTTTACAGATATTTTATGGGCTGTGGGTTTGGAGCTAGCATATGTGTGTCTTTCTACTCCATCATCTTGGCTCCTCCCCCAACATCTCTAAGTTTCTTTAAGAGATCTCTTGTCTTTGCCATTTAATTGTTTTATTCTATTTCTTTGAATTGTTCATTTAAAACAAACCCACACCTTTCTTATCTCTCCTTGCTATTCTCTGGACTTCTGCATTCAGTTGGGTACATCTTTCCTCTTCTCCTTTGCCTTTCACGTTCCTTCTTTGCTGATTCATATGTAAAGCATCATCAGGTAACCATTTTGCTTTCATGATCTTCTTATCCTTTGGGATTTTTTTTGTTGATCTCTCCTGTTCAGTATTGTGAACCTCTGTCCATAGTTCTTCAGGCTCCCTATCTACAAGATCTAATCCCCTAAATCTAATTATCCCCTTCACTTCATATTCATAAGTGATATTATTTAGTTCATACATATACACCTTGGTAATTTCCCCCCACTTTCTTCAATTGAAGTCTGAATTTTGCAATAAGGAACTCATGATCTTAGCCATATTCAGCTCTAGGTCTTATTTTAACTGATCATATAAAGCTTATCCACCTTTGAAAGCAAAGTATATAATCAATTTGATTTCTATATTGACCAGTCAATAATGTCCATGTATAGAGTCACCTTTTGAGTTGTTGAAAAAGAGTTTGCTATGGCCAGTGAGTTATCCTGACAAAACTCTTCTAGTCTCTGTCCTACTTCATTTGTTACTCCAAGGTCAAACTTGCCTATGGATTCCAATTATCTTTTCATTTCCCACTTTAGCTTATTCATCCCCTATGATGAATATGACATTTTTTGGTGTTATTTCTAGAAGATGTTGGAAGTGAGCAACTTTGGCCTCTTTCCCATCAATGGTTGGAGCATAGAAATTTATCACTGTTATGTTGAATGGTTTGCCTTGATTTGAACAGATATCATTCTGTCATTTTTGAGATTATACCCCAGTATTGCTTTTTTCAGGCTTTTATTGATTATAAGGGCTACTCCATTTCTTTTAAAGGATTCTTGTCCCCAGTAGTGTATGTAATGATCACCTGGATTAAATTCTCCCATTTTCAAACATTTAAGTTCACTGCCTCCCAATATGTTGATGTTTAATCTTTTCATATCCTGTTTGACCACATCCAGCTTACCTTGCTTTACAGGTGTTACATTCTGGGTTCCTGTGCAATATTGATCTTTACAGCACCAGACTTTCTTTCATCACCAGACACATTCACAGCTGAGTTTCTTTTCAACTTTAGCCCAGCTGCCTCATTAGTCCTGGAGCTATTCTCTGCTCTTTCCCAGTAGCATTTTGGAAACTTTCTAATCTGAGGGGCTCATCTTCCAGTATCATCTCTTTTTTATCATTTCAATACTGTCCATGGACTTTCTTGGCAAAGATACTGGAATACCTAGCCATTTCCTTCTTCAATGAATCAGCTTTTGTTAGAACCCTCCATGATGACCTTTCTGTCTTGGGTAATCCTGCATGGCTTATTTTCTAGTTCCATTGGGCTACACAAGTCCCTCCACCACAAGACAATGATCCAGGAGGGAATTATTTTTTACTAGTTATCTAAAATATGGAATTGTGGCATTTCCAAAATGATGGATTACTAAGTTTTGTATTTGTTCTGTTGAAAGTTTTAGTTCCTATGCAAAGGACCTGTTAGTTTTAGTTCAGTGATTTTTGTCACTATGAACAAGTCAACAAAGAATGGTTAGTGATGTCTCCTGAAGATAGATTTTAAAGCAATATCTTAAGGTTGGGTGATGTATCTTCCTTTGGGTATTTAAGGATTCTGAACATTATTTCATGTGGTTATTAAGAATTTATATTTTCTTTGAAAGTTGACTATTCATGTCTTTTGATGATTTCCCAGAAACTCAAAGCTGAAAAGCTCAGTAGCTATTTAATTTGATTGCTTCCCCCCAAATAATTTCTTTTACAACACACACTATAAGTGGTCATCCTATATCTGCTTGAAGACCTTAGGTGAAGAGAAATCCACAATCTCCTGAAGCAGTCCATTCCTCTTTGGGACTATACACATTTTAGGAACCTTTTATTCTTAAAACTATTTTAAACTTATCTATTTTTGACTTATAGATTTTATTCCTTGTTTTGCCTTCTGAGGTCAAGAAGAACACATTGAATGTCTCTCACACACATCAACCATTCAGATACTTGAAGATTGCTATCGTGTTCCCCATGAATCTTCTTTTAAGGAAATATCCCCAGTTCCTTCCATTGGTCCTGTTATGACATGGATAGGATCCTCTCATCATTGTGTTTGCTTTCCTTAGGACACTCCAGATCATCCATGTTCTTCACAAATGATAGTATCCAGAGATGGTCTAACCAGGGCAGAACATACTATGATGATCATGTCCTTATTCCTAGAAGCTTTCTCCCTCTTTCAATAAAGCCCAAGATCACATTAGCTCTTCTGGCTTCCAAATCACACTGCTGACCCATCTAAGTTGTAGTCCACTAACACAGGCAGATTTTTTTTTTCAGAAAAACTGCTGACTGATCATGCCTCTCCAAACTTATAAATTATTCTTAGAATGAAGTATTAGAATGTGAACTTCTCCAAGGTAGTGACTTTTCATCTTTCTTTGTATCTCAGACACTTAGCTCAGAGACTGGCACATTGTACGTCCTCAATATGTGCCTGTTAACTTTACTTTCAATTAACAAACATTTATTAAGTTCCTTCTATGTGCCAGGCACTGTGCTAGTTACTGGGGTACAACATAAAAAGTGAAAGTCTCAGAAACTGATTTCTTGAACTCAAGCATAAAACATTTATATTTGTTGCTATTCAACATTTTCAGTACATTCAGTAGATTCAGCCCAAAGATCCAGCCTGCCAAGACCTTCTTAAGTCCTAATAGTGTCATACAGTGTGCTGACCATCCCATGTGTCATTTGTAGATTGGATAAGGATGCTGTCTATTCCTCTAAGTCATTTATCAGTGACTTAGAAAAAGTATAGTATTTGGAAATACATATATACACACACATATTGATTCCTTATAAAGTCTTAGTATTTGAATTACTCACACTTTCCCTTCATTGTGGCTTTTCTCACTTGAGAAAAATATCATGGAAAGCTAAAATTATTTAAAGGTAGAATTTTCCCCCATAACTACTACTAGTAGCTCCAAGGAGCAGGTCAGCAGGTCACTACTTGGCTATATTCCCCATCCCCTCCAACCTCAGAAAGAAAAGATATCCTATTGATTAAGGCTGCTTCCTTCCTCCTCCTATCTCCATGATGCTCACAGCCATTCCTTCCTTTTATTTTCTTCCCTCTGCCCCAAATGTCACTCAGTCCTCTATCTCTATTTACTCTGACTGTAATACCATTGGCATCCAGTGGCAAAGTCCTACACATGGCCAACCTGAGCTATGGAGACCACATTCCTGAGTCCTTCTGGTCATAGTCTTACCCTCCTCATGGGAAGGGTCACAGTCTTACTACCTTTCTATTTTTGCTAGTAGCAGTGAAGCTAACAAGGTTGTTTTTTAAATTATAGATACTCATCTACTGTGGAACATCCTCTACCTCACTTTTGTTTATGCCCTTCAGCAAGCTCTACCCCTTTTGCAACCATAACAATCAGACCTTCATTTGCTATTTACCATATTTTCCCAATCTATTTCTTTTTATTTTGCAGATATTACTTTTTGTTTTGCAAAATGTTTTTTTCTTTGAAGAATCCAACCCACTGAGTTTGTTTCCAATAATCTGTTCCAGTTGCTTTATGGCTACACATCTCCTCCTTTCCTCTTTTCCTGAGTTCAGAACGTCATTAGTTCTTGGATTTCCATCAATGTGGGAACTCCCTGAGAAAGGACAGATTATGACCCAATCATGCCTTTTTATCCTAGGAAACTCTTGCTCACATCCTTATCTCCAGCCCCACCAAAAAAGAAAAGAAAAGAAAAAGAGAAAAAGAAAATAACTTATATAGTAGTCCCTTCCTCATCATCCCTTGGAGGATATGGGTTGGTCATCTGTTATCCCATCTGTACCCTCCATATATGTTCATCCCACCTTTTCCCATTCAAATATCTTTCTACTGACATGCTCTGATTCTACTTCAGTGATATATTGCAGTGTACTTGTGGTCACTATTACCTTTTAGGAGCAGGGGACCACAGGTCTAAATAAGAGAGGTTCCTCAGAGGTCATCTGGTCCAATGCCTCATTTTGCAGATGGAGAAACTGAACTTCTGGAAGTTCAAGTGATTTGCCTAGTGTCACACGAGTAATGAGTATTTAAGTGTGGATTCAAACCAAATCTTGTTCAATTTTAATCCCATGACCCATAGCCAGAGGACATCAATGGAAAGATGTCAGTGTTAAATGCACTTTTGTTTCCAATTCTTTCATTTTGTTTTGATTTTACCTTTCTTTGTATCCCCAATGCTTAGCACCCTGCCTAGTGCATAAGACACACCTAATAATTGCTTATTATTGACAACTGAGAAGAAGCCTAGAAGCCTTAAAAGCAATGTCCAATTTCCCAAAGCAAGATTATAGACTTCCCTCTCCTCCTAGTCAACCCTAAACTCAGCTCATTTTCTACCTGCAGTATATGCCCCAAACATGTGGAATGATTAGTAAGCTGTATGGACAAGATGAATACATCCACATGCAAATACCAATCCACCAATCTTAATCAGGAAATAAAACAATACATCCACTTAGTTTTTCTGATTTGGATAGTTAGGTTGAAACCCTTTTAAGTGGTTATGAATTTCATTTAGGACTCTCTTCAGTGTTCCAGAACTTGGTGAAGTCTGCACAATTCCATCCTCCCTTGCTCTCCAAAACTGAGACAAAAAGCAAAATAAGATGGTCATAGGAACTCCCAAGTAAGGAAGTTACCTACTTCAACCAAAGCAGATTAGCACCTTCTATGAAACCTAAAGGTATTGAAAACTTCCTGGAGCACTTAGAGAGAATTGAAGTCAAGTCTTCCTGCAGTTAAGGCTATATCTTAATTTACTACTTACTAACTTTACTGCTTGCTAGTTATGTGACCAAGGAAAAGTCAATGGAGCACTCAGAGTCTCATTTTCCTCATTTTTGCCTGTTAAATAAACATAATATTTCTTTTTTCTTCTGGCATTTTTGAGGTTTTCTTTTTCCTTTGGGGAATGTTTAGATAATTGATGGGGGGAGGGAAGACCTTATGGAAAAAATGAAGTTCAGTTTAGATAACCAGTCTAATGAGAGGATGCTGTGTGAGGTATGATTCTGAGCTCATTTTTCTCCATGTAGATATTCAATTTTCTCAGTAGTTCTTATGGAATAAGGAGCCACTTCTCCAGGGATTTCAAGTGTCTCTAACTTTTAAGAAATTTTTCCCAACATCAATCTTAAATATGACTTGTATCTAAACATAAGATTATCAAGTTAAACTGTGTGTATACACAGAGACTCCTGGAATTTCCCAGAAGCCTGAATCCAACTGCCCAGCCTGTCTCCTCTGCCTGGAATGAACTCCCTCCTCCCCTCTGACACACCCCAGTTATGTGCCTAAAAGCTAGTCACCTACCCTCTTTGAGCTACTGTTTTTCCATTTGCCAAAATGAGATGCTATATGTACTAACTGGCTCACAGCATTGTCCAAAGATCATGCAAGATGATGTATGTGTTGGCTAATATGGAAGTATGTTTTGCATAACTTCATATGTATAATTGATGTCCTATTACTTGTCTTCTCAATGAGTGGGGGAGCAACTAGGGGAGAAAGAGAATTTGAAACTTAAAATGTTAAAAATGTGTGTGTGTGTGCGTGTGTGTGTGTTCATCCTTTGTTGGCGAAGAAGACGATGCCATCAGAGAAATAATGACATGACTTGCACTTGACTTTGTTTTGAGTGAGGGAGGGCTGTGCAGGTCACCAGCCTCACTTCTCTTCCAGAGCCATCTGAATCCAGTGACCAGATATTCATCAGGATGACTGGAGATGACCCAGGATGAGGCAATTGGAGTTAAGTGACTTGCCCAAGTCACACAGCTAGTGAGTGTCAAGTGTCTGAAGTGAGATTTGAACTCAGCTCCTCCTGAATCCTGCACTGGTGCTCTATCCACTGCACCAAAAAGAAATAAATTAAATTAAGTTTTAAAACAAGATGATGCATATGTTATGCTAGGGATCTCTTTCATGTTTAGGTTGGACTACATGGCCACTGACGTCCCTCCTAGCTCTCCAGTCCTGTGGTTCTATGAATTCATGATGGATCCCAAGTACTTTGCAAACCTGAAGGATGACCTGGGGGATGGGCTTTGTATTGTCTCTCCTGTGTGGCTTGAAATAAAATCGCTGCCTTTTCAAAGGGCACTGGATGGTCCCAGAGATGATCTGCTGATGAGGAAGAAAATAATAATAGTGACAACATCAGAGCTGGGGCTCCAGTGGGGCAGATTTCAGTCTGAGGAAGGATAGCTGGTGAGTCTCTGTTTGATAAAGTGACACCAAATCCCTCTGTTTAGAAAAGGTAAATGTCATGAAGCTAGCTGAAGAAAGGAGAAAGCTCCTGAATAGTTTAATCTGAAGAGCTGCCAAGCTTGATCTCTCCAAGCCATTGACAGAGCAGTTGGGGAAATGTTCTTAGTCTGTAAGTTAACCATGTAAGAGGCATTATAAGAGGAGTGGTTATGGATAGGACATCAATGGGCTTACAGCTGGGAAGACCTGGCTTCAAAGCCTGCTTCTGCTGGGCCCTAGCCATGTGACCTTGTGATCCACTTCAGGGTAGGGGATTTTGACCAATGGGAATTCCCTGAGCTGATGAAATCAGAGAACCTTCACCTATTCCAGTAGGTGAACATCAATTACACTAATTCTTACAAAATATTCATAATATAAGGTGGGAAGTGAGAGAAACTGCCTGAACATCTACATGACTTCAAATCCAGGACAGTGCCACCTTGTTTGTGATTTCTAGCACTGTTCCTGGTGTGTTTAGCCTTTCTCCCAGAGGCAAAAAGTTAGGACTAGGGATTGTAGTACAGTGAAAACAACTGGATCTGGAGTCCTAACTGTCATTTGGTGGCTATGTGAGCTTGGGCACATAACTTCACTTTCTGGGTCTCAGTTTGTTCATCTGTAAAATGAATGCATTGGACTAGGTAGGTGGCTACTGAGTAAAGTCCCTTCCAACTCTAAATCTATGGTCCTGTAATGGCTCAGGAGACAATTTGTCCCTGAGTATAAGGGCAGAAGCCTTCACAATACTGACTCCTGGATCTAGACAAAGCCTGGTGTTTCCTGGCATCCAGGCACCAAGACGAGGACTAACAGCCTTAAGCTTCCCTTTGATCACATCCCAGAGTTCCCACCAGGTTAAGTGTGCATGGCTGGACAGAGGAAAGGCAGCAGGGATAAAAGTGAAGAGAAAAGAAAGTTCAAATTTAATGAGAAAAATGCTTCTTTTTTAAAAATTAATTTAATTTGTTTGTTTTCAGTTTTCTACAATCACTTCCATAAGTCTTAGATTTTCTCCCCTCCCTGCCAAGAATGCTTCTTAAATCCAAATGTGAGAGAACTTCCTTGAGGTTCTAGGTGTAAGATGCCATACTTCCTAAGAAATACTGTCTTAAAATCTCAAAATCATGTTACATCATACATCTGTTGGGAATTTACTTATTACATAAATAAAAGGGGTCCATATGAAGACCTGAGAGTGGTCCAGTTTGGCTAGAGGGGAGTACTATGAAGTATAGGAGAAAGGTACCAGATTACAAATGACCTTCTATGCCTGGGAGGGCGGTCTACTCTGAGGCAGCCAGGTGGTCCAGTGAAGGGAGTGCTGGACCTGGGGTCAGGAAGACTGAGTTCAAATCTGACCTCAGCTACTCACTAGCTGTGTGATCCTGGGCAAGTCACTAAACCTATGTTTGTCTCAGTTTCCTCAACTGTCAAATGGTGATAATCTCTCCTTCATGGGGTAGTTGTGAGAATCAAGTGAGATATTCTTTAAAGCCCTTAGCACAGTCCTTGGCACATAGTAGTATTATATAAAAGTTTATTGACTTCCTCTTTCCCCTATCCTGAGAGCACTGAGGAGTCATGGAAGATTTTTGAGCATCAGTGACTTGCATATGACATACAGTTTGTGGAACATCAGTAGGTGAGAAGCTAGATTTAAGATATCTAGTAGCTGTTGCATAACATGAAAATAAGTTGCTTTATCTTTTTGGGCCTCAGTTTTCTTATCTGCAAAATGGGTGAAGGTGGATTTAATGACTTCTTCTGGCTCTAAATATATGATCCTACATAACATTTTTAGTTATGAACAAATAATAATGGGTGCCATTTATATAGCACTTTTGGAGGTAGCTAGGTGGTACAATGAATAGAGTGCTAGGTTTGGAGTCAGAAAGTCCTGAGTTCAAATGCAGCCTCAGAAACTTCCTAGCTATGTGACCCTGGGCAAGTCACTTAATCTTTATTTGCCACTGGAGAAGGAAATGGCAACTCACTCCAATGTCTTTGCCAAGAAATTCCCACGGACAAAAGTCTACAGGGTCACAAAGTTGGACAAGACTAAAATGACTGAATAAGAATAAATAATAGAATTTTAAGATTTGCAGAGCACTTTACATATCTTAACTTATTAAGTCCTTACAACAACCCTGTGAAGCAGGTGCCATTATCATCCCCGTTTTGCAGATCAAAAAATTGAGACTATGAAAAGTAAAGTTACTTGTGTAGGGTCACACAGCTAATAAGTTTCTGAGGCAGGATTTGAATCCAGGTCTTCCTGACTTCAAGTCAGGTGCTATATTTACTGAGCCACCTAGCTGCCAGCCAACGAGTGGAAAAACATCTGTGCTGTAGTGTGTAAAACATACAATGCAACAGTGAGAGAAAAGAGGTCTATTAAGGTCAAGAGCCTGGCTCTAGCTTGGGCAAATTCTTCTGGCTGTATTAATCAATTAAATACCACTCTCATATAAGCAGGTCAGTTCTCTAATTTAACTCTGCTTAGTGGTCACAACTGTACATACACTGAACTGAAAACCCTAAGAAAGTTGTTTTTTTCTCTTTCCTCCTCTGCTCTAGGCTGGAACCTTAAGGCTATATGAGATGGCAGGAGGAGGATAAAATCTAGAGGCACAGAGATCTCATTTCAAATTCAGACTCTGGCACTTCGGAGGAAGAGTCATTCGCTCAGCCTGCCTGGGCATCCTCAACGCTAAAAATGTCAACCATCTCGAGCTAGGCCACAGGGAAATAGGGAATTGCTTGGTAAGCCTTTCAGGACTAGCTGTCCAGATGAGCAGTGGAAAGAGTCTTGAACTCAACAATTTAAGTCTATCTTTGGAAAAAAAAAATACAACGTTCCTGTTCAAATACTTAACTTCATCATTCTTTCAGTCAACATAACTCACAACCTTGCAGTTATCTTAAGGTGTCCTCATTCTTGGTTAGTCTTATATCACATCAGTTGCCACGTCTCACTTCCATCTTCCCCAATTGTCGTGCATCTACCTTACTTTCAATTCATCGTCCTGGTGTAGGCCCTTATGACCCTACAACCAGATTATGACACTCAGTGATCTCCCCCACTCTGGTCTCTGCTCTGACTGGTTCTCCATACGTCTGCCAGAGTTGTCTTTCTATTGCCCAGACCCCAGCTTCTAAACATTCAGCTTTCCCTTACTACCTCCTACCACCTCCCACTTTCCTTCCTAGCTCATCATTCAAAGCCATCTATAATTTTTCCCACATCTTTTCTAACTTCAGTCTGCAGCTGCTCCTCCGCATGAACCTTGTATCTGCTTTGTGTTAAGTTTTGTATACAGTTATTCTTTTGTATATAGTCCTTCCACTCACATGAGTGGAATTCTCCTTCTGAAGGAGAATTCTTCTAAATTAAAAACCTAATTACCATTTATTTCAATGGGACAAATTCTTGTGCACTTCCTGAGCCCTCACATTAACACCCATTGATACTCAATGTTTATGTAATTGGATGTTTAATGCAAAAACAACCATAAACAACAGTAAAGACAAAAGAAACGTATGAGAAAGACTGCTATGGTGTCACATTCACTGAAAGAACTGGAACCTTGAGGAAAGGTAACAAGTGGTGGGGGATGTGGGAGACTGTAAGGGGAAAACAGATGTTGAACCTTCTTCATTTTAAAAGGCAAGACATTCAATGATCACTATTATGGATTAGGAAATGAGGAATACTCAGAATTTCGTAGGAAGCTGTGCCACACACACAACTATGTAGATGAAAGCAGAAGGGGTCTTTGGGAGTCTCTTGAAATCCAAACCAAGAGTCTTAGAAAAGGCTAAGAAACGCCTCAAAAGTCGAAATTGGGGCATTACATGAAACTATTTTTTTTACAGTTGAATTCTCATAATTTAGTGGGCATTTCAGGTTATTATTCTGTACCTCTGTGTATGCATGTTGTCTGCTCCATTAGAAAGGGCAAGGGCAGTTTCAGTTCTGTCTTTAGAGCTCCAGGGATCAGTTCAATTCTAAGCACACTGTGAGAGCTTAAACCTGGTGATTGATTGATTGATTACTCATGAAAGTCCAGTCACTAATCCTGCCTTTCCCCCAATGGCCAGAAGTCATCTCTCTCCTTGACTGTCTCTTGGAGGCCCTTCTACCATGCAAGTATTTAGCTACATTCTTTTATTAGAGTCATTATATCTCAGACTCGATCTCCCTTACTAGATTGTGAGCTCCTTCAGGGAAGGTGCTATCCCTGCCTTATTCATCACTGTATCCTCCATATCTTGCACATTATAGGTTCATGATGAGTGTATCATCAGTTTGCTGTTAATAGAGACAAAGGAAAGAAGGAAGGAACCCTACATAATCATGAGATTTTACATTTTCTTTTTGCTATTCAGTCCCTTCTGACTCTGTGACCTCTTGGCAAAGATATTGGAATCTGACATTTCCTTCTCCGGTTGATTTTCTTAGGGGCTCATATGGATCAGTTCAAATATTTGTCTTACTTTTCAGGCATAAGTAAATTAGGGGGGAAAGGTTGTTTGCAAGGTACAATTTAGCAAATGTGATTTTTAAAAGGATAACATGCACATAAATGCCTCCACTGTTTCCTAGCACTGCAGTGCAATTTAGAGATGAGGTTTTAATGGAAGTAATTACAGCTCAGTTTGCAATCCAAGTAGGGAAAATCAACTCATCTTTGCTCTCTTGGCAAGAATTACAAAGAAGGTCTAGTTAAGGAATAAGCAGTATTTTTATAATAAGCAAAGCTGTATCTACTTTGCAAACCAAATGTAAATGCTGATGCCTTCTAAGAAACTGCAGACGTGTCTTTGCTCCATGCGTAAATCCTTCCCTTGAGCTTTAAGAGGTCATGGTATTGACACGTTCCATCTAGCGTTTCTCACCTTTGGTTTTTAGTCATGCCATGATGTTTTTCTCTCCACTGAGTCTGCTGGAGTCCAGAGAAACAGAGCTGTTATAGAATGAAGATGAAAGTGTTTTCAATTCCTTTAATTGGTTCTGCAGTCAATGAACAGGCATAGTTTAAATGCATACCATATTCTCAGCACCATGTTACGTGCTCGGAAGCAAACCCAAAAAGGAAATAGACTTTGTTCTCAAAGAGCTTATAGTTAATCAGGGGAACTGCACACATGTGATACAGAATATATACAGATACAAAATAAATACATGCATACAGGATGATATAAAACATACAGAATAATATAAAATGCTTTTTTAGAAGGGAAGACAATAGCAGATGAGAGGAAGAGGAGAGAATCAAGAAAGACTTCCTGTAGGAGGTGGTCACTGAATTGATCTCTGGAAGGAGACAGGGTTTCTAGGGTAGCATGATAGACAGAGCGCCAGGCCTGAAGTCAGGAAGACACATCTTGAGTTCAAATCCTGCGTCAGATACTTCCTGCCTCTATAACTCTGGGCAAGTCACTTAATGCTGTTTATCTTGGTTTCTTAATCTATAAAATGAACTAGAGAAGGAGATGGCAAACCACTCCAGCATCTTTGCCCAGAAAACCCCAAATAGGGTCACAAAGAATCAGACATGGATAAAACAATTAAAGAACAAGGGCTTCTAAGTCAGGAGGGGAGAATGTTCCAAACATGACAGACAGATTCTGCAAGTACGGGAGCTGGGACATGGAACATCCTGTGTGGGAGTAATAAGAGCATTGGTTTGGCAGGATTGTAGAGAAGGGGAAGGAGTAATGTGTAATGAGCCTAGAAAGATAAAGCTGGAGGCAGACTGAGAAAGGACTTAAAAAACCAAAGGGAAGAATCTGCATTTTATCTTAGAGGTAATAGGGAGCCCCTGGAGTTTTTTGAGAAGGGAAATGATGTAGTCAGACCTCTTGCCTTAGCAATGTCAACTTGGCATCTGTGTGGAAGAAGTTAGAAAGACTGGAGCCATAGAAGGCAGTTGGAATCTATTGCAAGGTTATTGTCCAGTGAAGAAACAACAAGAGACTGAATGACAGTGGTGGTCATGTAAGGGGAGAGAAGGGCACAGGGTTTGAGAGATTGGGGATGATACAATCAACACACTTTACATCTGATTGGATATGGGATATTGGATATGATAAATGGCAGGAAAGAGATGAACATGACTTTAAGGTAGTGGACAGGGGTGATTAGAAAGATAGCAGCACCCTGGACAGAGATAGGGAAATTGGGAAGAAAAGGTGGGTGCGAGAGAGAAGATAATGATTCCTGGTGCTCGCTCTCATTACCTTGCACCTGGACTATTGCACTGACCTTCCCATAGTCCTTCCTGCCTCATGTCTCTGTCCACTCCAATCCTTCCACCATTCAACTGACAAACTGATTCCCTAAAGTAGAGGTCTGACTATGTCACAAACACACACACACACACACACACACACACACACACACACACACCTTACAAAAACTCCCCTCAGTAAATCATAGGTTTCTGAGGTAAGAGACTATTTTATTTTTGTGTTTGTATCTTTGTCATTATGCACAATGTCTAGCACCATGCTTGCTTGGTATATAGTAGGTATTTAATAAATGCTTGTTGAATTGAATTAAATTGAACCTATGCTTATTGTACTTGGTATTGTAGCTTATGCTTTCTTTTTCTTCAAAATCTGTGTATCCATAAAAGTTTCCCATCTCAAGATACAAATTCCTTGTTCCCTGGTGGCAAAGCTGCATGTGTGGTTCTTTGTGTGCTGGTATGGTTGAGAACCCCAGCATTGACCCCAGAGGCTTTTAAGACAGTGCATGGCATGGAGTGATCAATACTTGCTTTTTTTCCCCACGTTGAATATATATGTATTCAAGTCAAAGCAATGCATCTCCCCTCTCAACATCAGTTATACAAAAGATCACCGCCAACAGTGCATGACAACCAAACTTATTTATAAAGGCCAAGAAACAAACAGAACTCAGAAAACTCATACAGATTAGAGTATGCCAAGGGATGCACGAAAGTGACTAAGACCTTCATCTGGTCTCAGATCAGGAGAGAAAACTTTCCCACCCAGAGGAAGGCCATTTGAATAGTCTACAGAACTTCAAACAAGCTCAGAGATGTGATAGGTCCAGTTTCTCATGCATGTCTTGCTATAGTCAAAGTGTTCTCCTCTGCCTCAGTGATGTGCTCTTCCCTAAGGGTCTCTAGAACCAACGTGGACAATCCCTTACATAGGTAAATGGTGTGGAAATCAGCATTCTTTCCCAACCCACTTTCATATTACATTGACCTCAACAGGCACTGGGATCTCTCTCCTCTATCCTGTTCTGCTTTCATGGGATCTGGAATCCATTAATTCAATCCAATGCAATGAAATTCCTCAAACCCTCATCAAATGGCTGCTTTGTATCAAATCCTGTGCTGGACACTAGAGACAGGAAGATAAAGGATAAAACAGTCAATTAACATTTATTAAATACCTACTGCATGCCATACACCAGAGATATGGAGACAAAGGATGAAACAATTAATAATTATTAAGCACCTACTGTGGGCCATACTCTGTGCTAGGCAATGGGAATACAAAAAAAGACAAAGAAAGAAAACCAGTACCTCCCCTCAAGGAACTTATAGTCAGCTGTGTATGGTATGCATTCTTGCCCTTCCATTGAACTTGATTTGCCTTAAATACATACTAGGCATGCACATGAAGACCAGCTGCTGGCCTGTGAGATATGCTGCTTTGGGGGCCTCTGACTCTTTGGCCCAAGGACTGCTCAAAGCCAGGGTTTGGTTTGGGCTGCCCCATTTCCAAGCAGGAAGGAAGTTTGTGCTGTTGTTGCTGCTTCTGACTGTTTTACTGAACATTGGTAAAAGTTGTATTTTGTTTTAGCCAAAGGTACCCATCCCTCCGGAGAAAATGATGGTGAAAAAGGGGCATCCACCAAGACAGGGCCAAAAAGTCTGGGTGAGTGTGTGAACCCTGGTGGCAGAGGGGTTAGCAAGCTGGCAGACAGGAGGAGGGGAGGGAGGCCTGGGCAAGGGCTGGCTCTGGTCCAAGGACGAAACCTTTGATAACATGCTGGCAGCCTGAGGGAGGCTGTGAAAGTTCTCCTGTTCCCTCCCCAGTGTTTATGGAATGTGACAACATTCTGGGAATTATCTCAGACTGGTCTGAAGAAGGAAGGAGAAAAAGATATCTAAAAAAAACCTTAGAACTTCTGCAAATAGAACCAACATGGATTGTGGGAGACATCGCTGACTTTGGACTCTGGAAGACCAAGGTTCTATTTCTAACAGCTAGCACAACTCTACCTGACTCCTCTGAGCCTCCTCATCTGAAAATAGGAATAGCACCTCCTTTTCAGGATCGTTGTTAGGATAAAATGAGATAATATTTGGAAAATGCTAATTATTCTCATTATGTTTGTTATATCCCTGAAGCAGGATAATACAGTGGAAAGAGCCTGGGCTTAGGAGATGTGATGCTAGCTCACTTAATCTCCCTGGATTTAATTTCTTCATCTGTAAAATGAGAGTTAGACTCATTGGCCTCTAAGATCTCATCCAACTCTTAAGCAGGATCCTATCTAGGCAAAGTACTTTGCTAACCTTATAAAAATGTAACTTTCAATAACTGGAGGAAAAAGGAAGTATGCTTTCCCCGCTCACCATGGTTCTGAGAAAGGGTTTTCGGGCTACAGTGATAATTACTGTTGTTATCACAGCAGGGGTATAGGTGAACTAGAAAACATCGAGAATGGACCTGGATCCCAAACAGAAGGAACTTTACTCCAGTGGCCAAGGGCAGTGAAGAAGGGAAATACTCTGACTCAGGGAGGAGCAGAATTTGGTAAGAGTGTTGACTTAGAGGTGAGAGAGAACTCAAGGTAAAAGTACTCAATTCACTAAACATATGTCCTCAGTTGAGACCTGGGAGGCAGTGTGCACAGGGCATTAAACTCAGAACCTGGAATCTGTCCCCTCTAATACCCTCACACTGAAGTTGAGTTCCTGGGGCCCTCGAAGCATCCCCCTGGCATCTGAGCAAATGGCAAATTGGGAAGAGGAGCTGCTATGGTATTGAACTGAGTTTTAAATATTATGGATGAAATGGATGGAACGGATGGAAATAACTATTTTCAACCCATCTTACTACCAGATTTGTCCCCCTAATATCATTAAAGCATTGGCTGAAAGCTATAAGGGGCCTTAGAGGACACTGATTCCAACCTCTCCATTTTATAGATCAGGAAACTGAGACTCCGTTGGGTTAAGTGACTTTCCCAAAATCAGGTAGCAATAACCAAAAAAAGAATTTGAACCCAGATTTCTTACTCTAGGACAGCTGTTCTTTCCACTGTCCCATACTTGTTGTATTGCATTTTATAGAAGCATATCCAAGTAGAAATGCCCTGCAGATAACTGGCCACCAAATCAAATCAAATAGTCAAACATTCTAGTATATTATTGATCTGATTAATATAGGCATTCTCTCCAATGGTGCTAATTACAGCCCATTTCATTTTTTTTGTCCATATCTGCCTGTAAATTTGGCCATCGAGGTGGCACAATGAATAGAGTGATGGGCCTGAATTCAATCTAACCTCAGATACTAGCTGTGTGACCCTGGGCAAGTCTCCTAGTCCTGTTTGCCTCAGTTTCCTCATCTGTAAAATGAGCTGGAGAAGGAAATAGTGAAACACTCTCATATCTTTGCCAAGAAAATCCCAAATAGAGTTATATTGGACATGATTGAACAAAAACAAAAAAGCAGGAATTGGCCATCCAACATCTGTCCAACGTTCTGGGGATTTCTTCTGCAGTTATGAAGACAACATGTACTACCCACCATTTATCCCATTTCCGTCATGCACCTGGCCCATCATCTTTTTCTTTCCTGAATTTCTTTGTTGACATTCTTGCATCACTTCTTCATCATCTTTCTTTACTTGTAATATGTTGCAGCTGCTTATGCCCACATCAACCTTTCCATTGCAGCCTGCTGGGTGATTCTAAGCTTCAATTCCAAAGAGATGGCTGCGTTCCATGGCTCTTAGCCATAAATACTATGAGTTAATGATACATACAATGCTCCTTCAAAAACTACGGAATGACTTCCCCACTTACAAGACTTGGATTCTTACCCTGATGAAGTTAAGATTTTCCTAATATCCCAACAGTTTCCCATCTTTCATCCTCATGAAATGATGCTCATTGAATTCCCCTGGGTGACATGTTAGAAGGTGATGAGACATAGTACATGTCCTCTAAGGAGTTTAAAACATTTGTATAAACCTGAAAGAGTTAGTAAAAAGTACAAAGGCACAAAGGAGCAATTCCAACCAAGTGCCTTGGGACTTAACAGAAAAGGAAGATGTCAAATTGCATTTTCTTCTTGATGTGAGCGGTTAACCACAGCTGCATTTCAGCAATCAACAGAACAAGCAGAGATGCCCAGTTAAGGTCCCTTGAATAACTGAGCCATGAGGCTGCCAACAATTTAAAGCTGTTTCTAAAGCTGAAAATCAACCCTACATGTACCAGTCTAAGAGGCAAGCTAAAGAATATCTTCATTCAGTCACGGTTCTTGCTTTACTCATTAGATAACAAGGAATTCTGACTTCGTTTTGACAGCACAGTGAATTCAGAACTGGACTTTTTGGGGCAGAGGATCTTGTGTTGAATCTAAACTATGATATTTATGCTTTGCATGACTTTGGGCAAGCCACTAAATCTCCTTAAGGCTCAGTTTCCTCATCTATAAAATGGGGGCTTAGATTAGATAACATCTTTGATCCTTTACAGTTCCAGATCTATGAGGTTATGATTTCTGTGGTCTCTTCTAGCTCTAAAGTTATGCTTCTCTTGGAAGTGTAAGAGTCATCCAGACTTCTCAACCGAATCAATCAAGGAGAGTTGTAAACTAGCTGAGAACAAGACTTAGACATATCAGAGAATCACGCAACTGGATGAAAAGGGAACTCAACTGGGATTGGTTGATGAGTTGGTCACATCCTGTCTTTTCTGACTTTGTTTAAGCCTCAGCTCATATCCCACCTTCTATAAGGAGTTTTTCCTGATTCCCCCTTAATATTAGTGCCTTTTTTCCCATTGAGTATGCCCAATTTGTTCTTAATATATCCTATTTAATACTTCCTTTCACATTGTCACCTCATTAGACTAAGCTCTTTGAGAGCAAGAACCTCTTTTACTTTTCTTGGTATACCTGGTACATAGTACTGTGCCTAGCACATAGTACCTCACTAACCCTCTGGGGTTTAGGTAAAAGTAGCAAGCTAGACCCCATTGAAACTTTATTCCAGTATCTGGCCAGAGAGTGGTGGAATCAGTCACTAGGCAAACCCCTGAGATGGAGTTGTTTGGAGGAAGAAAGTATGTGTGTCTTCCATAGCCTCATCTTTGACCAGTGGATGACCATGTGAAATCTGGTGTGTTGAAGGATTTGGATAACTCATCAGTGTCCAAGTAGCATCCCCAGAACAGCATTGACTGATGGTAGTGTCTGCATGGGGGGCCAAGATCACACTTGAGAAAAGATAGCCTTAAGACTCCATGTAAGAACATGCCTAAGGGTAACATTAGGAGAGCTCCAAGAAGAGGAGAAATGGACTTGCAGTAAAAGAACTTCGAGAAGCTATAAATGACCCCTTGGCCACATGTGCTCTAAGCCTGAACTACCTTCCCTTGCACACTGGATATCTTTATGGGAGAGAGCCCTCTTCTCTTCTCCCTCTATTCTGTTTCACTTGGTGATCTCTTCAGCTCCCTTGGATTTAATTACCATCTCTGTGTTGATGATTCTCAAACCTACCTTTCCTGTTCCAATTTCTCTTCTGACCTCCAATCTGATATCTCCAACTGCATTTCAGATATCTCCAACTGGATGTCCAGGAGTTATCTTAAACTCAACATATCCAAAATAGAACCCATTAGCTTTCCCCCTAAACTTCTCTGACTGTCTCTCTGTCTTTGTCTCTCTCTATGTGTCTCCCTCCAACATCTCTCTGTGTTTGTCTCTGTCTTTCTCTCTCTGTCACTCTGACTCTTTCTGTCTCTCTGTCTCTGTCTCTTTTTGTCTCTGTCTCTCCACCCACCTCTCCTTCTGTCCCCTATGGAAGGCAACCCTGTCCTCCCAATCTCACAACCTAGGAGACATCCTGGATGCCTCACTGTATCTCACCTTCCAAATCCAGTATGGTGCCAAGACCTGTTGATTTCATCTTTTAACATCTTTCAAATGTGCCCCTTCCTCTTCTCTGACACCGGGATAACTTTGGTGAGCTCCTTTACTTCCTTTTAGTTCCAAACAAAATCCCACCTTTTAGAGGAAACCTTTCCCAGCTCTTCTTGATTCTAATTGCCTTCTCTCTGTTAAATATTTCCTATTTATCCTGTACATACATCATTTTCTATATTTGTTCACATTAGATTGTGAGCTCCTTGAGAGTAGACAGCCTTTTGCCTTTTTGTAACCCCAGCACTTAGTTCAGTGTTTAGCACATTGGAGGCACTGAATAGATGATTATTAATTGACTGATAGAGTGAGTGAGTGATTGAATGATGTCCCTGGTTTGAATATGTTTTTAGCAAGTGTTCTTATTGAACAACCTTAGTAAATAAGCTAATTAAGTCTAGCTGGCTAATTGACATCAGCTGATAATCATTGAGAGCAACCTGTAGAAGTGGCAACAGATCAAGCAGCAGGCACACTTGGGGGCCTGACTTGCCAATGCCAGGGGGGATTGGGAAGAAGTCTCAGAGCATTTATGATTATTTACAATGTTTACCTTCTAAATTCAGGTTGGTCCTTTCCTCCACCAAATGCTTTTGAAGTCAGGCCTGCTGGGAGGAACCTCAGCATCTTCACTCAAAACAGACTGAACACTCATATGTGCATGTTCAAATATAGGGCATCCCTCCCTCACCCCCCCCCATTTGGGGATGAGAGGTTTTAAAACAATCCATTGTTTTTAAAGGAGGCCCAATGAGAAAACATGGAGCCAAATCCTGGCATATCCCTGTCCTTGTCTGGGATCTTGGATGAGTCCCCTCTTCTCTCTGATAATAGGAGAAACAATTTCTCAAACTTCAAAGCCCTGGTGTCAGGCAATCATTGAATCTTAGAGCTACAAAGGACCTTGAATGCCTATATCATCAGTCCAGGCATCTCTCTTACAACATCCCTGACCATTGGTCATTGAGCTGCTGCTTGAGTACTTCCTGGAATAAGGAGATCCTCATTACACGATATCCATTGCATTTGGGATTTATCTGAGACTTTCCCCAAAATGTGTTTGATATCTAACGAAATCAGTCTGTATTCAGCACTCTCTTCCCCCAACTTGATAAGCCAAGACTTTTAATCTATCTCAGTTGGCCAGTGTGCTGAAGCCATTAGAGGGCCAGCCTTGGTGTAGGGAGAAAAGACCCAGGTTTAAGTCCTGTTTGAGTATGATCAGTGCACTCCACTAAACCTCTTAGTGCTGAACCCAACTCCCTAAGACTATGACTTATCAATGGAGGGATGTTTCACACACGGAATGTCCCTTTCCCTGAATTTGGACTTTCCTCCCCCTTTTCTTCCACAAAAACAATCCAAGCTGACTGTGAAACACAATTTACAATCAGAGGATTTTCGAGCAAAGCAAGGGATTTTTTGTGCAAGTAACTCTCCATTAGAGGAAGGAAAAAAAGCAGTATTATTGTGTCAGACATTCTTATATAAGTTTTTATATTTTAAAAACTTTGACTTCTTTGAGGTTAGAGAAGCAAGGATTAAGAAACTCCCCTAACCCCAGCAAAACTGTAACTGTTCTGCCACCTGGAGTCTTAGAGAATTGCCTGGGGATGATTAGTACATACAAGCAGTACCCAGCTGAAGCAGAATTTGAACTCAGGTCTTTCTGATACTAGGACTGGTCCATTAGCCACTCCACCATGCTCCTTTTGTTGTTGAACATTTATAATATATACATGGTAGAGTATGACCAAGTTGTCGATATGACATTGATGCAGTAGAGGAGGTAGAAAGCCCTGGGTTCCAGTCCTTTCACAGATACTTATTTTCTGTGTGATCATGAACAAGTCACTTCACCCCTCTGAGCCTATTTCATCTCTTTTGTAAAATGGGGATAATCCTGGTGCTACCCCACAAGGTTGGCCTCAGGTTCAAATGGAAGAAGAGATACAAGATGCTTTGTCAACTTTCATGTACTAAGGAAACGCCAATGAGTATGATTGTTAGTATCATTCCTCTCTAATGTGTCTGTTATTATTGTTATGGGTCTATATTTCTATAGGCTAATTGATTCAATCTCCTTTCCAAAGAGGATGAAGCTGGTGTATTTAAATTTATTATCAATCATTGACTTTACCTTATAGACCAAAGCAATAATCACTTTCTTATACAAAGAGCTTTAGGTCTTAAATACTTACTCTCTGTTAACTTTGCAAGCACATTTTCCCAGCAGGAAAAATTTTATGGCCTCCCAGTGTAGTTTCTGGTATGATAAATGGAGCTCAATGAGATTTCTCCCCCCCACCCCAGTTTTTCTATTTCTGGCACATTGATTATTTTGTGCATTTTTATAAGTTTTCCAAGGTATGGGAGAGTTTCTCTGTGACCAGGAATAAGTAGATCTCACAGTGTAGATCCAGCTCAGTTCCACCAGTACTCACCAAATATCCACTGTGAGCATGAGGTAGTTAGGATCCATGGTGATCCATGGCCCTTGGTCACAGAAGGCTTTGGATCCTGAGTCAGGGTAGGGAGAGGATATGACACATATGCAGTTGAGTATTTGAGGAAGTCCACACCAGTGATTCCATGGGTGGAGAGGAGTCCCCTCTATTAATGCAAATGAGCCACTGTTCTGTCTCTTCCAACAGAACGTGAGCTCTTTGAGTATAGGGACTGATGTGTGTGTGTGTGTATGTGTGTGTGTGTTTTGCCTGCTACATGAAGATATTTAATAAATGCATATTGATTGATTGGTTGTAGTCTTAATAAGTTGTCTGAAGGCACTCTGATAAGGTTTCACAGCCAGTATGGGTCAGAGTCCAGACTTTAATGCAGGTCTTCCTGAATCAAAGGTCAACTCTCTGCATCGCTATTTCCAGCTTCCTCTCATTTTCCAGGTTGTGCTCTTCTGTTCCCATAAACCACAAGACACTGGGTGTGTGTGACTGGTAGACTATCTTTCTCTGCCTCTTGGGCCCTCCTGTATTCTGATAGCCTAGGTTTCCATCCCTGACTGTGCAAGTGAAGACAAAGGGAGACAAAAAATTAAGGCAGATGATTCCACACCCACAGAAAAGACCTAATCGATGAAGTATGTCTGTTGCTCAGATTTCAACATGAATTTAGCATGGAGGGGTAGTTATCTGTCATAAGTGAAGGAGTTGTGATTTGAACCCAATACCCTGCCTTTCAAGGTCACACTCTTTCCATTGTCCTCCCTACAATGCCACCTTCTGCAAGAAGACTTTCCTTTTCTCCCCTGATGCTATTTTCTTCCCTCTGAGATTACCTCCCATCTATTCTGTACAGAAGACAAGAAATTTAAAGTTTTAAGCTTTAAAGTGAACTTTTGGGATATCCTCTATATCTTGTATGTACATTTTGTTTGCACATTGTCTCCCTTATTTGAAAAAAAACTCTTTTAAGGAAGAGACTTTTTTAAAATCTTTCTTTGTATCCCTCATTATTAATACAGTGCCTTGTACAAAGTAGATATTTAATAAATACTTGTTGGCTGTTATACTGTTCTG
This sequence comes from Notamacropus eugenii, assembly GCF_028372415.1. Taxonomy (NCBI): domain Eukaryota; kingdom Metazoa; phylum Chordata; class Mammalia; order Diprotodontia; family Macropodidae; genus Notamacropus; species Notamacropus eugenii. The sequence continues at coordinate 62,796,027 of NC_092873.1, read as the reverse complement.
CCTACTGACTAATGATGAGCCCTGGCATAGCAGTACATTGTGGGGAGCACAGATTCCATTAAAACAGAGTTTGGCAATGTTTATCCACTATGATGTGCCATAAATTCAGTTCTGCTGAACAAGAAATGTTTCCATCAGGATTCATTAGGCGGTTTTCGTTTGGCTTTCCAGGAAACAAAAATGAAACTGTATGCTGGTGTCTTCTTTGATAACTCAGAATAATCAAAGGAAATGAGAAGGACCAGGATAGGATAATGGCTTCCGTGTACTGGAGGGTTTGGGGCAAACAAAGACAACAGAGGAAATGGAAATTTGGGATAGAAGTGAGGTCCCAAGGGAAATGGTGGAATGGGGGGCACTCACCTGGGTTGACCCCACGTCTTGGAATCTAGAATTGCTTCTGCAAAGAAACCCAAAGGAACTAGACATGACTCCAGTTTTGAGACAGTGCAAAGGGATCATATCAAATCACATCAACCCAAAAGTCATGAGAAAGTCCAGAGATGTAGCCATTGTATCATTAGCTATGATCTCCCTCTCCCTGCCCCAAGACTGGACTGCAGGGAATACTGATGGATGGAATTCAACATGGTAAAATAGAGCAGCACATTTATCCTACCAGCAAGAAATTGAACAAGACTGACAAAATTATCCAAAAAGCAACAGGAAGAAATTCAGAAGCAAAACAAAATCACTTCCCAGAAAGAAAATACCAGAGAAAAAGCTGGAGTTAGTGATTTGTGTTGGGGCTTGGGGTAGGAGAGGGGAATGAATGTGTTTGATATCTATCTATGCACTTTGTTATTTGTCATTTAAAAGACAGCAAAAAATGGAACTTCAGAAACTACCATTGCGTACTCAACTCAGAAAAACTATTTACACCTTTCCTTGCATTCGAGAGCTGGGGGACTATGGGAATGGAACATTGCATATACTGCTTGACTCAGTTGATGTTTTGCCTTTTCTGACATTTTCCCTCTTTTTTTATAAGGAGAGGGTTGGGAAAGGTTATATCTGTGATGCAAAAAACAAAACAAAACAAAACAACACAAGTATCTACAGCTTCCTACTTGTGTCACCTTTGGCAAATCATTTAACCTCCCTGGGCCTCAATTTCTCCATTTGTAAAATGAAGCCATTGGAGTAGATAGTTTCTGAAGTCCCTTTCAGTTCTTGAGATATGATCCAATAAAATTCAAGGGAAGGATAGGGAAAGGAAGGGGAAGGGATGGAAGAGAAAGGGAGAAGAGAAACTTTAGGTAAACATCTTTCTTAATCAAAAGTTAAGATTGGAAATAAGAAACTCAATTGGAACAAAGTCACTGGGTACATATTAAGGTTAAGAAGATGATTTCTGAAGATGTTATACAGGGTGTGTATGTACATGGAGGAGAAATCATGGCTGGAGATGAAAATGAAGATGAAGGTACCCCACTTAATGTCAAAAGAACAAACTTGTATATGCCCTATACACAGACAAAATTGTTCAATTTACTTCCCAAAATATCTGAAAACCACAAAAGAGCTGAGAGACACTGAAGGTCTGTGGCCACTTGGGTGCACACATCCCTTTGGGAGAGTTGCTTAGATGGAAGAGGCTGAACCAGATTGTTGTCATGAAAAGATCTGGAGTCTCTGTTAAATCCCTTTTATTGACAGACTTTAAAATTGAAGAGAAAGATGGGAAAAACCTAAAGGAATTATGAGGAGAAACCACATCAAACTCAATGAGCCCAAAACAACCTTGAACTCTACCAGGAAACCTTTGAATTTTCAAAGCACTATCTAGGCTCTCCTGCCTCATTGACTCAGAAACAAGAAGGGGGCTTGATATCACTCCAATACTCTAAAAGAGTCCCACAGAGACAGTGATAATAATAGGGGTCCTGTCTGCAGAAATGTCTAGACAACCCTCATCTGTTAAGTATGAAAATCCAGAAATTTCCTGGGTTTTTTTTTGAGGGAAGAGGGGAGCTGTTTTTAGTCATGTAGTCTTTTGAAATTGTAAATTAATGGAGTTGTTAGGACAGGAGTTTGTTTTTTATAGCTTTTGCTTTGATTTATTTTCCTGTGCAAATATAATGGTGCTGAAATGTAGACAGTTTTGTAAATTGAACTTATGAGAAAGAAAATTGACATTAAGTTGTATCTTGCTTGGCTCTTTGGGCTGGGAGGGAATAAGAGTCTACTTCTAAAATTTCACTTGTGTTTCATGTGAAGAACACTGCCTCTGCAGAGAGGAGATCTGAGTTCAAATACTACATTTATCAGCATCTGAGCCCCTTTAGGCAAGTCACTTCTCTCTGGGGCTCAGTTTCCTCATCTGTAACATGAGGAAGCGGGACTATATGTCTCTGAGATCCCTATGGCACAGACCATGATATCTGAGGCATCTATGCTTTGATTTGCTTTTTTAATTAGAAACACCTGGTCAGAAAGTTCTAGAAAGGGCTTGTTCTGAAGGCTTTTCCAAACTTGCTCTTCTTCTGTACACAATGTTATAAGTCCACAATGTAAGTGCTTTTTCCACAGTGGGGTTAAATTAGGGAACATTAACCCACGAATAATAGGCAGAGTTGTTTGCATATTGTCATCTTGTTTAGACGGTTAGGCCCTCCAGGGCAGGATCTTTCTTTGGCCCAAGTGATTAGTACAATGTCTGGCACATTTGTAGGTACTTAATAAATCTTAGTGCATCAATTGAGATCTTCTCTGGCAGAGCAGCCTTCCAGGCCTCAGGTGGAAGGTTACAGTAAAGAAAATCCTCATGAAAAACATGGTGCACCATGCTCTGTGTGGTCTAAGTACTTGGAAAAAGCAGGAGTCCAGAGCTTCGAGGAAGGTGGTCTTAGGGAGACGTCCCCAAAGAGACCACCTCCTCCCAATAGATAGATCAAGAAGAAACAAGTGATCTGAAGTCATGGGGCCCTAGACAAAGAGTCAGAAGGGACCTCAAAGGTCATCTAGTCCAATTCCCCTCATTTGACAGATGGGGAAACTGATACCCATTTGTCTCCTAAGGTCACACAGGTTGCAAGTGGCATAACTCATAAGATCCTAGATCCAGTGCTGGCCATGACCACAGAGATCATTTAATCCAAACCTTTCCATTTGACAAAAGAGTAAACTGAGACCCAAGGAGGGGAACTGATTTGCCCACAGGCAGTAAGTAGCATCTCCTTAAAGAAGAGATAATGGCTGGTACTCTTGGGAACACAACAGCCCACAGTTGCAGTCCTCAAGGCTTACAGAACATGCTGCTAACTGGTACAGAAAGAGCAACCACCACTGTTCCCAGGAGCACGGCTTTGCCCTCAGTCTGTTCCCTATACTCTCTCTTGTGCTGCCTTGGCTTGAGAAATTCCTCCCTCATCCATTTCTGTCCCTTTGGGTGTTGGGGAAAAGGAAGTCTTCCATCTGCCATCATCCTGGAAGACTGGGCAGGGATGTTGCTGGAGGGGGAGGGCTGATTCTGGTTTATTGTATGGGTCTTGTTTTCATCAGCCTAGGAGAAGGTCATCCTGACCAGACACCAACAGACAGGCCCCCTGTGTTCCCATATACAGACATTCTGCCAAAGGCCATGATAAGAAAGATCTCGCGTCACAGCAATGCCAAGAGGGAGGCTGTGCCCCGCCCTGCCTCTTGTCATCTGGGTGGCTTTGGACCAGTCAATTAGTCACTTAGCCCAATTGTTTTTCCAAAACAATGTTTTTTTAAATCATTTTTCTATTAAATGAGAATTTATTTTCTCTTCATCTTCAACTCCACTCTCCCAACTGAATTATAAAAAAATCGCTTAACACAACCTTGATCTGATCAAGATTGTCCTCCCTGGGTCCCTCCTCCCCATTCCTGGTACATCTATCCATCTCTATTCCAAAGGTATCCATCTCTTCCTCCTCCCCTCTCCGTGCCCCCCCTCCCCCACCTGATTCTTCTTGGTCCTTTAGTCAGGAAGAAAGGTAACCAACCTCATTCACACCAACATATTACTGGTGCTCTCAAGTAGGAATTTATTTCATTTTATTTATAAAGGGTCACTTTGAACACATTTACTCTCAAGGAGTAAATTTTTAGTAGAGGAATTCCAGAGGGAACTATTTTGGGAGCACAGGTTTAGCTTCATTTGAATGAGAGAGCCAAAGTAACAGATGGGGGATGTGTAGCTTGGGGAAGAACTGTTGCTTGTCCTTCATTCTGGAAGAGGACCATGACATCTTGGAGGGGATGCTATGACCTAAACGTGAATTGGATTTAAGTGAGTGAGGACTACACAAGGTCACCAGCTTCACATTATCCTCCAGAACCATCTGAGTCCAGTGGCGAGATATAGATCAGGACGACTGGAGGTGGCCCAGGATGCGTTTGAGGATCTTGGCTTCTTTAAGCTAAAGTTGTTATGGGGAAGGGAAGCCTTAAGGGAGTCACATGAAAGATCTCAAGAAGGTCAAGGACTGATTTGAGGGAGAAGGATCGGCCTTACTCTGCTTGGCCTCAGAGGGCACAACGAGGACTGATGTGGGAAGTTCCCAGGAGGCCCATTTAGGCTGAGACAGCTTCTTAACATGGAGCAGCTTTTGATGATGGTCAGATCCTCCCACTGGGGACTGGAGGACCATTGGTCAAGCATGTGGTTGACAATCAATCAACAAGCATTTGTGAAGAACTAACCACATGCCAGACATTGTGCCAAGGTCTCAGGAGACAGAGACATAAAGGAAACAGTTCCTCCCCTCAAGCTGCTTATGTTCTGTCAGGGAGACATGTACATATATCAAAGTAATCAAAATATACTTGGAATAAATATAATTGGGGAGGCACTGACAGTTGGGGTGGTGGTGGTCAGGAAAGGCTTTGTGTAGAAGGGAGCTTTGAAAGGGATCAGGGAACTTGAAAGATGGAGTGGATGACAGAGTAGCTCCCAGGCATGAGGGACAGCCAGTACAAAATCCCAGAGGTGGGAGATGAGGCTCACATGAGAGGAATAGGGAGGCAAGTTTAGCTAGACCAAAGAGAAAGGGGAGGAGAGGAATGTATAAAAAGAGTGGAAATCTAGCTTACAGCCAAAGGGCTTTAAATGTCCAACAAACACGTTCATTTTTGATCATGGAAGAAATAGGAAGCCACAGGAGTTTATTGAGGAGGGGTAAGCCTCTAGGTTGAACTAGTTGACCTCTGAAATCCCTTTCACCTCTGAGATTCTGTGAAATAAAAACAATGTAGGCTAGCTGTGAAGAAAAGCTGAGGTATTATCATCTATATAAGTGCTTTTGCTGGAGGGGAAAATGTTGAATGGATGGTTGCTGAGACTAGCAAGAATTTTTAAAAATTCTATTAACATTATAATTATATCACAAATGCCACATCTTCCAGGCAGCCTTCCAGGATGTCCCCAGCTAGAAGCAGTCTTAGCCTTCTCTGAAATAATAGAGCCTTTTGTTTGCCCCTGTCTCTGGTGCTGATTCAGGTAAAAACCAATGTTTATGAAGGCTTGTTGTAGGCATAGTCTTGTGCTCAAAGAGAGTGATGTAAAGATTTTTTTTTTTAATAACCTAGTTCCAGTCTTTAAGGAACTTAAATTTAGCAAAGAGGAGTCTGGGTGGGGCACTAAGAGAGCAATGGATCTGGAATTAGGAAGTCCTGAGTTTAAATCTGACCACAGACACTTACTAGCTGTGTGACCCTGGGCAAGTCACTTATCCTCTGCCTGCCTCAGGGATAATATCAGCTTCTGTCTTACAAGGTTGTGAGGATCAAATAAAGTGATATTTGTAGAGCACTTAGCATAGTGCCTGGGACTACTTCCCTCTCTCTTCCCTTACAGAAACAACATTCATTAAGTGTCCACTATGTGACAAGGCGCTGGACAGTGCTCTGGTCATGCCAATGGTGCAGGGACAAATGATCCACCTATACACGTCAATTTAATAGAAGGTATGGGTGTAATGGGAGAAGGGAGAGATCTGGACAAAGGAGACAATGAGAAGCAAGTAACCTCACCTAGAAATCTGGTGATTTGGGCAGCACTTTCTATCTTCTATTAGACCAGGAGTTTCCAAAGGGCAGGGACTGTCTTACTTGGTTTAGTATCCTGTGCTTTTGGCCTGTTCGCTGAATGGATTTAATCCAATTCATCAGCTGTCTACAATGTTCCAGTCTCCAAACCAGGACCTGGGGATAAGGTGACAAGAAACCAACAGTCTTGGCACTCTAGGGCTTATATTCAACTGGAAATTACAGCAAATGGTAGACAGGATTCTTATTTAGGTTCAATTAATCCATCAAGAAGCATTTTAAAGCATCACTTTCAAGCCAGGCATTGATCAGTACAGATAAAATAACTTGGGAAGGGGTTGTTGTTTAGTCTTGTCCAACTCTTCCTGACCCTCTTTGGTGCTTTGGCATTCCCTTCTCCACTTCATTTTACAGGTGAGAAAACTGAGATCTGTTAAATGACTTACCCAGGATCTCACAGTTAGTTAAATGTCTGAGGCTGGATTTGAACTCATTCAGGTAAGTCTTCCTGACTCCAGGTCCAGTGCTCTGTGCACTATGGTGCTACCTAACTGCCCTTGGGGAGTGGGTAGGGAAAGGATTAAGTTTTCCTAATAGACCTAGGTCTCACCTCCTGAATCTAATGGGTATCTGATCCTGGCAAGTCACTTTATCTCTCAAGGCAGACTATTCATGGCATAAAACAAATACCAGTCAGAGAAGGACATAAACCATTCCAAAGAAGGAATTTTTTGTGTACCATTGACCTGGTATGAACTTGCAGTAAGTATACATAACAGGCATTGGCTAATTAGTGGGAACAGAGTTGGCTTTGAAAGCAGAGGACTTAGGTTTGAATCTCAGCTCTGCCACTCACCACCTGTAAGACCTCAGGCAAATCAATTAACCCTACTACTTGTTAATTTTCATATCTATAACATTATGGACTTGAGCTAAAGGAGCTGAGGTCCCTTCCAGCTGTCCCTTTGGGACCCGGAATCACTTTCAGAGACAAGGAAATGAATACTTGTGAGTCCAATACACTTTCAATAACATTCAGAAGCTATGACTCAGGTTCTGCTAAAAACAAGACATTTTGAGTCATTTTTCTTGACATCATAGTGCAGCCTGAATTTACACCATTAACTCTTATAAAGCTGACTAGCTGGAAACCACAAGCCATTTGCCAGACTACTGCTGTTTCTTATCTCCTTGGAGAAACACTAACATTGTAAACCAAATAGAGAGCAGTGCTACCAGATGTTTCTTTCCCAAACTTAAGGTTATTCCTTGGAGAGTAAAATTTAAACAAAAAAAATCAGGTTATTTCCTCTCCCTAGCAACATTTTACATTTTGGTTTCCTCAACACACAACTATTTACTTCATAGGCTTTCTGTTCTCTTGTTCAGGTGGTCAATTCAGTTGCACAAATGTTTATGAAATGCTTATTATGTGCAAGACCCTGAGCTAAACACTGGGGATCAAGAGATGAAAAAAACAAACAAATCCAGAACCTGACTTCTAGAACCTCACAATATTAATAGGAAGGTTATGACACAGACACAAAGAAGCTTGCTTGATCCAACCTTGATTGTGATCAGGGGAAAGGAGAGATCCAAAGTATTGGAAAAGAATGCGAGAAAGGGGAAAACATAGTTAGCTGCAGGAAGTTAAGAAGAACTACTTGAAAATAATATTTTTTGTGTTATTCTATGTCTACCACCTATCCTAGGAAAAGAAAAACCCAGCCCTTGTAACAAATATGTTTGGTCTAGTAAAAGAAACCACACTGGCTAGGGCTAAAAATGTTGGCCTTATTCTATGTCTTGAGTCTGTCACTTCTGCCAAGAGGTAGGTAGTGTCCTTCATCGTCAGCCCTCTGGACTCACAAGTTGATCGTTCTTATTGATAAGAGTTCTCAAGACTTTCAATGTTATTTTTCTTTATAATGTTATTGCTATGGTATAGTTATTTTCACTTCATTCTGTACCAGTTCATACACTCATGTACCATAATTTCTTTAGTCATTTTCCAATAGATTCCCATTAGTTTTCAGGTTTTTGCTACTTCAGAAAGAGATGCTATAGATTTTTTTTGTACATATGGGGTACTTTTCTTCTTTCTACTAGCTTTTAGGAGTATAGACCTAATTGTAGTACGAATAGGTCAAAAGATATGCATAACTTAATATCTTTGAGGGAATAATTCCAAATTGCTTCCTAAAATACTGGACCAATTAAAAACTCTACCAAGAGTGCATTTATCGTTGTTCATCATTTCAGTTGTGCCTGACTCTTTGTGAACCCATTTGGGTTTTCTTGGCAAACAAACTGGAGTAATTTGCCATTTTCTTCTTTAGCGCATTTTACAGATGAGGAAACTGAGGCAAGAAAAGTGTTGTGACTTGCATAAGGTTATATACCTAGTAAGAGTCTGAGGCAGGGTTTGAACTCAGGTCTTCCTGACTCCAGGCCTGGCACTATATCCACTGTGCCAACTAGATGTAGCTCTTCCATTCAATAATTTTGCCATTTTTTGTCATCTTTGCTGATTTAATGGGTATGAAGTGAAACTTAAGGGTTGCTTTAATTTGCATTTCTCTGGTTGCTAGTGGCTTGGAATATTTTATACATGGCTGTTATCTATTGGGGATGCCTCTTGTTTATATATTATATATGTATATATACTTATATTTATACATATATATATGTATATATAGGAAATGAGACTTCTATCAGAGAAACTTGCTAAAAATATTTTTCCCTAATTACCTATTTCCTTGCTAATTTTGACTGCATTGATTTTTTCTATAGTTTTTAGCTATATGTAATTGAAATCATTCATTTTTTCATTCATGATTCTCTCCGTGTCTTGACTGGTCATAAACTCCTTCCCCATCCATAGATCCGAAAGATGACTTCCCCTCTTGCTCTTCTACTTTATGAATTCACCCTTTATGTCTAAATTGTCCATCTCAAACTTATCTTGGCATATGGTAGGAGATGCTTTTCCAAAGCTAATTTCCGCCAGACTCTAGTTTTTCCAGCAGTTTTTCTTTGTAGAATTTGTAAAGTAAAATTCAATATTAATAGTAGGATAAAGCTGGGAAGCACTGCTTGCCAAAAGTGTGTGTCTCTGTCATGGAAGATGCCCTATTCAAAGTCCAAATGGAGAAGGGACACTAGAAGTACCTTGGTGGTGCAATGGATAGAGAACTGATCTGGGAGTTGGGGAAATCTGAGTTCCAATTCAGCCTCAGAGACTTACTAGCTGAGCAAGTCACTTAACCCGTTTGTCTCAGTTTCCTCAACTGTAAAATGGGAATAATAACAGCTCCTATTTCACAGGGTTGTTGTGAGGATTAAATGAGAGATTTGTAAAGAGTTCCTGGCATATACCAGGTGTTCTATAAATGCTTGTTCCCTCCCTCCACCATTCCTATTGATTGTGAGGTCCTCCATGTGAGGATAATGTGCAGCAGAGTGTAAGCTCCTTCAAGGCAGTTAGTCAGGGACTTCTATTTTTGTGTGTCTTTGTATTCCCATGCCCAGGATATAATAGGTGCTTAATAAATGCTTAATGAATTGACTGCATCATGTCTCAGAATACTACATGGCTTCCTGGACAGTTCTAACTTCTTTGGCATTCATAAGGGATCATATTAACCATCCACAGAAGAACCAAGTAGATGACCAAGGGGTTGTTCAAACTATGACATGAATTTGTATCGGCAGTTCATTGAGTCCTTAAGCACATATGTCTTGGAAGGGCACTCCAGGTGGACAATGAGCTGGTCTTGGAATAGACTAGGAAGTGGAGAGAAATCTGGCTTACTTTTGGGAAACTGTGTAACATTTTAAATGGATCTAAGTTCATTTTTTCAAACTCATGATCACCGAGTGATGCTGCATGGTTTGAAATTGTGGGATAGTCATAATTCACAGTTATATTATGACATGTGGTTCATAAAATACTTTCCTCCCAACAAACAAGTATGGTAAGAAGCTAGTAAAATTATTATAATACCCATTTCACAGATGAGGTTAAATAATCCTACAGCTAGTGAGCATCTAAGCGGGGTTCAAACCCAGGTCCACTGAATCCAAATCAGTCCAGTGTTGTATCACTCCACCGCAATGCCTCTGTAACGTGAATACCACCATCTGCAAGGAATAAAAACCATGCGTGACCCAAGGAGCACTGTCACATTGTCACTATAAGTAGGCTGCATCATTTCCCACCAATGAGGATGGGGCATAAGTGAGGTCACTGAGAACGTCTGACCAGAGAGGGAGGGGAGCCAGTCAGGTAGTAAGGACAAATGACGACTGACGGCCAGCCCAAGGTTCCTGGTGCCTGTAGAATGTAAAAAAAACAAACTTTAAGAAGAGACTTCAGCACAGCCTTGCCAAAGAAGCTCCCTCCACCAGCTCCTTGTTACCTCGAGGATGATACGATCTCTTCTGTCAGGCACTCAAAAACTTTCATGGTCTAGCTCTAACTCATCATCCCAGGATTGCCACATATTTCTCCCCCTCATAAATTCTCTGTTTCAAACAAACTATGATTCTCTATCCCTAACATTCCACATGCAAAGAGAAGTATGTACAGGACATATAAACAATGCACGCAAAGCCATGTTAAGGCAAAGGAAAATCTCTAACAGCTTGAGGAAAGGGAAAAATTCAGGGGAGCCTTCCTGGAAGAGGTGGTAGATCACTGCCATGTCTTCCTCTCTTCAACCTTGTTGCATGAGTGTATACGGAGATGTGAATATGGCTGGGCCAGGTGGAGAAAGTGTAGACAAGAGATTGTGCTTCATCCAGCCCACATGGAGGAAGTGGGCAAACATCTTCAGTGACAATAAACCATGTTCCTGAGCATCCCTTAGATCCCTAAAAGTTAACGTTTCTCAGTTGACAGATGCTGTTACTGTAGAGGGACACAGAGGTCCTCACAAGGGAGCTGATGTGATCAGGAGGGTCAGAATAGCAGCTGTTGTGGTGTCTGGGGGAGGAAGCCCACAATGCTCTCTGCCCAAAATTGGGTGGGATGTTGGGAATCCTGGGTTCAAGTCTTGTGTCTTGTCACTTGCTTATTATTCAAGCGCTTTCCCTCTCTGGGTCTTAGCTTCTCTTGTTGTCAAATAAGCAGGCTGGGCTAGGAATTCCCTGAGGTTCCTTCAAGGTCTAACATTTTTTGTTTTTACCATGTCTAAGTGGTCTTTGCAGCCAGAATCTGAAGACAAAATATAACTTAAGGAAGAAAAATGACACATATGGATAATTACTCTCAACTGGGCAGGACCTAGTGCCCTAAGAAAGTCCACTATGATCTGCATCTGAGTACCAGATGCTGAGGCTTTCTCAGTCCATGCTTGGAATCTCCTTTGGGTTGGAATCCAGCACTTTTTGAAAATGATCATATTTGCAGAATATAAACATGGACTTGTTTCTTATCATCTGAGCCAGATTCTTCTTCCCTAGCGGTGATAGGGGAAGAAACCCAGCAATGTTATCTCCTGAGCCACATCCCTGCTATAGGCAGAGCCCCACGCCTTCTTCCTTAGTCATTTGTTTGGTTCACTCTTGTCTTCATAGATATAGAACAGGTCTTGCTATTATGTAGTCCTGAGGTCGGGGATTGTGTGGCCTCTGTTTTCAAAGGACCAAGAACATTCCAGATAGCTTCATTATTAAAAACAGTTTGAAATAACAAGATTTTTTTAAAAAATGTTTTAGGATCTCTTCTTAGGGGATTTCCAGGGAGAAAACTCCCTTTCCCAATGTAGAGCAGCACTTTCTGCAAACTACTCAGAAGAGCTTGGGGCTGCTGAGAGATTAAATGCTCTATCCAGGCCCACACAGCAGGAATGTGTTACAGGTGGGGTCCAGCCCAGGGCTTACTGACTCCAAAAGCTGCTTTTCTAGCTGCTCTGGTTTGTTAACCCCTAGAACACAGGCTCTTACCCTTCTGTGGATCATGGATCCCTTTGGTCTTCTGGTGAAGCCTAGGAAAGCCTTCTTAGAGGAATGTTCAGAAATAATTGGAGGAAATGCTAAAGTTCTGTTAGAGGTTAGTGAAGATAAGGATGGGATTTGTCTTCCCCAAAACAGGTTCACAAAGTCCCTGAAATCTATCAATGGATCCACAAAGTAAAAATCCCTCCATTGGAAGAACAGGAATATGGCCACATTATTTCGATTTAGAATCAATCAATCAACCAATGATTAAGCAGCTAAGTTAGCAACTTTGGTGTTATTCTCAACTCCTCAGGCTCCCTCACCCTATGCATCCCATCAGTTGGCAAATCTTGTTATTCCTGCTGCCACATCTCACCAGCCCTTCCCTCATGCAGCCACCAGCTTCGTTCAAGCCTCCATTGCCTTTTCCCCGGTATATTGCAGTGACATCCCAAATGATCTCCCAGACTCAAGTACCGTTCTCTCCCCCCAGCCCCAATCTTACCATACAACATAGTCACAGTTTCAGAGCTTAGCTTTAGATGTACCTTGAGCCTAATTTCTACCACTTTTGATCCTAAATTTTCATGAACAAGAAACGAAAATACGAATAATGCCTGGTACATGGCAGACATTTAATACATGCTTGTTGACTGACATTGTAAAAAGCCTTATTCCCCAGAAGCTCAGAATATTCTATAATGGGAATGAAGTGAACTTTTGTGCCCCTCCTCTTGATGATTGATTGGTTTAACTGCAAAGATTTTTTAAAAAGCTTTTCTTTTGTTAATACATTCATGAAGGCACTTGTCATTGATGTGAAAATTCTTTGACTTGACAACTTGACATCCAGGTAAGATAAACTGTCAATTTAAAAGATTCTGTTTTCTTTGTACTTGGCCACAGAGAACTGGAAAAGACAGTGGGTTTGACCCAATGATCCCTCTCTTGGGTATTTCTATCCCAAAGAGCTCAAAGATAGAGAAAAGGCCTGCTGTATACCCAACTTTATAATTGCCCTTTCTGTGGTATTAAAAAGCTGGAAATAAAGTGGGGGCACAGTTTTAGGTAGCAGATTGAGCATCTGAGGGCACAGGAAGATAAAGAATTCAGAGGAACATGGGAAAATTTGTATGAATTGAGGCAGAATGAAAGGAGAATTGGGAGAACAAATCATGATCACAGTAATCAATCAAAAATGTTTATTAAATGCCTACTATGTGCCAGGCACTGCTATTTTTTTTTAAGATAAAAAGAAATGAATGCTAGACACTCTATAGAAGCTAGACTCAGAGTAATTGGAATGACCAGTCTTGGTCCTAGAAAATAGAGATCTCCCTTTGTCAGTAGAGAGGTGGAAGACTGCACTACAGAATGTTTTGTGCAGTACCTGTGTGGTTGTTTTTTCATATTTTCATACATTTCAACCTTGAAGAACTTCAGCAGTCATCTGGCCCCCTCTCTCCTCATTTTACAGAGGAGGAAACTGAGAAAGGGAATTTAAATAACTTTTCTGAGGTAACACAGGTGGTAAATAGGTGAAAACCAGGTCTTCTACCACCAAATCTGATGTTTGTTTTTACCCACCTCATCTCCACCTTCCCCATTACGCTTTTGCTTAACTTTTTCAAAAATGTTGTTCTAAGAGAGGGTTCATTGATTGGTTGTGGAGGGAGAGAAAACTCTATCTGGAAATGCCTAGAAAGTAGAGGATTGGCTTTGTGCTTCCCTTCATATGGGGAGTTCCCTGGTAAGGAAAATCCCTTTCCCAATGCAGATTGACACCTTCTCTGCAACTTATCATCTTAGATCGATGGCCAGGCTTCACTGGGAGGTTAATTGAGTTGCTCAGGGTGATGCAGCCAATATGTATCAGGGGAGGACCTGAACCCAGGGCTAGGCCAAATTTCTATCCATTACACCTTCACTGCCTCTTCTGGAGAGAACTGGGAAATCAAAACATTTGGGGTGGGGCAACAACTGGTGATTTTTTTTAATTGATGAAGGGAACTCCCCTAATGGAAATTTCTTCCATTAATAATAAGAAATATAAGAAATAAGAAAATAAATGATAAGAAATGCATCTGTTAACAAAGGTCTTGTTTTAGACCCTCACCTAGTGCATTCTGATTCTGAGATCAGTGTTCTACCCACTGTCTAGCACTTCTTCTCAGTGTCCATAAAACTTAGTTGTAGTTGTTTCATTGTTGGTACAACAGCTGATAATAGTAATAACAACATAAAAATTTATAAAAAACCCAAAGTCCACTCTTTGAAGATGCCATACAAGGGACAAAGAAGCATGACAGAGATGGGCTGCATGCCACATAGTTGCAACAAATACATTGATAACAAATCTCATCCCTTCCCAGCCAACGGGGAATTGGTTATCATGGGAACATGTCTTTTTCTCTCACATTTATACAGCTCTAGGAGAGATGCTGAAATATTTTGTGGTTTCATTGAAGTGTGAGAGAAAACAATTTTATCACATTCAAGCACAAGATTTCTGAAAGCAATAACTTCTGAAAGAATATTCATTTTTGCTTTTCTAAGAGAGACTGGGAGGTGGAATGTGGCCAATGGTCAGGCAGGCAGAGTGTCTGGGTCCATGGTTTCACTTCAGTGTTTTCTTCCAATTTAAGGGAACATTCAGTGAAGAAATTTAAGGGGGGAAATGAATACAGTACAAAAAAGAAAGGCAAAAATAACAGCCATGCTAATTGTGGCAGCTAACATTCATTTAGCATTTTGAGATTTCCAAAATGTTTTACATATATATGACTTCACTTGATCCTCACAACAGATATGTGAGGGTGGCATTGTTATTGTTCCCATGTTACAGATGAGGAAATTGAGGATGAGGAAGGTCAAGCAACTGGCCCAAGATCACAGGGTAATAATTGACTCCAGGTATTCTTGGCAACGACGAAACCTTAAAGGAAGAAAAGAACATGAAAAATGTCTCAATCACTAACTAACGACTTTTTGGTTAGGTAAATAAAGAGGATCTTTCTCAAAAATTTAAAATGAGACCTTACTGGTTCTGACACTAAATTCAAAGAATCATGGAATGTTCAGTAGAAAGGGACCTTGGGATGAGAGGGATCAGAGGGAATCTGGTTCAGTCCCTTTGTTGTTCAAATAAGGAAACTGAGGTCTAGGAAGTATATAGACAATTTCAAGATGGATTTCAACTCAGGTCTATGTTTGTCTGCCTGTATCTATCTCTGTCTGTCTGTCTCTTTCTCTTTCTGTTTCTGTTGCCATCTCTCTGTCTTTCCCTCTCTCCCTTTCCCTCCCAATCCACTTTCCACTAAGATGTGTGGCCCCTTTTGACCTGATGCTATTGCCCAACTATCATAGAAGATTGACTGAGTCTGTCAGTGTGGGTAGAGTCTCATGTGAATATTTGTGCGTGTATCAGAATTTATCCTTCCTTCATTCCTTGGACTTACTGAGTGCTATCACTCTTTCCCTCTTCTCCTTCTCTTGAGTCACTGAAGATAAGATACCCCTCCTCCTCTATGAAGTGAAGCACCCCCTCATTCCCTCCTGCCTTTTCCAGGATGTCATTCACTCAGTCATTTCCTGATTGTCCTGGATCCTTCTCCTCCATTTTGGGCTCATTTTGCTGTCTATCCACAGCATTTGTCCAAGATGTTTTCAGTGGACCAGCTTTAGGTTAACCATGCAAATGCCTATCACTGGCTGAGCTGGAAAGGGAAGCGGGCCAGTTATGGCATAAGAATGCCAGGGGTCTACCACTTCCTACCTTTGGGACTTAGGGCAAGTCATTGCTACTCACCCTAAGCCTCACTTTCTTTATCTACAAAATGAGAGCCCAACCCTGGAGTCATGAGAATCTGAGTCCCTGCTGAGCTCCCTTCCAGCTTGGGACCTGTGACCTGTGACCCTCAGGTTCTTGTAGTCCATTTTAGCCACAGCATCGAACTTGCTAGGGTGAGTGAGGAAGGATGGTAATCTAGAAGCCTGGAAAGCTAGAGTTAAGCCAGAGGGTAGATAGGTGGAGGACCTTGGGTTTTATCCTACAGCCAAGAGGCTTCTGGAGCAGGGGAAGCGATACGCTCAAACCTGTGCTTTCAAAACATCTCTGGCTCCTGGGTTGGAGGCTAGATTGAAAACGGGTGACCCCAGGCAGAGGGACCCATCAGGAGGCTATCACAATAGTCCAGGCAAGAAGGGAGGAGGACCCATCCTAGGGTAACACCTATGTAAGTGCTGAGAAGAGATAGAGATGTGTCTGTGAGTTCAAGATGTGACAAGCATTGCTGCATTATTCTCCATCAGAACACAAACACCAGGAGAGAAGGTCTGTTAATAAAGTCTAATTTCATGACTCCCCACCCCCACTTAGAGAGGGATCTACACATAGAAAACTCTTAATAAATGTTTATAGTGAAAGAAGAAATGAAATACTAAAGGATGAAGAAAGAAAGAAAAAAGGAATTCAAAGAAAAATGACTGGAGCCCATTAAGGCTGTTTGTTTGGATGTCCCAGGACTCTTGCAGGCACTTCAGTTTTTGCTAGAAATTATTCTGCTTATGGTTGAAAGGAGATGATCTGGAGCAGAGCATGGGAAAGAGTGCACCCCACTCTCCTGCAATGTACTTTATTGTCCTTATCTATATGAGAACTCATCAGTGGACTTGGGTGGGAAGAGACTCTGCCAGTAGGAGAAGGTGGCTATGCTTCAAGATTTTTGTGGCTAGAATACTGTGTGAGTATTTTAAATGAAGAACACCCATGACTTGGACCATCCCCCGTAGAATCAGAGACCCAGAGCTTGGAGGGACCTCAGAGCTCATCTCCTCTGATCACCTCTTTTTAGAGAGGAGAAAACTGAGGTTCACAGAGGATCAGTGTCTGCCTAAGGTCACATGGGTATGAAATAATGACAAAGAATAAACCATGATTGAGGTGTGTCAGTTGGCCTGACAGTGGAAAGAGTGGTGCCTAGGTGGAGTCAGACAACTTGGGTTGAAATCCTGGTTCTGCTCCTTACTTGGGCAAATCAGTAAAATTGTCTGAGCCTCAGTTTCCCTATTTGTAAAATGAGGGGATTGGACTAGATAGCTTTTGAGTCTCTTACAGCTTTAAAGATGATTTCAGATAAAATGGCAAAGTCAGATGCTCTGTAAAAGTGTAGATGCATCCCTGTGATGGCGTGATGATGGTGATATACTAATAAGTAATATTTATAAGGTGCTTACTATGTGCCAGGTAATGTACTAAGCACTTTACAATTATTATCTCATTTGATCCTCACAACAACCACGGAAAGAAGGTACTATGCTTAGTCCTATTTTACTGATAAGGAAACAGAGGCAAACAGAAGTTAAGGGACATGACCGGGATCACACACCTACGGAGTGTTTGAAGCCAAACTTGAACTCAAGTCTTTCTGACTCCAGGTGCTCTATCTACTTCACCACTCAGCTGTCCCAATATTCCCATTTTAGGGAGTTTTGTGGGCTCTTTTCATAGAATTTTGTTCTCAACTCAGTTGATCATTCAAATGAATAAGTCCACTGGATTTAATTTTTATATATTTTTTAAGCTTTTAAAATAATTTTTAAAAGTGTGTATTTTATCTTTTCTGTGAATCAGAAAAATAAATGTTCTCCTCTGCCAAAGCACATGAGTCCATTTCATGTCTTATTCTGTTTCTGAGATGCTCGCCCTCTGTCCCTATGAATATTCATAAGCCTCACCAACTGTGCACATTCGCATAGGAGGTGATAACTCTCACACTGCCTGGCAACTGACAGAAGCAAAATCCCTGCTGGAGAAAAATATGCAGACCCAGCCAGGGCTGAGTTTTAATATTTCCAACCAAAATAGCTCCTTGCACAGGCAGCGAGCCTGAGCTGTGGTGGGGTGGGCTTCTCACCAGCTGCTTTCCTCCTTGGCATCTTCCTCATCAGGCTCTTGACAAGCACTCCCATTTACAAAGAGAGGAGTCGAGGGACATCCCGCTATAGTTCAGAAACATTCATCAGAACGTGATGGGAAGGCATGAGGCTCAGTCCACTGACACAGAACCAAAAAAGGCAGTTCCCCTCCTACGTCTGAAGAGAGAAGAAGTAGTATCCTTTTCCCATTTTAAGTGAAAGAAACTACGATTTCCCCCTAATAAAGTAGCCCTCCTTGCTTTTTGTCTGCAGTTGGTCAGTTGAGAGAGATGATAGATCCTGGGGCTCAAGTCAGAAGAGACTTTGGAGGCCATGGAGTCCAATTCCTTCATTTTACAAGTGAGGAAACTGAGGCCCAGGGAAGTAAAGAGACTTATCCCAGTTTCCCCAGAGGCAGTAAGCACCCATGGTAAGATTTGAACTTAAGTCCTCTGACTCTGGAGCCAATATTCTAACTCCTGTATCACACTGACCTCCCTTGGTTTCTGTGTATTTGCAAACAGACATTTTAGTGCCTTCCTCTTAGAGGGAGTGATGTCTGCCTGTGGATGAAGCATTGAAAAGGAAATGTCAGAGTGTTTTAGCTAGGAGGGACCTTAGAGGCCAGCAAGTCCTCCCTGTGCTTGGCCAGGAAGGCCTTTTACATCATCACCTCCCACAAGTGGTCATCCAGCCTGGGCTTGAACACCTGAAGTGAGTAGGAACCTCTACCTAATGTATCAGCCCATTCTATTTTGGGGTAGGTCTAAATTCTCAAGCCTGTTTTCCTTGCATCAGGTTCAAGTTTGTCTCCTTGTGCATCCTACTCCTGGTCCTGCACTCCGAGCCCAGTGTTCTTGTTCAGTCATTCAGTTGTGTCCAACTCTACATGACTCCATGGACTTTTTCTTGGCAAAGATTTTGGAGTGGTTCACCATTTCCTTCTCTATTATGTCCCTATTTACAAATAAGGAACTGAGGCAAATAGGGGTTAAGTGACCTCCTCAGGGTCACACAGCTAGTAATTATCTGAGGCCAAATTTGAATTCAGATCTTCCTGACTGTGGGCCTGGTCCACTACACCACCTGGTGTCCTCTCTGGGCCAAATCTATTCCGTTTATCCAGGAAATGGGCCTCCAAATATTTGAAGAGAACCGTCATGTGCCAATACCTTCCCATGTCTTCATTTCTTTAAGGTAAACACCCCTTCCCTAATTTTTAAAATCATAAGGCCAGTTTTGGAGTTGGAAGGTACCTTCAGAGCGATAGAGTCTAGTCTTATTTTCACTGAGCCAAACAGAAATCAAGGGACTTGCCCAGGATTACCCAGGTAGTAAGTATTTGAGGCAGGATTTAAATTTTGGTTTTGACTCCAAGTTCCATTGCTTTTCCCACTTTACCATCTTAATTCCTGCAGATGGAACCTCTAGAGTACAACCCCATCCTGGCTGCCCTCCTCCAGATGCTCCCCAACTTATCAACATCTTTGTTAAAATATCATACCCAGATATGACCATAGCTCTCCACATATTGCCTGCCAAGGACAGAGGCCAGAAGACCTACTACCTCCTGATTCCTAGACACTGCATTTCTCTTAATGCAACCAAACATTGAATTAGTTTTATCAGCTACCATGTGACTTATAAAAGCAAACAGTTCACTCAACTCCCCAGCTCTTTTTCAGACAAACCCTCCTATCTTGTATTTGTGAAAGTGATTTTTTCTAACCTGACTGTAAGGTTTTATGTTAATCCCTATTAAATTTCATGGCAACTAGGTGGCTCAGTGGATAGAGCACTGGGCCTGAAGTCAGGAAGATGAGTTCCAAGTCTCAAACACTATGAGCTGTGTGACCCTGGGCAAGTCACTTAACCTTGTTGGCCTCAGTTTCCTCACCTGTAAAAGGAGCTGGAGAAGGAAATAGCAAACCCCTCCAGTGTCTTTGCCAAGAAAATCCCAAATGGGGTCATGAAGCATTGGACACAAATGAAATGACTGAAAAACAATAAATTTCATCTTATTACAGTCAGTTCAGTGGCAAGACACTTTCAGTCCCAACTCTGTTGTCAGGGGTGTGTACTATCCTCAGCTATGTGTCAACTGAAAATTCTACATCTATGTCATCAATGTCATTATCTAATTCACTGACAAAGTTAAATAGCCTCTGGTTAGTCCCTGATATGTGGGACCTCTCCATGGTACTGAACCAGAGAGGGTCCTCAAAGTCTGTAGTTAACTCTTAATATCTATTCTGTGAGCTGGGTCAGACAAAGCATTTAGAATTCACTTAATTGCCCTCTCATCTAGAGGCAGCCAGGGTGGAACAGTAGATAGAGTGCTGGGCCTGAAGTCATGAGGAGCTGAGTTCAAATTTGATCTCAGACACTTCCTAGTTGTGTGATCCTGAGCAAGTCGCCTAACCTTATTTGCCTCAGTTTCCTCATCTGTAAAATGAGCTGAAGTAAATGGCAAACCATTCTAGCATCTCTTTATGAAAAATGCAAATGGGGTCATGATGAGTTGGACATGACTAATCAACTAAATAACCATAAACTTTCATCCAGCCCACATCTCTCCCTTGGGGCTGGCAAACACCTTGTTAAGGTAGTGCAGGATCTAGGACTCCACATTTACAGTGGCAAAGAGGGAAGATTCCATGTGTCCCCTTAAGTTTCTGAGGATTTTTTTAAACTTAGAAGCCCTGCTATAATACCTCCCAAGGTTATGATAAAAATTAAAGAGATCATGAATGTAGGGCACTCTGCATGAAGTAAGCAGAACCAGGAAAACTATACAGACAATGACTGCAATCATGCACACAGAAAGATCAATAAAACCCAACTGAACATTTTGGAATTATAATAAGTTATCTTGGCTCTGAAAAGAGATGAGCATATGTACCTTCCTCTTAGGTGGGGGCTATGGGTATGAAAGGTTGCTCATGCTGTCAGTCAAGGGCAAAATGTTGGTTGATTTTGCTGAATATTTTTTTCTTTTTTCAATTTTTGTTATAAGGGAAGGCTTGATGGGGTGGGGAGGGCACTCCAAACAAAAGACATTGGTTAAAAAATAAAGCACCTTTCAAACTTTATATAAATATCAGCTACTGGTGGTATAACGAGAAATGAATCCTGACTAAAATAAATATGGATCTGTGCCAATCCCTATGAGTGCTCCAACTAGGGTAAGGTGTCCAGAGATTTTCCCCAGAGCACCAAATTTTGAAGATGCACAAATTTAAAATAATGGTTTCTAAAAGATTGTTCATTCTTAAAATCTGTTATTTTCCATTTAAATTTACATTTTGGCAGCACCATTCATTCCTTCAGCATAAGAGACACAACCCAGCTTAGGACCTACTGAGCAAGAAATATTAGCCAACCTACAAAGCTTCCTGATGGTGCTTCCATCCCCCAGTAAGCAGAACAGCAGATGCTTTCCTACCTAGCCTGCCAGCCCCCCTCCACTCCAGGGAGCTATCATCACAGCAGTGGTCTTTCAGGTTTGGCAGTCATACCTGGGGTTTTGTCTTCCTTCTTCTCACCCGAAATTGCCTTCTTTATTTATTGTAATTTTTCACATCCTAAATGGATGAATGAATGAAAAAAGTATTTTTTAAGCAACTGCTATGTGTTAAGCATGAAATACAAGTACGTGTTTCAGATAAATGACTCATGGGTTACCATACTGATTGGTGGACGTTTCCTACTGCTTTCTACAGGCATCAAAGTTGCTTGGTTTGTCTGTGACTCCAAAGATGGCCCTTCATGAGATGAAGGTTGTGCAAGTGATCATGAAGAGTTCCTCCTCTCTTCTCTTCTGCCTCTTTCTTCTAATACTTCTAATACTTCAGGGATCCATGAGTTTGTGAGCATAAGCACTCCTTCCTTTACTAACAGCTTGTCCCCCTATTCCCACAACATACCTACAGTGATTATCTTTAAGAGCTGCTGTTGTCCAGTGTGGCCAGCTTGGTCACAGATCTCCCCAAACTTTTCTAGGATCATAAGCTCAAAGATTCAGAGCTGGAGGGGATGTCACAGAACTCTTCCAAACCTTTCATTTTACAGATGACAACCTCCCTGTGAACTGAGAAGCTTAAAGAGACTTGCCTAATATCACACAACCAGTAAGCATCAGAAGCATGACCTGAACCCAGGTCCTGTGACTCCAGGATGAGTGCTCTTTCCACTCTATAGATCTAGCATTGGGTCTGACCTGAGAGGCTTCTTTATCCAACTCCCTCATTTTACAGATAAGGAAACTGAGGCAGAGAACAGTTAAGTGACCTAGTACCATAAGATCATAGATATAGAACTGGAAGGGACCTTGGAGGTGAGAGAAGGTAACCGAGGCCTGGGGACTAGAAGCAACATGCTCCACGTCTCACAAAGGATCACACATCTATAGTCAGAAAGAACCTCAGTGTGGGCCATCTCCTGTACATTCTTTGTACAAGCCAAGAATGCCATTCCTACTCCTCTGTCCTTCAGGTTCTTTGGTTCCTTCAAGGTCTAGTTCAGGTGCTACTTTCAAGGGATCATTTGCTTCTCCCTCATTTGTGGGTGCTATTGCCCAATGGGATTACCTTGTGTCTACTAATTTCTGTGCATTCTCTAAACTTGCATTAGAATATGAACCTTCTTGACGACAGTAACAAATTTATTTTATTTTGGTGATTATAATACAGGTGTATTATACATATTAGGTGTCTAATAAATATCTCTTGGATGAAATTGAAAGCTCCATACTCCACCAACTTCCATTTCTGGTCAATGTGCCCTATTAGGCCTTCATACCACGTCTTATATTAAGTACTCATTGATAATATGGTCCAGCTAACATATACCCACCATGTGCCCCTACTACCGTTATCTTTTGGGTCACCCATGTTCCAAGTTTTTAAGTATATAGTAGAGGTGAGAGAATATTTGTGGTGAAAACATAGGCTTTTCCATCTAGGAGCTATCTGGGATCATCATAAGTGCTGAGTCACTTCTGAAGTAAAATCCAGCCCCATAACTCTTTCTAAGTCTAAATTAACCCTAATTAACTAACCCTAACCTGTTGAACTCTAAAGCCAGATCATTACCTATGGGCAATTTCCATCCAAAGTCTATGTATCGATGGATTAATTCAATGAATGGTCCTTCATTCTCCACATGGAGCAGGCTGGGAATCTGCTCTCTTCATCCACTTGGTTTTTCCTTCATGAATTACTTGACTGATTTTCCATAGAATGGCCATTAATATCAGTGAGGAAGCCCTGTAGTATTCTTCTTGGGCTTGATGCACACATGACAGTGTCATAGACAAACAAGTGTACCTGGAGGAGGAGAATAAATATGTGGTTTCATTTAATGTCCTTGAGTCTCTGTATCCCACAGATGGCTATGTGGGTGCTAGCTGCTGTCCCCTGAATGATTAAGTCTGGTGATTATTTCAAGCCATGTACATGGGAGATGTTAAAGTTTCATAGATGAGGTTAGCTTCTCTATAACCAACCAGCAACCTAAGCTCTGTCTTGCCCCTAATCAACATGCATTATGAGCGGGATGAAAATCACCCCTGAGGACAGTCAAGCATTTATTTGTTAATCTATGGGATGATCTGTCCTTTTCTAATGGGGGGTGGAATCACTGATTGGTACAGTGGAAAGAGAGCTGGATTTGGAAAAAGAGAAGCCAGGTCCAAATTTC
This sequence comes from Notamacropus eugenii, assembly GCF_028372415.1. Taxonomy (NCBI): domain Eukaryota; kingdom Metazoa; phylum Chordata; class Mammalia; order Diprotodontia; family Macropodidae; genus Notamacropus; species Notamacropus eugenii. Next base: position 62,772,450 of record NC_092873.1, on the reverse strand, counting down.
ACTCCACTACTTCATAAGCTGTGGAACTTTTGGCAATCACTTTATCTCTTTGGGCCTCAGTTTCTTTATCCATAAAACAGAGTTCTTAGAAAAGGCTTAGGTGACCTATGAGATCCCTCTGATCTTATGACAGTGGGATCTGACTCATCCTGCTTCATAAAGCATCTCATTAGTGTGTGTGCTTGTGTTGTATTCTCAGGAGGGTCAAAAAACGTTCTGTCCAGTATATCTCTATCCCTCAAGGGCCTGATGGAAACTTGTCCATGCTAATTGGGTCACAACATTAGGCTACCCAATTGTATATTAGCATGAATTCATTTATCTGATTTCACTACTATCCACCTTCTCCTCTCTCAAATCAAGACCCTAAAGACATGGGATAAACACATGGTTAAGTTATGATGGGAAAGGAAGGAAGGAAGGAAGGAGGAAAGGAAGAAAAGACAGAAGAAAGGAAGGAAGGGAGAAAGGGAAAAAAACATTGTGTATTATATGCCAGGCACTGAGCTAAGTGCTAGGGTCAGACTTAGTAGGGTACAACGCACAAAGAAGGCACTTAGTAAAATGCTTATGGAAGCAAAGGAAGAAAAGAGAAGGAGACTGGGCTGGTTGAGATCCTGCCATTGGGCATCCTAGGCTCTTAGAAGACAGGTACTAAAAAGGGGAAGTGACCATAAGGGAGAAGAGCTAAGAGGAACAAGCCTCAGCCAGGCCCAATCATAGGCACAGAGGATGGAGGTGGGGATCTGGAAGAGTCAATGATTTAAGCAGGTGGTGGTGGGTGTGTAGTTGGGGGAAAGAATCTAATTGTATGAACTGTTCTTTTCTACTTCTACTATTTATTTATTGATGACTTGATGAGAATACTCTGGGCCTTTTCCACTGGAGGAATACACCTCAGTGGGTGATCCAGCTGCTCAGTATGGGAACTCCCACCATCACTGCAGAATTCCATTCCATTCAAGACTTCCCTTCCCATGCATCCTTGTTCATGGTCCCTTATCCATCCTCTATGGTTGCCCTAAGCATCGCAGTGGCAGTTGGTCTTTTGGTCTTTCACAGGCACCAGAGCAGTTCTTTGGTCATTCCTCTATCATCCCTTACTTGGATGAAATGATAAATTCACTCACTTTCCAGATCAGATGCTTTTGGGATGATACTTTCTACAGCAAATCTTCAGCATGTAGTCAACAGGCAGTAGCTGAATTGTGTCCCCAGGCAACTTATCACTGCTTCATGGATGGCCCATAAGGTGGATGCTTTGAGAATTATGGTAGTCTGTGATAGGTAGTCATATAACATAAACAACAGAATACAGAAAGGTCATGGGTCTACTATTTCAATGATATAGAGAATTCCCAGAGAAGGAAATTCCCTCTACCAAGACAGGCTAACACCTCTTTTGTCCCTTAGAGTCCCAGAAAACTTCCTAGAGCAATCATGAGTGAAGTGACTTTCTTGGCTTGGGGTCACATACTCTGTCATATGTGTAAGAGGTAGGACTTAAACCCAGGTCTGCTGGGGTCCTAGGGCAGCTCCTAGAAAGTTGCCAAAAGGACTGAGGCTAAATGCCTTGCCCAGAATCCCACAGGTATTATTTTTCAGAGGCAAAAATATCATTCTTTAAAAAATCTGGGCTTTTGTGTAAGGTGCAGCTTGGCATCATGGAAGGGGATGCACAGTTCCCAAATGTGACTCTGTCAACTCTTCTCCTTCAATTTAATTCTAGTTCTAACTCACTGTTCATCTGTACTGCTCGTTCAATGTACTAGCTCATTTGATGTAATGTACTAGCTCCGTGGACCACCTGGCCAACTGCAAGCCATTATCCAGGCATTTTTCATCCACTTGGGTTTCCATGGATGGATTGTTTGGTTTACCTATGATTTTTATTTGAGGACCCACAGTACTCTGGGGCTTGAGACAGTCAGTAAAATGTTGCCCTCACACAGGAACTGTTGAGGACTAATGGGGAGTAGAGGGGAGAAAGGAAGCAAAATCATTATTTCACTATATGTCATTTCCTTCGTTACTCATTATGCTTTTTTCAGAAAGTATAATTTCCTTCTCCAAATGCCATTTCTTTCTTTTCCTTGGCATATTCTTATATTCTGTCAAACACATGACAATGTCCTTTAAAGAAAATTGTGCATTAGCTAGTCAGTAATTCCTGAGGTTATGCCTCCTCCTAGCATGAACCAGGCCAATGTAAAAATAGTCTTGACAGAAAGCTTTTGTGTCCAAGGCAAGTTGTTATTCTAAACTGTGGGTCTCTTTAATACGTGTGTGTGTGTGTGTGTGTGTGTGTGTGTGTGTGTGTATTCCTGAGACTACTTCTCATAAATCAGGATTTTATTCAAAGGGTTCCTTTTGTCATTGGGCTGAAAAAGCAATATAAATAGTGCCCTCAAGTCACCCTGCTTCCTTGTGTCTCAAAGATAATGACAGCCCTTGGTGTACTTGGTGTGTGAACATTTGGAAACCAACTGCCCATATCCTGGTCATTAAATGGGATGGAAATCATGCTGCTAAATCAGGCTGCTCAAATGGAAAACCACCTAGCAAATGGAGGGGTAGGAAGAGGGAAGAAGGTGATGCAAAGTTCCAAAGGTCAAACAGTCAGTCAGTTATAGCACAATGCCTGGTATATGGTAAGTACCTCCTCCTCCTCCTCCTCCTCCTCCTCCTCCTCCTCATCATCATCATCATCATCATCATCACCATCATCTATCTCTGCAGCTAGGAAGGCTGTGAGAAAAGTCACTCTGGGGGGAATCCACAGTGCACCCAGACTAGCATCCTATCTCTCCAAGAGACACCTCACCCTTCACTGAAGAAAGTCAGACATCTTTCTGAGCTACACTAGGGAGGACTGAGAAATGTGTGGCAGGAATGCCATAGAGGGGAGGCCTGTTCAGGTCCTTCTATTCAGAAGCAGATAGGAGCCACAGAGGAGAGATTACTGGATCTGAAGATAGATGGGGATTCAAACTCTATCTTAGACACTTATTGGCTGTATAGCCCTGGGCAAGTCACTTTAACCTCTGTTTATCTCAGTTTCCTCATCTGTAGATAAGGATCATAATAGTACCAACTTTACATGATTGCTATAAGGATCAGATAGTGTATACAAAACACTTCATAAGCTATAAGGCAATATATAAATATCTGCTAATACCATTATGATTTAGGTGAGGAAGGATGAGTCCTTAGCCTCCTTCCAGCTCTGAGACTCTATGAATGTCAGAAGTCAAATCTTAGTCATCAAACCATTAAATGTTCAGGCTAAAAGGCACTACCCCAGTCCAGAAAGGGCCTGTCCCAAAGTCCCCAGTCAGTGAGTACATTTGTTGTTTGATTCTATAGAGGAGCAAGTTGAGGTCCACAGAAGGGCAATGGACTTAAGATCATACAAGAAGTTATAAGCAGATCCCACATCAACTCATTAGATCATGAGCTCCTTGAAGACAGGGACTGTCTTTTACTTTCCTTGGTATCCCCAGAGCTTAGCACTGTGGATAGCACTTAGTAGGAGCTGAATAAATGTGTATTAACTGATTGACAATGACTCTTCATGGTCAAAAAGGGAAATTGTTTTTTTTTCCTTAATCTCCATTTTATCAGCTAAGAGTATAGAAGCTTGAAGGTATTAAGTGACTTGCTCAAGGTCAACCAGCCAATAAATGATTGGGACCAGACTAGAACCCAGGTCTTCTATCTCCTAGCTCAGTATTATTTCCATCACCCACTGCCTTCATGATTTTATAAACTTGGGTTGTAGAATACATGTTAGAGAGTAATGTGTGAGGTTAGAAAGGTAGGCATGGGCAAGGTTGGGATGGGCTCTAAATGGAGGATTTGAGATTGAATACCTGAGGTAATAAAGGAACCACTGGAGGTTACTGACCAGGGAGGTGGCAGAGTCCAACCTACACTTTGACAGCTTAGTGGAGGATTAATCAGAGTAGTGAGAGAATTGAGGCAGAGAGAGGGACCAGGAGGCTCTGGGAAGTGATGAGGGACCCCAGCTAAGGATGGTGGCAGTGTAAATGGAGAGAAGGGGGTGGTCATCAGGAATGTTTGGAGGGAGAAATGACAAGAACTTCCAATTGAGTAAGTTGAGGGAGAATAAAGAGTTGAGGATGACTCTGAGGTTATGGTCCTGAATGGCAGAGAGCATGGGAGTGCCCTCATAAGTAAGTCTGGGGGGGGGGGGAGTTGGAAGATAATGATGAGTTCTGTTTTGGACAAGTTTAGTTTCCGATATTTACAGGCTATCCCATTCAACGGGTCAAATAGGAGACTGCACTGGAGCTCAGAAAAGGGACAGGAGCTAGAAAAAAGATAAGGGAATATCAGGGTAGTGATAAATGAAGTCATGAGAGCTGTTGAGATCACCAAGAAAAGAGTAGAAGGAGAAAAGAAAAGAGGGCCCAGGAGAGAAGAGAAGACACACCCAGGGTTAGTGAACATGACATGGAGGAAAACCTAGTAAAGGAGACTGAGAAGGAGCAGTGAGCTGGATACAGCAAAGAGCAGGGTCATGAAAAATGAGAGGAGGAAAGTATTCAGGAGGAAAGGTGATCATCAGTGTCAAAAGTTGCAGAACTGGAAAAAAAAAAGGCCATTCAACTTGGCAATTAAGGGCTTATCAGTAATTTGGGAGGGAGGGAGAGGGAAGAAGGGAGGGAGGGAGAAAGGGAGAGACAGAGACATAGGGAGAGAGAGGCAGAAAGAGCCAGAGAGACAGAGACACACACACAGAGACAGACAGAGACAAAGAGAGAAAAAGAGAAAGAGACAGACACAGACACAGAGAGAGAAAGAGGGAGAAAGAGAAACAGACACTGACAGAGACAGACAGAGACAGAGATGGAGGGAGAGACACCAACAGAGACAGAGACAGAGAGAGAGAGAGAGAGAGAGAGAGAGAGAGAGAGAGAGAGAGAGCAGTTTTAGATAAATAAGAAAGTTGAAAGTTCAGAGATCTTTCCAATGTTCTGATGAACCACTTTCACACGTCACCTGTCCAACTATACTACAATTCAGGGGCAACAAAGAGAATTGCCCAGCTTGTCCAAGTTCATGATCTGTAACATGCTTGAAATAAAGAGAACTATGACTTCTAGCTGCCTCCTCCCAGGATGCCTCATGATGGTATCCAAGGTCTTGTTCCTTTGGGTCATTGACCTGAAGACAAATCTTCCAATCTCAGACTCTAATGATGCTCAAACTCTTTCATGGAGTCTTCAACATCTGACCCAGGTCATTTTGGGGGTATTTCCTCCACCCCAAGTCTCTGCCTACAATGTTCTCTTGCTTTCCCTTGCCCATAGACGTCTCCTCCCACACTAGACCTTCCCTAATTCACCTATCTCCCCAACAGGGCTTACTATTCTCCTTCCTTCCAACATTTCTTCAAACGTACTTCGTATATTTTCTATATTTATCTGTGTACATGTTTCCTTCCAGTATAAAGTAAGGTCCCTGAAGGCAGGGGCTGTTTAGTTGATTTTTTTTTTTTGTCTCAGTATCTCCAGTGCCTTGAACATAAATAGTAGCTGCTCAGTAGCCTGGTGGATGACCTTACCTTCACTCTAGGGCAGTTCCAGGGCTGAGTCCCTCAATAGCTGCCCTCATTATATTTCTTTCAGGGGCTTGGCTGGCATGAAATCATCCCTCAAACTGTGTAGGATCTGGCCTTCCATCACTGGACTGCAGTAGCTGCCAGCATCTCAGTGTGGGGCTGAAGGGTGAGACCTTTACACAAAGGGTGGTCAGTCTCTCTGCAGTTGGCTGGCATTTCAGGCAGGCCCAGGACTGAGATGAATTTCCATGAAGCCACACTCTCCGCAGCCAGGAGAAAATGTCCTCTATCCTGACTGAATTGGTTTTTGTCGGAAAGAAAACAAGGATCCTGCTTCTGGGTTGGTTCCACTGTGAGTCTGCAGCTCCTGAATGTCCCAGATGCCCAAAAGAATCCACAATTTCTCTCATTCTGTGACTTAGCCCAACATGTATTTTATATTTTTAGTTTTTGAAATTGTTTCCCTGATTTTTTGCTATTATTTCATGATACTGCCCCCACCATTATTATAACAAAGTACAGATAGTCAAGACAGATGGACCCATTGACCATGCCTAACAGGGCATACATTGCCTCTTCTCAGGAGTTCACCACTGCTATGTAGAGAAGGAGAAAAACTCAGTATTTTTCAGAAGTTTACGTGAAATGTCTATGGGTCTTTGAAGTGATGACACAGCTGTGTTCCTCCCCCTCCCCACCCAGTGGGGCCCCCAGCCAGTCTGTCGGGTTTCTCAGTCACTAACAAGAGTCATGGGATGTAGCAGGGACCTGAATTTCCAGCAACCTCTAACTTTTTTTTTGGCTGCGTTTTGCAGGGTGGTTTTAAGACACAAAAGTTTTCCAGACTGTGATATCTGATCCCTTCTCCTTGGAGAAGGCAAAATGATTCCTGCAGCTGCCATGGTGAAAAATTAATTCTTTCATTTTTCCATGTCGAGACTCTTTTTCTTTATATGAAAAATACAGGACGTGGTATTTATTTCATTGACCAGGCTCATTCTTCTATCATCGGGCTTACACAGACATATAGGGCAAATATAATTGGGCACCAAAAGTCCCTAGGTTGAGTTTACAGTAGGAGAAAGAGGAAATGGGTTGATGGAGCCTGGGTGCTGTTATTTTTCTGCATGACTTCAGAGAATGGAGCCATATTTTCATCTTGGCAAGCTCTACTTCCTTTTGTGAGATTCATACCATCATTATTGGGTCTGTGGATTCCTGACCCCATGAGAAACTAGGCAACAAGGTAAGTTCATATTTTCACATTTTTACTAAATCCTGGGCCTAACGCAGTGCCTGGTACATAGAATGTTCTTAAGAAATGTTTTTTGATTAATTGATACTGGTTATCTCTTCTCCCTACTCCCACTATACTGCTTAATTTTGCATAGTATCTTTCATACAAAATATAGTCAAATATTTTAATTGCCAAAATTGTTATTGTTCAGTCCTGTCTGACTCTTCATGGCCTCATTTGGGATTTTCTTGGCAAAGATCTTGGTTTGCCATTTCCTTTTCCAGCTCATTTTACAGATGAGGAAACTGAGGCAAACAAAGCTAAGTGACTCATCCAGAATCATGCAGCTAGTAAGTGAATGAAGATGACTCTTCAGGCCTGGCACTCTGTCTACTGTACCACCTAGCTGCCCAATCGCCAAAATAACCAGTTGCTTATAATCTCAGAGAGAAAGCCACCCAAACCCTACTCCAAAGTTATTTTGCTGAAGCACAAATGTGACTGTGTTCACTCTCTGCTCAATAAACCCCAGTGGCTCCCTATTGCTTCCAGAATCAAATAAATCATTATATCTATGAACCAAATATAAAATATTCTGTTTAGCTTTTAAGGCTCTTCACGCCCTAGCTCCTTCCTACCTTTCCAGGCTTCTTATACTTTCTGTCTCTCCCAGCACTCTGTGAGTCAGGGACACTGGTCTCCTCACTATTCCTCACACCGGACTCTGTGTCCGTTCACCCCCTGCACTCTCCTCATCCCCAGCCCTGCCTCCTGGATTCTCTGGACTCTTTTAAGACTCAGCTCAAAACTTCCTTTCTTTCTGTAGGAGACCTTGCTCAGTTTCTTCACTCTCCTAACATCTCTCTGAGATGATCTTCCCCTTAGACTGTATGCATATAATCAGTATTTACATCATTATCTACCTGTGGTTCTCTCCCCTTCCCACCCCCTAATTAGGATGTGAATTCCTTGAGGGAAGGAAGCATTTTTGCTATCTTGGTAAGGCCTCATTGACTGTATCCCAACGAATATGTCTAATTCTGGATCTTAAATCCATCACCCTCCTCCTTGGGAGGTGGAGAGCGTGGTCCTCATCAGTCTCTCCCCTCACAGTTGACTATTGATCACAATTCTTACGTCTTTTCAGTGTTTTTATTATTGTTTAAATTGCGCCCCTGGTTCTCCTCACTTCACTCTGTGTTAGTTTATCCAGGTCTTCCCAGGTTATTCTGAAACCATTGGCAGGCTATTTGTTGAGCAGTGATTTACACTCACTCAATAGGCCACCACTGCTCCTTTGCCTTGGGGCACATGTGGAAATGTGGACCCATCTCCCATAAAGACTTACAATTTGCTGAAACAAAAAAAACCAAACAACTTTCAATCCCCAAACTACTTCAAATTTCATTATTTCTTACAATACAGAATTACTCTAGCATGTTCAGGTTTGGTCATTCTTCAAGACATGGGCAGCCTTTTAGTCTCTAGTTTTTCGCCACTATAAAAAAAAAAGCTACAACAAATAGTTTGGCATATTTGGGAACTTTTCCTCTTTCCTTGATGTTGTGGGGTATTAGATCTCCAATCCATCCTTTACACTGACTGCCAAAATAATCTTCCTATGGCATGGGTCTTGCAAAGTCAGTTCCCTTCTCAAAAACCTTCTTCAGTAGCTGCTTTTTGCCACTAGAATAAAATAAAAACTCTTCAGCTGGCATTAAAAGCCCTTCAGAGTCTAGCTTTAACCTACCTTTCCAGTCTTATTCCATATACTCCTTTTGGACACGTTGTTCCACACTGAATTAAATTACTACTCGTTCCTAGAATTTGAAATGCCATCTCCTACCTCCTTATATTTCCATAGACTGTTCTCCTTATTTTCTCCAGGTCTCTGTCTCCTCATCCCAATCCCTACCATCTTCTCTAGGATATTGTGCTCTCTTGCTCTCTGTCTCTGTGTCTCTGTCTGTCTGTCTCTCTCTTAAACAAACCAAAAATGAAAATACATCCTGACCAACCCCAATCTCTATTGTCTTATCTCTTCCCTCCTCAGTCACTCTCCTCAACGCCTCCACTTTCTCTCCTCTCACTTTCTTCCAAATCCTCTGTTGCCTTCTTTATTACCTCATCACTCAATTGAAACAACCCTCTCCAAAGTTACCAATGACCTAATTACCCCATCTAATGGCCTTTTCTTAATCCTTATCTTTCTTGACATCTCTGCAACCTTTGACACTAACAATCACCCTCTTTCCCTTGATACTCTTTCCTCTCTAGGCTTTATTTTTTTTAATTGGCTCTCTCCTATTTGTCCTACTACACGGGGGTAATTGATCCTTAAGTCTGATGGATCTTCATCCATGTCATATCCATGGGTGTCCTATGGGGTTCTGTTCTGGGATCTCTTCTTTTTCTACATTCTCTCGCTTAATGAGTTCATCAGTTCCCATGGATTCAATGATCACCTTTATGCAGATGATTCCCAGATCTATACATCCAGCCCCAATTCTTCTTTGAGTTCCAGTCTCACATCACCATTTGTCTATTGGATATCTCTGCCTGGATGTGCTACAGACAACTCAAACTCAACATGTCCAAAACAGAACTCATCACCTTCCCTCTCCTCCCTCACAAAAGAAAATACCTTCCCTCTTCTGAATTCCCCTGGTAGTGTTGAGGCTACCACCATCTTCCCAGTCACTGCCACTTACACCCTGGATGACATTTTCAACTCCTTATTCTCCTTCATTCTACGTATCCAGTTGGTTGTTAACCTACTACTTTCCAAACAGCTCTCATACATATCTCCTTTCTTCTGTACAAATGGCCATACCCTTAGTTCAGACCCTCATTACTTCATTCCTGGATTATCATTGCAAGAGCCCTCTTGTATAATCTAATGATTGTCCAAAGATGGATATTTGACCATGTCACCTTTACTCTACAAACTGAAGTGACTCCCTATGACCTCCAGGATGAAATGAAAATCCCTTTCTGTCATTTAGAGCCCTTCACCATGTGGCCCCTTCCCATCTTGCCAATTTTCTTACACTTCCATACACTCTCCAAGGCAGCTGTGCTGTTCTTGAACCCCACTCCATTTCCTGTTGCTTCCTTCCCATGAAGGGAATAGCTGTCCCCATTCTTGGAATTCTTTCCTTCCTCCACTTTGCCTCCTGGTTTTCTCTAAGCTTCAGCTCAGATTCCACTCCCCCCCCCCCCCCCGCCCCCCCCCCCCCCATCGCATACAAACTGATAGCTTTACATCTGCTCCTCCTGCATCTTCTGGGCACCTGGCTGCTTTCCTGCTGTCTTCTCTACTACTTTGCCTTTTTGTAATCCCCAGTACTTAGCATAGTGGCTGACACATAGTAGGTACTTCATAAATGTTTCTTGACTAACTGACTGTAAATCCATAATCCTATAACTGTTGTCCCCTATCCAGTACTGGTATCACTTTCTGTCTTTTATGAGGCATCTCTGGCTACCTGGAATCTCGCTCCCATTCATTCTAATACATTGCCTAACCCATGTAAGCAAACCCTGGTACCTTGCGTTCAGTCAATGGGTGCTTTGTATGGGATACTGTGGACAAACTGGGCTCCTGAAGTCCTTGCTTTAAGTGGCTTCTATATCCCTGAGGGTTTGGGGCTAGGCTTCTCCTTCTCTTATTAAGTGTCAACTCCCTTGACTGGACCAGAGGATATGCTCTGTAATGGTTGGGCTAGACCAGCAGACACCCGACTCATAGCCTGGGGAAAGGTGGGGGAGGGGAGAAGACATTGCAACTCTGGTTATTATCTAGTGTTATCTCCAGTCCTTTGGGGCCATTCAGATCTGTGGGGCCTGATCAGAGAATTAGACCTTGTAAACAATAGTCTCTGTGTCCTCTCTGAGCTGGAACAATTAGGGAAGTGTGTATTCACTCACTGGCCCAGGAAACTGCCATCCAGCCTCTCCACCTCCAGCAACCACCTCCTCTCCTGCACCCACCCCTCCCACCCCGAATTTCCTATCCCATTCCAGAGTGCTTTTATCAAAGATTCAGACTTCTGTGTCCTTAGTCTAGCCATTCTGCAAATTATCCACTATCAATCTCTCCAAGGAGGCTAGGTGAAGTAGTGGACACAGTGTTGGGCTTGGTGTCAGGAAGACCTGAGGTCAACTATGACCTCAGACACTTACTAGCTGTGTGAACCAAGTCACTTAACCCTGATTGCCTCAGTTTCTTCTTCTGTAAAATGAGCTGGAGAATAAAATGCAAACCACTTCAATATCTTTATTAAGAAAACCCCAAACCAAATTATGAAAGGTTGGACACAACTGAAAAACAACAATCTAACCTAAATAGACTAGAACCTCAAATTAGAACATCATTCCACCCCGCCCCCACGTAACTTTAGAAAATGTTCAGCTTGGGGGTTTTGATTTTTAAATGTACTCTATATGACAACTGTAATAAATTATAAGCTCCTCAAAGTCAGGGATTATTTCCTAATTTAGCACAGTGTCTGGCATATACTAGCAGCTAAATAAATGTTTCTTAAATTGAAATGAATTCTGTCCTTTTAGAAAGTGGCACAGTGAGAACACTGGCTTTTAAAGACCAGGATCAGGACCCGAGTTCAAATTCCTTTCTAAGGTTTGATTCCTAGCTGCGTGACTTTGAGCAACTCATTTACCCTCCCTGGGCAAATTTCTCATCAGTTTCCTCATTTGGAAAATTTGACTAGATTTCTTGCCAAACTCTTCCTATGAGCTGAATATGGTTCTGAAACTCAAATCAGAGAGAAACAAAACAGAGAAAGAACAGTATCTCTAATGAATGCCCTTGTAAAATGTTCAATAAAATGTCAATGAAGAGGTTATAATATATTTAAATGATTATACATTATAAGCTGGTTTAATTTATAACAAAAGTGCAATTTTCATCCAATATTTGGCATATACCCATACACACAAAGAGACCATATTAATATCATAAATTAATAGATACAGATTTTTTTGACAAAATACAGCTTCTATTTCTGCTTTTAAAAATTTAAGTATAGCAATAAATAGATTGTAATGTGGCAAATAGTATCTATCTAAAATTAATAGATAGCTTTAGCTATAATGATGAAACACTGGAGGCCTTTCCAGTAGCACTAGAAATAAACTGAGGATGCCTACTGTCGCCAATATTGTTTTTATGTCATTCTAGAAATCCTAGCCATAGCATTACAACAACAACAACAAAAATTGAGGAAATAAACAAAGGCAAAGAAAAATAAAAATACTCTTTTCTTTCAATGACATGCTGGTATATTTAAAAAATACTTACAAAGTCAACTAAATGCTAACTGAAACAATAACCAGTAACGTAGCAGTATATAAAATAAACCAACAAAATTATCAACTTTTTTGTTCATTACCAACAATACCCTGCAGGAAGAGACAAAAAAAGAAATACCATTTAAAATAAATAAAGAATCTACAGTCTAGTTACAAAGACACATACAGGAATTGTATGGACACAATTTCAAAAACACTCTTTACAGAAACTGAGCTACATAATTGGAGAAATATAAATTGTTTATGGTTGGGTTGTGCCAATATGATAAAAATAACTATCCTATTTAAGTAATTTGTTTATTCAATAATATTGGTTGGTTGGTTGTTGTCCTTTGTCATCAGAGAGGACCAAAATGACATTACCATGATAAACTCAAGTTTCAATGTGTCCAACTGTGGTTGATCAGACCAATATGAGCTCAGAATGCTCTACCACAGATTGAGCACAGATAGTCTGTGCAAACATTTGGGGTAGATACTCCAAATCTGCACATCCTATGTATCCTTTGTGCTGTTTCACTTCTGCTTTGCTCATAGAGCACAGCACCCTTTCTGATGCGGGCACGGCATGCTGAGTGGTCTTGTACCAGTGTCTCCCATGTCGCCCAGCCAAATCCAAAGTCCTTGAGAGAGACCTTGAGAGTGTCCTTGCTTTGCTTCTTCTGACCACTCTGTGATTGCCTGCCCCAGGTGAATTCTTCATAAAATAGTCTTTTTGGCATGCGTATCTTTTGCATTCGAACACCATGGCCAGACCATTGGAGTTGCACTCTCTGAAGCATAGTTTGAATGCTTGGCAGTTTAGTTTGAGCAAGGACCTTAGCGTCTGGTACCTTATCCTGCCAGACGATCTTCAGAATCTTCCTAAGACAGTTCAAATGGAAGCAATTCAGTTTTCTGGCATGGCACTGGTAGACTGTCCATGTTTCACAAGTTTACAACAATGAGGTCAGCACAATGACTCTGTAGACCTTCAGTTTGGTAGTCAGTCTAATACCTCTTCTCTCCCATACTTTTCTTAGGAGTCTCCCAAACATTGAGCTAGCTCTGGCAATGTGTGCATCAATCTCATTGTCAATGTGTACAACCCTGGAAAGTACACTGCCAAGGTAAGTGAACTTATCCACAATATTCAAAACTTCTCCATTTGTTGTAACTGGTGGTTCCATGTATGGTTATGTGGTGGTGGCTGAGGGAGCACCCTTGTTTTCTTGGTGTTAATTATTAGGTCAAAATTAGCACAGACAGCAGAGAATTGATCCATATTTTGTTACATCTCAGCTTCAGAGGTTGTGTTGAATGCACAATCTCTGTAAACAGAAAATCATGCACCAACACTCTCTCCACTTTGGTCTTAGTTTGTAGCCTTTTCAAATTGAAGAACTTACTATCAATAAGGTTGTTGACTTTGATGCCATGTTCATCTTCATTGAAAGCGTTTGACAACATGGCTGAAAACATCATGCTAAAAAGCATGGGAGCAAGCGCACAGCCTTGTTTCACTCCATTGGTGACTGGGAAGGCACAAGAAGGCACAAGGCACAAGAAGAAGGCCACTATCCAGAACCCGGACAAACATGCCATCATGAAATTGACGTACGATACTGATGAACTTCTCTGGGCAACCAAATTTTGACATAATTTCCCATAAGCCCTCATGACTAACAGTGACAAAGGCCTTGGTCAGATCTACAAACATTGTGTACAGACCTCTGTTCCACTCCTGGCATTTCTCCTGGAGTTGTTGGCCAGCAAACACTGTATTAACTGTTCCTTAGTCCTTTCTGAAGCCACACTGGCTCTCAGGTAGATGACCATCTTCCAGGTGAAGGAATTAAATAATGTACCCCACTACCAAACAATCACTTTAAAGAATGAGAAAAAAAATGACAAAATTTAACTGAAGACAAAAAAAAGGGTCAAGAATCTCAAAGGAAAAAATTTTAAAATTGTGAAAGAAGCAAACCTAGTAATAACAAATATAAAAATATATTGGAAAGCAGTAATGATCAAAACTTTTTGATATTGGTTAAAAAATGGAAAAGTTTATTCATAAAATGGGTTAGGCACACAAGAATCAGAAGCAAACTAACACTGTAATACAAGGCTGCATAAACCCAAGCACTCTAAATAGTGGAGTAAGGATTCATTATTTCACACACACACACACGCACACACACACACACAGAAAATCTGGGAAAGCTGGAATATAGTCTGGCAGAATTAGGTTTAGACAAGCATTGCATACCATATACCACAATAAGCTCCAAATGGATAGAGGATGTCGATATTAAAGACACTACCATAAGCTAATAGAAGGAACAAGGAAGGGAAAGTCTTTCACAGCCTGGAAAGGACCACAGAAGATAAAATGCACAATTTTGGTTCAATAAAACTGAAAAGTCTGTAGAATCAAACAAAATAAATGTAGTCAGAACTAGAAGGAATGCAGTGAACTGGGGGAATAGTAGCAAATTTCTCTGATAAACTTCTGATAGCCTAGATATTTAAAGGAAAAATACAAATATATAACAATCACTCCCCAATAGAGAAGTGGTCAAAGGATAGGACTACTTCAAGAGAAAAAGGCTATCTACCAACAAACAATGGAAAATATAATTCAAATCATTAACATAAGAGATCGATGCACATTGAAGCAACTCAGACATTCTACCTAACAATTTTCAGAATGGCAAAATGAGCAAAAAAAAAAAAAAAAAAAGGAAACTTGCAACTTTAGGACAGACACACAAATACACTGCTGAGAAAGAACTGTTCCAAACATTCTGGAAAGAAGCTCCTATCTATGCTCCTAAAGTTACTAGACTAAGCATACACTTTGAGTATATTAAGTGCATATTACTACTGCACTTAAGTCTCCAAGGATATAAAAATAAAAAGGAAAAAACACTCTCCATATGCAAAAATATTTATAACTCTTTTTTCAGTAGCAAAGAACTAAAAAGAAATTATATGCTTGTCAACTGGGAAATGATTGAACAAAATATAATGAATGTTTGAAGATACAGACTCTGGGGAGCCCAGAAGGGTTTATATGAATTGACACAGAAGGAAGGGAGCAGGACCAGGTGAAAAAAAATATTCCCTGATTACAGTATTGTCAAAGAAAACACTGTCAAAGACTTTAAGGACTCTAATTAGTGCAAAGAACTTCAGAAGACTGAGGTGATGAAATGGTGGTACAGATTCACCATACATTTTCAGAAATAGCCAGTATATTCACTTATCTTGATATACTTACTTATAATAAGGTAGGGCTTTTTTAATCCTTTGGGAGGTTGGAGAAAGGAAAGTGTGGAAGGAGAGTGATAGTGATCCTAATAAAAGAAAAGAAACAGAAGAGAATTAATAGATCATTAAAATTAAACAAAAGAGCAAAAAGATGTTTAGAAAGGGACATAGGCAAGTAAAATAGCATTGAAACTGCCATATCAAATTTGAAATATTAAAAAAGCAGGTTGTAACCAAGAAAAAATACTGTCCATAAAAGTGCATAGTTTTGTACACAATCATCTTTTCCAGTTATTCTTTGCATATTGAAATGTTTGTTGTCATTTATTAAGTTAATAATAAAATTTTTTAAAAGAAACTTCATCTTAAGAATCAAGTAAGATCCTTCTAAAGTACAAATAAGCCAAAGGGGACTGAAGCCCAACAATTAGAACAGAGACCCCCGTGATTCTGCCAAGCAATCTTTGAATGGAGCTGCTTTCAACAGGTGTGTCCAGTGAGTCCCTGCCGGACAGACTAACAATGACCTCTGCAAGTGCGCACTTCCAGGGGACTTTAGGCCAACTGACTTGGCTGGACACCGCTGGCAGAGAACCAGCTTTCAGTCGGGCATGTCTGAGGCCCTCACGTCCCTCCATCAAGTGCACAGACTTAGAGCTTTCATAAACAAACGGACATAGGAAAAGGACATTGGGGAGAGGAAACGGGAAACCTATTGAGCAAGAATGGATGCTGGGTTTATGAATAGGGCTGCAAATGACTCATGTACAGGCAGAACATGCTGGGTATTGTCTGATGAGAGTTTCAGATGCTGGCATTTTTTTCTGACAGAGCAGCTGATATAAATCCACATTAGCCCTGCAGGCTATTTATTAAGCAGTGATTTATAGTCACTCAATAGGCTCCTTTGCCTTGGGACACATGTGTAAAAATGGATCAGCCTCCCACAATGACTTATATCATTTGCTTTTTAAAAAACCCCAAAACTTTCAGTCCCCAAACTACTTCAAATGTATTTTATAAATATTTTGTCAGTACCAATTCCCTTGTTAGAATGCTAGTTCCTTTTGTCTTTGGATTTTCAGTGCCTGATATATTCCCTTCCCTTCCCTTCCCTTCCCTTCCCTTCCCTTCCCTTCCCTCCCTTTTTCTTCCCCTCCCTTTCTCTTCCCTTCCTTTCCCTTCTCTTTCCTCTTCCTTTCTTTCCTTTTTTGTGTTCTTAGTGCCTAGTATAGTACCTGTATCAAAGGATCACAAATTTAGGACTGGAAGAGACCTTTGATGACTTTGATTCTAACCCTGTGATTTTACAGATGAGAAAGTGAGGCCCAGAGCGGCTAGATCCACAACTGAATAGTTGAGATTCAAACTCATATCTTCTTACTCCAGTACCTGGGTATCTTCCATTGGACCATACTTCCCCCTGTGCATATTGTACTGAATTGAACAGAATTAGACACCCACAGGGCCCTGGTGTCTTGATGGTGTGGGGGGTCTCTTCCTCCACCATGGGGCATCATCTCAGGATCTCTGCTTCTAACCTCTAAATGAATTTAAGTTGATTCAATGCCCCATTTGCCACAGGATCTAAATTCACTACCCTGTGACTCTTTCTTCAAGATTGGATCACTTTGCTTTCCAAGAGCTTATAGAAAGTTGGACTTGGAGGCAGAAAGACCCAAGCTCAATTTCTGCTCGATGGTAACTGCTTGTATGGCCTCTTTCAGTCTCAGATTTCTCTTTTGTAAAATAGAGATCACAGAAGCAGCTCCCCTCCAGGGTGATCCAAATTTTTCATCTCTGACTCCTGGCTTCCCTCAAGTCCCAGCTAAAATCCAAACTTTTCATGAAGTCTCTCATGAGCCCCCTTAATACTAGTGCCTTCTCTCTATTGATTATCTCCAGTTTATCCTGTATGGAGCTTGTTTGTACCTGGCTATTTGCAATGTCTCTCCCATTATACTGTGAGCACGTGAGAGAAGAGACTGCCTTTTGTCTCAGCACTTAGCACAGTTCCTGGCATGAAATGGTTGCTGTTCTTCATTCTTGAAGAGGACCAAAACGACATCACCATGATAAAGTGAAGTTTCAGTGTGTCCGACTGTGGCTGACCAGACCAATATGAGCTCGGAATGCTCTACCACAGGTTGGGCACAGACAGTCCCTGTGAATATTTGAGATGGATACTCCAAATTTGCACATCCTATGTTTCCTTTGTGCTGTATCAATTCTGCTTTGCTCATAGAGCAAATGGCATGAAATAGGAACTTAATAAATGTTTATTGATTAGGTGTGAAATGAATATCTTATGTAAAATTCTTTGTACACCTTAAAGCACTATATAGATGCAAATAAAAATAATTTTTATTATGACTACCTAATTTTAGCTTAGTGAGTAATATTAATTCATTTATCATAAGAAATAGAATTTAGAGTTAGAAATTCAGAGGTCAACTAATCCAACCCTCTCCTTTTACAGATGGAGAAACTGTGGCAGGAAGCCTTGTAAATAGTGGAAAGAGTGAAAGACAATAACCAGAAGACTTGAGTTCAGATCCCAGCTCTATCCTATACCATGCCATATGAGAATCAAAGAAGGGAATTTTAGAAGCTTAGATTGGAGAAGAGAAGGCTCCATGGGGGCTGGGGAGGGGAAGAACATTGGCTGTCTTCGAGTATCTGAAAGAATGAAATGTAGCAGAGGGCTGTTGTCCTTGTTCCTGTTCCTGTTGGTCCCAGAGGGAGGAGGTAGGAACAATGGATGGAAGTTGATGAGAAGTAAATTTAGGCTGGATTCAAGGCAAAACTTCCTAACAATGAGGGTTGGTCAAGTGTGAAAGGATCTGCAGGGATCGGGGGTTCCCCCCAGTGGAGGTATCTGAGCAGAAAACCATGGATCAGGTCTGCTCAGGCTTGGGCTGGACTCTAAGACTCCTGTGTCCTTTCAACTCTGAGCTTCTGGTAAAATATCATTAGACCACACCCTCTTCATTAGCTTTTCTCTGCAGCATGCTTCCTAAATGGAGTACACTGGACATAATTTACCCTTCCTTCATGACTCTGGGTCATCCCTAGGAATATAAACAACTCTACCACGAGGCTCCCCGGGGGAAGTTGAAGGATGTAAGGCCATGACTTCACAACCCTTGAGGGCCCAGCCACTACACTTGAGGTCTTTAATCAGCAGTTCATAATTTCTCAGATGCTTCCTTTTTCCCTCAGACTGCCAGTGGTCAGTTATTACAGCTCATAAAAGTGTACTGCCTCCAGGATCCCTCCCTCTCTGCCCTTTTTTATTTACCAGTTCAGAAACCACATTGCTAAACCAGTAAGAATTCTGCTTAAGGTAAGAGCAAATAGGCTCTGAAATTGAGTCTAAATGAAGGAATTCTTCTATGTGTAAAGTACATCATCTTTGTGACATTTGGCTACTAGAGGACTTAACTATTTTTTTTCTGGTCCTTTTTCTGAGTTTTGTATAAATAAGACTATTGAGTAAGTGAGGTCTTCCAGCAAAAGTGTGGTACACCAGAAACTTCAGGGGCTTTAAATGCTATAAAGTTTCCTGATGCCCTGAATCTTCCACAGGAATGGAGTCCCAATCTTCTTAGACCTGGAGGCCCCAGTCCCCAAGAAAAGTGCTAGAGGGATGGAAGAGAAAGTGACCTCCACCCAGAGTCCAAGTCAAGGTCAGATACCCCTAGAGATCCAGCTGATTTCCATGACATAGAATTTGAGAAACTCAGCTTTGAGGGATCTATGTGGCCTCCATTTAAGGGATGGGCTGCTCTTCCTCACTATCTAGGAAAAGTCATTAGATCACAGATGTAGAATTGGAAAAGACCTCAGAGGCTATCTCACTCTCCCCCCTATTTCCCCATTTTACAGATGAGGAAACTGACGCTCAGAGAAGTAAGGTAAAACACCCAAGGTCATACAGTTCATAAGCCTGGGAAGCATGATTTGAACTCAGATTTCTCTTGGTTCCAGGACCAGTGATCTCTACCCACTGATAACCTGGGAGCACTAGGGTTGCCATGTCCTTCAATAATTATTTCTGGGGGGTCACAATCACACACACTGTAAATGGACCCCAACATCATGTCATTTTGGTCCTCTTCTATTGTGAAAGTCAGCAATGAATTCTGGGGGCACTTAGATGGCTGTTGGAGAAATGTTCCTTGCCTTGTCTCCAGGTCCTTAATTTCTTTGAAAGGGCCATGGGAAGGACTGTGCTTCTGTAGGGTCTCTTGACTTTCCCCCTTGTGCCACTCCCAAGGCTCAGTCTATCCACTGTTCCCTGATTATGAGTCAATGCAAAGTGTCGGCTTTCATTGTTTCTTAGCCCTTTGTCCCTGATCCCTGAATTCATTCACCAAAGAGTAAGAGTTGGAAGGTGTCTTAGAAACCATTCCTTGCTGTACAGATGAGGAAACAGAGCCAGAAATGCAAAGTGGCAGAAGGAGGATTCGAACCCAGGACTCCTTGGCTCCAAAGTAGGAGAAGAGCACTTGTTTCCTTCATTGTAAAATGAGAGGATTGTGTGATTGATCACAGAATTTGGAGGCTGGCAGAGCCCGAGGGGTCACCTCACTTAAAAAAAATTAATGTTTAATGAGATGCTTGTTCGTATCACCTACTTTCCCCAATGTATCCTTCCTCCAGTCTGAGAGAATCATCCATTAGAATAAAGAACAAAAGGGGAGAGAGGGAATAGTTCAGCAAAACTCACGTGACATTATATTCAGCATTCCACACTCATAATACACTACTTTTGCAAAGAAAAGGGACAGCCCATTCATTTTACAAAAAAGGAAATTGAGTCTGGAGAAGGGGGAAATATCCAAATTCTTGCAAGAAACGAGGGGCAGAACCAGGTTCTCTGACCTGGTTCAAATTGAGCACTGTTTTCAAAGCACCACACAAGCTCCCTAACTCTTTCTATGTTTCTTAAGCATGTATTTTGTGCTACCATGATATTAATATCATGCCATGTCGTGGAGAATCTGTGGGCATGTCAGCCATGTTATGTGTCTGGGAAAGGAACAGAGCTTGGGTTCTGGGCATTGAGACCAGAGCCTTGGACAGGGGGGACTCCTACGTCTGACATTAGAACCACAGTGAGATATCTCAGCAGGTGCATTCACATTGACCCTCGGAAGGCTGAAGAAGATTTCTCTCTGTACATTGTCCATAACTTCAGTGTTGGCAAGCTGATGGGTGATTTTATACAGTAATTGCTAAAGGACACTTATCATGCAATGGAAGGAGGAAGCCAGGATGGCTTCCCAGAGAGATGCTTCAGGGGGTTTAGAGGGATGGGTAGGATGATGGAGGCGGGGAAGATATGGGAGACAGGAGAGATAAGGTGAACAGAGTTAGGGATACTGTAGGGATTAAACACTCACTTGTATCAAATCAAGCCAACAAGCATTAATCACGTTACAAATAGTTATCAGTTCTCAACATATACAGTGCCTTGTGCTTGGCACTGAGGGAGATATGAAGTCAAGATTGCATGGAGGGAGTCATGGAGACAGAGATGGTGCCAGATGGGGATGGGCCCTGACTACCAGAATAAGGGGTTTGACCTTTACTCAGCAGGTA
This sequence comes from Notamacropus eugenii, assembly GCF_028372415.1. Taxonomy (NCBI): domain Eukaryota; kingdom Metazoa; phylum Chordata; class Mammalia; order Diprotodontia; family Macropodidae; genus Notamacropus; species Notamacropus eugenii. The sequence continues at coordinate 62,751,433 of NC_092873.1, read as the reverse complement.
ACAGGGAGTCACTAAAGACTTCTGAGTGATCCAGGAAGCAGGGTAGTATAGTGGACAGTACACCTGGCTTGGGGTTGGAGGACCTGGGATTGGATCCAGGCTCTGCTTTAGTACCTGTGATCTTTTGGACCAGTCCCCCTCCCCTCTCTGGATTTCATTTGCTTCATGTGTGTAGTGGGCTGGATGAGGTCCTCTTGAGGGTCCCTTCCAGCTTGGGCTGTCAAAGACTTTGGTTTTTTTTATCCTCACAGCTGGCCCACACTCAGAGGGAAATTGCTAACACCAAGTAAGCACCCATTTCATCAGGGCAATAAATATTGGCTGTGTAATCACATTACTCTTACAGGAAAATGATGATGCTGCTTCTCTCAGGATGCTGTCCACTGCTAGCTAACAGTGATTCCCAAATTACATAGGAATGGTGGTGGTGACCTCCAGACCTCCCCCTTGCTCCTGCTCTCATCTTCCTTCCTCTGGGACAGAGATGCTGCTCAGTGCCTTCTTGTTGGGGAAACCCAGGATCTATGAAGGGTAGGGTGTGTGTGGGTGGGACAGGGCAGAGGTCTAGACATCAGCCATACACAAAGTACAGCAGGAGCCTTTAATGGAGAACTAGAGGATCCGGGTTTGAAACCCCGCTCTGCTGCTCACTACCTGTTGGCTAACACTCTGGATGTTAGAGTCAGGCTACAGGAAGATCTTAACAGGCTAGAGCACTGAGACTCTGTGACTTTACTTCCCAAAGTCTCAGTTTCCACTTTGTAATTCGATTAAAAAGACTTCTAGCCTGAAATCTAGTTACCACATGCTAAGGGTTGAACTATAAAGACAGGCCCTGGCCTCAATGGGCTTACGGTCTACAAGGGAGATAAAGAGTGTGAAATTATTTCAACAGAATTTTAATGTGTAGATGTGGTCCCTCCTGTCTGACTCCAGTATGATTATTTCAAGTTTGCAGTTGAGGAAACTGGGGAACTGAGATGAGAAAATTGAAAGGGTAAAGTGATTGATTCCAAGAAGGGATGTTAAAAAGAGAGGTACATCTATTGGTACTCTGCAATTTGAGAAGGTCAGTGGGGAAAATCAAGTAGGCTTCATAAAAGGGGCAGCAGCTGAGCTGGGCCTTGAAGGTAGATCAAGTTTCTTTCATCTGGGGACGAGGAAGGAGTTGAAAGAAGAAAGGCTGTGCAGGTGCAGGGAGGCGGCATAATAACATAAGGTGACTATAAGGAAATAAAGCTAACCTTATTTCCTTGAAAAAAAAAAACCAACCAGGATTACTATAATAGTAGGTGAGGAGAAGGGTATAGGCATACTTTATTTGGATTTCAGTGAAGATTTTGTTGAATATCTCACATTATTCTTGTGAAGAACATGGAGAGATAGTAGACTAGACACAAAGACGGAGATTCAGAGCTGATTGGAAGGCCAGGTCCAATGTCATTGTGGCAGGAGGTCTCCAGTGGAGGATTCCAGGGATCTTCACTGGGCCCTGAGCTATGTAACACTCAGTGATCTGAGCAAAAGGCACTGATGTCAAGCCCATCAAATCTTCAGATGACACCAAGCTGAAAGAGATAGCTAGGATACTGTACAGTAGTCAGGATCCACAGAAGCCTTAGAGAATTGATCTAAAGCTAAAAAAATGAAACTCAGTAGTGATCACTGCAAGGGAGCCTGGATTGCCTCAGTGGATGGTAATACGGCTCCTGGTCTGAAAGGCCAGAATTCCTCCAGCTCCTCCTCCAAGACTTCTGACCAATATGGGAAGCTGGGCTCAGCTAGAACATCATGTCCTCACTCAGTATCCTTGCTGGACTGTCCTTTCTCTGCTATAGCTAAGTAAGCCTCCTTTTGTGTCTGTTGAAGGGCCTAAGAGGGTCTCATTTTGTGCCAATACTGACCGCAAAGGATGAGGCCCCTGACCTGACCCAGGACACTTTTTCCATACTGTCTCCCTCATTGGACTAGTGAACACCAGGAGAGAAGGGGCTGCCTTTTTCTTTGTATCCTCTGAATTTAGCACAAACAGCAGGTGCTTAACCAGAGTCTGACAGACTGATGACCACTTCAGGGAACATCTAATAGAAGTCCACCCTCCACTCTCCCTCAGTTCCTAGTTATGTTCAGTTGACAGTTCTTGCAGTTTTTACCTCCTCAACATCCCTCACATCCAAGGGGCCACAACCATGGCTACCAACAGGCCACATCACTACTTGCTTAGGGTTCCACAAAAGCCTCCTGCTTCATCTCCCAGAATGTAAATTCATAGGAGAAGGTAGGGCTTGTTTCTTCTTTTTTTTTTTTTTTGTCTTGGTATCACCAATACCTGGCGTATAATAGGTGCTTAATAAATGCTTGTTTTATTAAAGATCTGAAGGACAGAAATATGAACGATGGGAGGAGGGAGAAAGGAGGAGGGAGTGAAAGCCCGCAGCCACCCTGGGACTGGCGTTCTGCACTTAGTGGGGGGCACACCCGAGTCCCCCCTGGGACACATGCCCAGGAAAGCTGCTCCTGGCGAGAAAAAGAAAGAAAAGCCTAGAAACGGCGCCTGGCGAGCACACCATCCAGCCCTCTCCATATCCTTCTCTGTAAAAACAAACCTCAAAAAAAGGAGAAAGTGAGAAAGTCGAGCCCCAGCTGACACTGACCAAGCCCGGGCCGCCACAAACCAACTTGGAAGCCAAAGTAACAAAAAGTAGCAGCTGCCTCCCTTCCTACCCCAAGGTCTGAGCTCGGAGAGGGGGGAGCGTCTATATTCAGGCCCCCGGAGAGGGGAGTCAGCAAGGTGCCCCATCCAGGACTTTGCAGAAAGCTCCAATTCACCGCCCCCGTTCTTTCCCTTAATGGAACGACCCAAGCCCCTCCACCTTCGAAGTACCAGAGCCTTGACATTAACTCGTCGGATGCTGCAGGGCAGAAAGTGTATTCCAGGGCTCGGCCCAGAGGGATCGTCTCTATGCGGCTTGGTGCCATCTGGGTATGGAGCCGTAGAGGGAGGACTCAGGACATGGTTTCCTTCACAGAATCACAGCTGAAAAGAACTTTAGAAAGAACTTTTGCCCAGGCTCACGGGCATCTCGGGAATGGTCTCGTCCTTCTGCGTCCTGGAAACCATCCCTCCGTCCGAGGCTCAGCCCATCCACCCCTTCACCGGAGAGGTCTTTCGGGACACCCGCAGCCATCGATCCTCCCGCGCCCTTCCTCGTGTGTCTGGATTGTAGTAGCCTCCACTGACTTACCTGGGAACATGCTGTGTCTTCCCATCCGAATGTAAACTTCCAGAGGCAGCTCTTAGCCCAGCACCCAGCGTATACCAAGGCTTTAATAAAAGATGGCAGCTGGTTTGTTTGGTTACTGCTCACCTACCCAAACCTTTCATTTTATGAAGAAGGAAACTGAGGCCCATATAAGTCTCCGGATTTAGTCTTGCTGAAGGAGAGAGATCTCTACATGACCCCAAAGGTCGCTTTCAAGCTCATAGCTATGATTCTATAATCTTTGGGGGTTGGGGGGAGCTGTGCTGCAAGGAGAGGCAGATTTGTCCCAGCCCTCCCCCCCTCCCCCCCCAGATTTATTGATTGTGAATTCAAGCTCTCAGTGTTGAGTTCCCCCCCCCCCATGGACCAAATGGGGATAATCAACAAGCATTTATTAAACACCACTGATGTACTAGGCATTGTGTAAGCTACAGGGTGGGGCTAAAATCCAAAAGTGAGACAGTCCCAGCCCTCAGGGAGCTTATAGACAACTGAGGAAAGACTGTGTTTACAGATAAGCAAATTCAGGCTATTTACAAAATAAATATGGGGAGGTGGGAAAGGGGAGCTACGGACAACTGGGGGAAGAAGGAAAGAGCCCTTGAAAGAAGGGGCAAAGAATCAGGCAGGAGGAGTGTCATGGAAGGAGGAGCAGGGAGAGGGCCAGTCTGGCTAGAGGTTAAGTAATGTGTGAGGTGAAATATGTTGTCATTTAGTCGGTTTTCAATTATGAATGACCCTTTGTGATCCCATATGGGGTTTTTTTTGGCAAAGATACCAGAATGATTTGCTGTTTACTTCTCCAGCTCATTTTACAGATGAGGAAACTGAGTCAAACAGGGTGAAGTGACTTGTCCAGAGTCATACAGCCAGTAAATAGCTGAGGCCAGATTTAAATTTAGGTCCTCCTGATTCCAGTCCTGGCAATCTAATCACTGTGCCACCTAGCTGCTGGTGTAGAAATGCCAGAGAAGTCTGTGTTTGATCTTCAAGGCCATGGAGAGCTATCAAAGCTTCTTGAGTAGGGGCAATAAATGCAACTTGAGGAATATAATTTATAATAATACTCTCCCTATTGCACAGGGTCATGGGAAGGAAGTTACTTTGTAAATCAAAGCGCTTTTGGAAACTTGAGCTCCCATCTTTTAATACTACTGTGTTGGGTCCCAAATACTGTTTCAGTGGCTGTTGGGGCTGCTCTGGGCACTGCTGGTCAGTGGTGCTGAAAACCTTCAAATTTGAGGTGAAAGACTTGAGTCTTCCCCATGGTAAAATGAATTAACTTGTTGATTTACATCCAGAAAGGACCTCAGAGGTAGCTTAGTCCACCTTCCTACCTATTTTACAGAAGAGGAGACTGAGGTCCAGGTAAGAGGGATGGACTATGCAAGGTCACACAAGAAATATGTAGCAGAGACAAGATGGAAACCAAAGCCCCCAGACCCAAGATAGGACTCTCCCCAGGGTACCCACACTCAGGTCACTAAGATCCTTCAGGCTTGATAATTTTAGGAATCTAACAGATGGATAGATGCAGACATCCCTTAAAGGCTAAAGAAATCACCACTTCCCTGCTTACCTACTCCTGATCGGCTTCTTCCTACTCAGTAACAAAAAACACAGGAGGCCTGACCATAACTTCTGCAGGGAGTGACAACAATAGGGTGTTGGAAATGGAGTTATGAAGACATGTCCCCAGACATTTACTGTGACCCGGAATAGATCTCTGTATTTCTCTGTACCTCAGTTTCCTGAGCCGTAAAAATGACAACTCATTACTTTTAAAGGCCTTACGAACTTCCCTTCCAAAAGAACAAATGGATAGATCACTGGGCTAAGGTCAGTAAGACCTGAGTTCAGATCCAAACTCAGATGCTTGTTTTCTGTGTGACCTTGGGCAAATCATTTAACCTTTGTCTCAGTTTCCTTATCTGTAAAATAGAGATAACACTATCTTTCTCTCTCCCAGCGTGGTTGTGAGCATTAAGTGAGATAATAATTGTACAGTGCCTGGCACCTAGTAAGCACTATACAAATGTTAGCCATTATTACTATTTTTATCTCCATTAACATGGGTTCACAGGATCCTAGATTTGGGACTGGAAGGGACCTCAGAGGCCATTTCTTCCAAAGCTCTCAGGACCCTGACATTTGCAGAGGGAAGTGAGTGGCCCAGGGAGTGAGGAACAGGAAGGCTGTTCGACAGTGAACAGTCATTTCTCTCAACCCCAAAGAACTGTGATTGCCCTCCTTCTCCTCATTGGGTAAGAGTACACATCCTGTTACCGGTTTCTCTCCTGTGCATCTTCTTTATGGAGGGTATTCTGAGTTCAGCAAGTGATTCTGAGCAATTATCACCCTTTCATCTGTTACTCAGATCTGGAAAAAAAAGATCATAAACGTTTTCTGCACACTTAGAATGAGCTTTCGATTCAGAGAAGAGATGACTACTTAGCTGGAGGGTCACTTTCCATCTCAGGTAGCTTCTCACTTGTGTGGGGGTGGGCAGGTATGGGGGGAGAGGGGGGAGAGGAACCAGCAAGACAATCTATAGACTTTGACTCTTGGCTATTTTTGAAAGGCTATTTCTAGAATTCCAGGGTTTGTAAACAGTGTTTCCAAACAGTGTTTCCAGCACCACCACCCCCAGTCTTTTCACTGTGGGCAGTAGGAAGTGGGGTAATTGGTTTCCATGGGTCACTATAATGATAGTTTCCTTGCTTTAATAATAGGGAAAGCTGGAATGCCAGCTTCTTGGGGGTAATCAACTGTGTGCCAGAGCAGGGGGGTGAGGAACTTTGAAATGACTCCTTCTGGTTTTCTTTAAACACTCAAATTTTGTTCTATGAAGAGTCTTCTGAGACCCAAAACTTTCTAATAAAGAAAGCTTCTGGAAGGGCGTCAGATTGAGGTGAGGCAGTCCTGGATTCCAGTTCTCCCACTGACACTTCTCAGGAGCCCAGACAACAACCTCTCCCAGATTTCTTTTCCTCATCTGTAAAATGAAAGGATTTCACCTGATGGTCACCAAGATCCCTTCCATTTCTCAATCTAAGCTCCTATAATCCTATTTCAACGTTTTCAAAGACTGGACTGATCTTTCCTCATTTGAAGCACGCAAGGATGGCCTAAGGTAGGCTCTGCACAAATTATCTTCCTTACAGATGAAGGAATGAATAGTTTCTTCAAGGAGCAGTTTATCGAGGTTCAGTGACTTAAATGACCAGACTTCAGAGCAGTATCAGAAAGGACATTTGAACACGTCTTTTTGGCTTCACCCTTCCCACTGCAAACCTCTCTCTATAGAATTCAGTACTCCTTAGACATACAATTGTTCACATCTCACAAAGCCTTTTACAGACATGATTATCTCATGAGCCTCACTACACTTCTGTGAGGGAGGGGCTATTTTTATCTCCATTTTACAGATTAAGAAGCTGAGACTGAGAGATGAAGTGGTCACACTGGGTGTCAGAGAGTGGATTTGAACCCAGGCTTTCTGTAATCCAAGTGTCACCCTTTGTTCCCCCCAATGGAACAGAAGCTCCTTGGAATCAGGCACCCATTTCATTTTGGGTCATTTCTATTCCTACCACCTAGTTCAGTGACCAGAACATTCTCAAATGGACCTAGGATCTCGTTAGTTTGGCGGTTCTGACCAACAACGTGTCATAGCCATTTGTGAGTTAGACACCGAGAGCCCAACCAATGGAATTCTCTATTTTGTCCAGTCAATCCACAAAGCCAGGGAGTGTTGCTTTTGGGGCAAGCAATGAGTGCTTGATACGTGGTTCTCAAAGAGGTGTTTATTGAGTAACTCCTAGTGCCAGGCATTGTGCTAGGCTAGGATACAAATAGCACAATGGCATGGTCCCTGCCCTCAAAAAGCTGACAGCCGATTCTCAGAGAAGTCAACGTGGGATACATATTAAATAAATAGCAGAGGGGCTGCAGGAAAAGATTTTACAGCTAGTGGTTAAAGTTTGTACAACACTTTCCCTATGTTATCAGGAAAGGGCAGAGTGGTTAAAACCAATCAGCAGCTCCCTTTAAGCTGCTAGCCCTTGCAGGACCCCCCAGAGAATAGAAACCGGAAAAGAGAAAACAAAAACGTGCCAATTTCTTGAGGACAGCCCAGTCAAGCCCTGCTTTTAAGGAGCAGCCAGGCTAGGTCTTTAACTCCAGCACCACGTGGCCTAGGGGCCTGGCCTCGTTTTTAAAGGGCTGGCTCAGGAGGCTCTGGGCTGCCTTTTTTTTTCTCCCAAAATAAACAGTCTCTCTGGAATTATGACATAACTCCCCAAACTTGTTCCTTCTACGTCTAAGAACGTCCAATAGCATTCGGGTTCAAGTCCTACTCCCTCTGAGGCCCGTGAACTGAAAGTCAGGGAGGGACGAAATGGACGGAAAGCATTGGTCTGCAGACAGGTTGGTTGGAGGGGTGTATCGGTGTGGACTGGCTCAAAGAGGAATGCGAACTTGGAATTCTATGCTATGCTGAGGAAATGCTCTGTGAAAATTGGTCCTCTCTCACACTCCCCCCGCCCCCACCATTCACTTCCTCCAGTGCCCATTCATTGCAAATAGCCCAAATGTTACTTCTTCTGGAAAAGAATCAGGAGTTTTATTTTCTTGTTCAATAGATCTTAATGGGATCGTACAGATAAGCTTAAAGCAAACCCTGGTGCAGGAGGCAAGAGGAAGGCAGTAATTAATTAGCCTCCTCAGCTCAGAGAGAGGCAGCGTAGCCAAGATACTGACAGGACCTGAGTGTGCTAAGGGGATTACTGATTGTGCACCTGAGACAGTGGCCTGGCTGGTGTCTTCCTAGGCAAGGTGAACTGGAGGGCTTTGGGGAGCATGCTGCTCTCATCCTCTTAGATTGCAAGCTATCTTTCCCCAGATGCCTGAGGATGGACAAGCAGGCTTTGGGTGACTGAGTGGCAGTGGGCATGTATGTCAATCAACCAATTAATCAACAGGCTTTTATTAAGGAGCATTTACTAGGAAGTCCAGTGGCACAAAGGTCAGGGTCCTGGCTCAGGAATTAGAGGGTCTGGATTAAAATCCTTCTTACTTTAGGCAAGAGACGTCAGCACCTGGGTCTTCAGTGCACTCCTCTGTAAGAGGATGAATTGGACTTCTAGCTCTATATCTATGTATGCCTCTAGGGCATTTTGCTTCCCTGTCTGTTTCCTCAAATGGAAAATGCCTTAGAAGTTCTGAGCAAAGGGTTTTTGGAATCAGAGGCTCCAGGTTCAAAGTCTAGCACTGTCATTTACTACCAACCGGACTCTGGGTAGTCCACTTACCACTCTGGACCTCAGTTTCCTCGTCTGTAAAATGTAGGGGCTGAACTAGATGGGCTATCTCATTACTGGGCGCCAGGCCCTGAGGATACAAGGACCAAAGTGAGGACGGCGCTCCCTCCAGCAGCCGACATTCTTGGGAATGTATCAGGGTATGAGCTCAGAAAGAGGGTCCATGAGTTGCTCCCATGTGTCTCTCAGTGTGTGGGTGTGGATGTGCATGCAGGGTGTCCGATTGCACGTGGGTTAGTGTGCGTGCATTGATGCATATGTATGTGTCATGCACGAGCATGCATGTATGCGCACGTCTGCTTGGGCGTGCGTGTATTGGGGCACGCGAGCATGTGTACGTGCGTATGTGTGCAGAGCATTGGTGAGTGTGCGTGTGTGTGCCTGTATATATGTGTGTGTGTGTGTGTGTGTGTGTGTGTGTGTGTGTGTGTGTGTGTGCCTTGTGTGTGAGCCCGTGCACCCGGCAGCGATCTGCAAAGCGGCCGGCTGGAGGTGCTGTGTCCCCTCCCGCGGAGGAAGGAGGGCGGGCGGGCAGACAGGCTGTATAAAGACCGCAGCTACCCGGCCGAGCTCTCAGTCTCTTGGAGCTGCCCAGCAGCCAGGGTCAGAAGCAGGGAGGACGGACAGCCCAGTCCCAGCCCCAGCCCAGCCCCTCACTCAGTCTCAGTTTGCCTGCGCCTCCCAGGTAAGGCTCGGCTTCTGGTCCTCTCTCCACTCGCTCGCTGGGGTGCGGGGCAGCCAGCCGGGTGGGCAGTGAGGCAGCCAGCCCTCTGCTCGCTGCGCCGACGAATCCTTGCAGGGGCTCGCGTGCTCCGTCCCTGTCTCCGTCCCCCATCCCCTCTGACTGGCCTATCCCACCAACCCTTCTGAATAGCCCCATTTCCCCGATCCTCTTTGGCCTGGGTCTAGAGAGGAAGCCCCCGTGCACGCCTTCCACCCCTTCTCCTGCCTTGGTTCCCGCTCCCAGCAGGGACCTCTCGGCACTCACTTGGGGACAGGGAACTCCACGAAGTTGTTTTCCCCTCTTTGTTCCAATCTTTGTGGGGCGTGCCCGCTGCTGCTAGAGCTGCCAAGGTGGGCGCTGACGCCTGAGCAGAACCCACCGGAGACACCGGAGCAGAGGACTGGGGACAAAGGTGAGCCCCAGAGGGGGTCAGGCAGGAAGAAAGCCTAAACCGGTTTGCCTCCATCCAGCTATAGGACCTAAGGATGTCCGGGCTACGACCAACACCTCCTCTCGTGCTCCGAACTTTCGTGGGACTCTCCAGTTTCCAATAGGGAAATGACCACACAGCAAACCAAGCGGGCTTCGGTTCTAGGTAGGGTCATTTGTAGCTGGGAGGGGCGGACCTCAGTGGCCATAGAGGTTACTCCACCCCAACATTTTACAGTGGTGGAAACCGAGGCTCACGAAGGTAAGTTACTTGCCCAGGGTCACACAGCTTTAGTAAGCGAGGAGGTGAGATTTGAACTCAGGTCCTCCAATCAAAAAGCTTTCTACTGCTGCCCTTCCACCGCAGCACTTAGCACCCAGTGATTTACTAGAGCTCAAGGGCAGTGTCTGAGAAATCTCTTAAGCTGAGAGGTGCATTTCAAGGCTTCAATGGGTCTGGAATTTATTTGAATTCAGTGCTTTGGAGTCCATCTTTTAGTTAAAGAAGCTATAAGTGAGAGTGGTAACCACTATTCACTCCCACCCCCACCCCCTTCTCTTGCCTACATCAGTTTTGAGTGGTTATCCTTTTCTTAGGATGTCTGGCCCCAGCTGTAAATGCATTAAAAAGATTTGTATGGAAAGTGGAGATCAATACCACTAAGATTTCTCCAAGTTTGTGAGCTTAGGCTAGCGCAGGGATGCTGTGGAGTCAGACATTTGAAATGAAGGTCAGGGATGGACAGGCAGTAAAAGGGTCCCTTGTAACTTTGGGGGAGAATGAGCAGTTGTAAAAAGTATTCTTCCCCCAGCCCTCCCCATTCAATGGCTCACAACGGGATAATTAGGTTTTAAGAAGGGGGAGAAGGCCTCATTAAATAGCTTTATAGTCCTTTGAAGATATTTGCTGTGGTGACGGACCCTGAAACTTCTTTTCTTCAGCTTTGCGGAGGGAGTTCGGTAACTTAGGGTTTTTTTTTCTTTTCCAAAAGTGCAGCGGCCGCCTTTGTGTCCCCTTTATTTATTCCTTGAAAATGTGGAGATCAAATGGGCTTGCCTAGAAAGGAAGGGGAGAACTGGCTGCTGGGCTTCACTGATCACTTTTCTATAGCATAGCCAGGAAAGAACTCCCCTCCTGTTTCCCTAGATTTAAATAAGTGGCTCGAGGGGTTTTCTCCCCTCTTCCAAATCGGGACTCTGGTTGGGGGTGAGCATAGGGTGGGGGTAGCAGGCGGTGTCTGTCTTGAAACAACTTAACCCTTTTATTCCTTCCCCCCCCCCTGTAAATAAATACTTGGTTGTGTGGACAGGACAGCTATTGTATGGGTATGACGCTGAGGCAGCTGCCTTGGAAACCAAAAGCCAAAAAGGGGGGGGCGGGTACCAGGAAATGGAGCAATCCCTGTATTTTGCTGCCAAACTGATAAAAAACAGATTCGCTCCTACCTTTAAACACATATACACACACACAACATTCCAGAGAGCTCGGTGTACCTGGGTCAGTCAGGAATGTGGAGTTGGGTTTTAGCCTCTATGTGAAACAGCCCTCAGAGATGTGAGAAGGTATTAGGGTCTACTAATCAAGCCCAACATTGGGAGGGAGAGAAGAGAGCTTGGGTCTTTCTGGATGCAGAGTCCCTCCCTAATCAGGAACAGTTGGGTTTTGTGTGACAATTGTAAGCTGGGAGGGGAGGGAGGCTCCTGTTTCCAGCTAGCCTCTGGGGAGGGCAGTGAAAATGCCTCAGAGAGGCTTCAGAGACTGGCCAAGCAGAGACAGGGCTTGAACTCTTTCTTAGGGATTTGCCTGGGTTACAGTAACAATTTCTGACTCTAAGTTTCTTTTAAAAGAAATGCCTAGCAGTCATGCAAGCCTCCATCCACAGGAGCTGGGTTCAAATACTGTCACTCATTCCTTGTATGACTCTCTTCCTCTCTCCAGAACGTTCGACTACTTAGTTTTCAAGGTTCCTTCAGTTCTCTGTTTATGATCTGTGATGTCAATGTGCAGGACCACTAAACTTTTAGACCACATTTTAGACTGGACCCCTAAGGAATGTATTTTTACTCCTTTGTACAAGATTAAAAAAAAAATGACTGCAATTAAGTTGCATGTATGTTCAATACTATGACTGAGAAGACAAAGGCTGTTTCTATATTAGGGATTTTAAAGGTCAGAAAAAGTATAGCCCGAGGATACATACTTTCTCTCTCTCTTTTTAAGCATAAAAAATGGGGAATGGGAGAAGGAGGGGCAAAATTCCCAGCCTTTGCAAACTGGGTTAAGCTGGGAATGTTTGATGCCTTTGTTACCTGAAAGTAATAATTTAAAATGACTTCTCAATTACTCAGTTTCTGCTATTTGGATACCAAAATGACTTCCCACAGTGAATTGTAGAATGAATGCGCTTACACCTCGGTTTAATAGGAAATAGCTCTTTGTTGACCCCAGTGAGGAAGGGAAGAGACCTTTGGTTAAAGGTTCATAACTGAGTAGAGTTCAGGTTGCAAAGCTATCTCCCAGAAGCTGTAAACCACAGTGGGGTAAGACTGATAAGGAAGTGGAGCCAGGAGGCTGGGCTCTCCGAGTCGGCCTACTCTCGTGCATAAATACCTTTCCTGAGAGTTCTGGTGAGAGACAGTGCTTATGGCAGGGAGAGTTCTGAGGTTGTTAACAGAGGACCTGGGTCTTTCATTTGCTGCCTAGATGACCTTGGACAAGTCCCTTTCCCCTCTAGAGTGGGCTCAATTGGACTACATTGTCTCAGAGGTACCTTCCAACTCTAGTTCTCTGATCCCTGGTCGAATGATAACGTAATAGTCAATAGTCACTAGATGTTTATTAAGGCCCTACTATGTGCCAGTCATTGTGCACTTAGGGACTGAGGATAGGAGTAAAAAAAAAAAAAAAGAAAGATAATCCCTGCTTTGGAGGATGGCCTGGGGAAAGGGCCAAACTAGTAAAACGCTCTTTCCAGCACTAGGCTAATCTGGGAATTAATCCCCTGGCTGGCCTGATGGAGTGGACAGCAGACTTTCTTTTCAGTGCTGTCAGATCTAGCTAGACCCTACCCTTCCATCCCCTCCCAGGCCCCCCCCCCCCACCCCCGTGTCTGCAATGTGGGGGGCATCTGAGCACAATAGAGTGGATCAGGTTTCTGAGTGTTCATCTGATGATGCTCTGGCCAAGGACGGGAGGGGGAGGGAGGGGGGCAGGCAGGGGATGCAGCAGCAGCATCCTCTCTAGGTTTGTGGGAAATGCGCCTAAAGCCCTGGGGAGAGGAGGGTGTGCTAGCTTCATGTGAATAGGGGTCAAGGTTTATTTATGCCCCTGTAGTCCCTGGGCAGCCCCGATTTGCATGAAACAAGCTCACCCTGGGTCATTCCTGAATACAGTGGGAGGGCTGCATTGTTGGCTAGGGAAGGAAACAGACCACTTGTCCCTGTTTGGGCTGCAGGAGCAGATGGCCAAGGCTGCTCGATGCACCTTCTATGCCAGGGCCATATTTGGGAGCATGGATTTCAAGCAGGTTTTGGAAACCTAGAGGCTGGTCCCAGAACCTGTCTCCTTGAGTTTGGCTAGTTATTCCTTGTACAGCAAGCAGTTACTAAATAGCTATCTCCCAGGCACTAAGCTCATGGGAAGACAGACAAAAGAAAGGAAACAATTATTTACCGAATGCCTACTATGTGCCAGGTGCTGTGTGCTAAATATTCACAAATATTATGTCCTTTGATGTTCATTGTGATTTTTTTTTTAATGTACTGCAACAGTGCTGGTTAGAGTCAGCTTGTGAAGGCTTAAAAATACTAAGCTTTACCTCTTAGGTAATGTGGAGCCATGGGAGGATTTAGGAATTAGATTTACTCTGTCTGGCCCCAAAAGGCAGGTTTAAGAATCCTAGGTGGTGGGAGGGAGGAGATGGAGGGGGGTGTTGCAAAGAGGTGAATTTGGATTTATGGAAAAGTAAAACTTCCTAATAATTAGATAGTGGACAGCAAGTCATTTCCCTAGTCAGGAATACCTCAGGTTCAAGGTCTGCCTTTGACACACACTGACTGGGAGACAAAGGACAAGTAACTCTTTTAATCTGGGGAGCATTTTTTTCACAATCATTATTAACCTTTTCAGTGTTCATATTTGGAAAGACCACAGAGCAGGGGAGCTTTGGCCCCCTGGGGGTGCTTGGGGTCTGAGAAAGGGTGGTTGGGATGAGCCAGGTAGGGCGAGGCCACGGAGAAGCCCCTCCCACACCAGAGCACATGGCCCTCAAAATCTTTATATTTGTGTGCCAAAACATTCTACTACATGAAAGTCAGCATTGGGAGCATTCTGGGGGCCTGGCAGGTGTTTTCCCCGCCTGCTACTTGCCAAGTGCTGAGTTTATGTGGTAGAGGGATAATTAACTCACCAACAGGATTTATTAATCACTTATGAGTGCTGGGTCCTATTGTGGGCACTAGAGATAAACAGATAAATAAAATGTTCTCCTGCCTTCAAACAGCTTCCATTCTACCCACAACTTCTAATTGATTAGAAAAACAACATCGTGGTCATTGTGTTTACATAAACACATACATTCATACATTAGTCCAACCTCTCATTTGACAGGTGACAAGGGAGAAGTATCTTGCTCAAAGTCACTCTGGTCATCAGAGGAATGGGGATTCCCACCTTTATCCTCTGGGTTCCAAATCTCTAGGGCTCTTTCCCTATATCGCATTGCCTCTTGCCATCATAGAACTACATAGATCAGAAGATGAGATATACATTTGCATGTGTACATGGATTTTAGTGCTACCATAGGGGCATGAAGTCCTTCATTTGAAGATTCCACTCCTCTTCCCACTTCAATAAATGTGCTTTCGACCATTGGGGATCTCTGGAAGGAGACGACTAGGAGGGGCAGGTGGTCGGTGCCTGAACATTCTATCCCAGGCAGTTTCTATAGTAGGGATGGACAATCTTCTCCTTCATTCATCCCCAAAGTATTTGAATCTGGATTTTAATTCCAACTCTGTTGCTTCCTGGTAGGTCCCTGGGCCTTAGTTTCCTCCTTTGTAAAATGAGGAAGGTTGAACTAGGCGATTGCCTCAAAGGTCCCTGGAAACTCTATATCCAAGATCCTGAAGGAAGCCTGACTTTTTACTACCCATGTCACCTTGGCCAAGGGGATTCCTGTTTGGGGATTCTCCCTTTCCACCTGCAAAACATGTGGATTTGACTTACTGACCGCTATCATCTCTTCTAGCTCTAATTCATGCCATCTCAGTACCTTAGGTTTCCAGCTGTAGATCTGCTATCTTGGAGGTCACTTGAGAGGCTTACCTCAGGGGAAATTGAGACAGGACAGGGGTTATTAACCCGGGATTGAGAGATAAAAAAAAGTTTGATTACTGAATTTCAGTAAGTTTGGTTTCTTTTTTAATCTCATGTATTTTATTATATGCTTTTTTAAACATTCTTATGAGAAAAGGGTCCACCAGGCTTCACCAGACTGCCAAGAAGCCCATGGCTCACCAAAGGTTAAGAACCCTTGGGCTAGAGTTCTGTGAAGAGAACCATCCTGCCAGGGGAAGGGTAGGCCAGCTCCTTGTCAATATGCCAAAGGTAGATCAGGAAGGATTAAATCAGTAATAGAAATACTTCAAGTCAGGAACTCTGTTTCCCATCATGGTCCAGATGCTGTTCTAATGTTCTATTGCGTTACCAAAGTGTTTCAATGAAGGTGACCCAGTTCATCTGCAGAGCTATGGGGCTTCACTGGAGGCCTCCTTCCTCTCTTTTGCACCTTAGAATTGGTAGAGCTCATGAAATCTCAGTGATGGAAAAGGGTTGGGCTCTTACCCCCTTCCCTACCCTCATTCAGGACTTCCAAAGGCAGAGAAAACTTTCATCCCACCTGTGTGGATGCTTTCTCATTTGTTCTTTCCTTGGAGTGGGCAGCAAACTGACCCAAGAGCTAGAAGACCAAAGGTGGACCTACTGGGTAGGTTTGGCCTGACAAGTCTCTTCTCCAAATAAGAAGCCAGTGGGGAGTGAATTACTGCTTTCTTCCAGCAGAGGGTGATCTGACCAGCTCTCCAGGCCTGTGTTGCTAAAAAGACCTCAGTGCTGGAATGGATCCATCCAGTGTTCCTTCCACCATGAACAGGGATGTCCTGAAAGACCTCTGCCAGCCTAGTATGCTCTCTCTGTCTCTCTGTCTCTGTCTCTGTCTCTCTCCTCTGTCTCTCTCTGTCTCTGTCTCTCTCTTTCTCTCTCCTCTCCCCCCTCTCATCTTTCTCTTCCTCTCTGTCTCTTTCTGCCTTTCTGTCTCTGTCTCTGTTTCCGTCTCCCTCTGCAAATGCACTCTTTAGCTGAACAACATAATGTATATCAGAGTCTTCAAAAAGCATTAGGAAGTGGTTCCTTATCCCCAGGCTCAATGGATCCTGACCCATTTCTCAGGATCATGGCTAGAAAGGACCCAAGAGGCTGACCTGGCTTCCCAGAGAGACTTGTCCAAATATCACAGTGACAAAGCTGGGATTTGACTCCAAAACCAAATTATGTCTGCTATGCCATCACAACCATAGCTCTCTTTTATTAAGCACTTCAAGGTTTATAAAGCACTTTGTAAATATGGTCTCATTTGATCCTCACAACAGCCTTGGGAGCCAGATGCCCTTACATTATCCTCATTGTACAGATGAGAAAAGTGAGACCAGGGCAGCTTAAGCCACTTGTCCAGTTACACAGGAGCAAGGATCTAAAGCAAGATTTGAACACAGGTCTTCCTTCCTCCAAGCCCCTCATTTTCTCCATTGCACCATCTGGTGATGTCCCAATCTCTTGTCAGGACCATTTTCTCCTATTGCAGACCATGAAACTGAAGCCTGGGGAAACTGACCTTTCATTCCAATAGATAGCTCTACTTGAGGAGAGGAGAGGGTCTGTGTCATTGTGTGTGTGTGTGTGAATATGTAACTGTACTTCACCTATAGCTTCTGCCTCATTGTACGCAAAGTCCCAAATGATTTTAATAATTATGTATATATATATTTTAAAAGATAGTGATTTTTCAAATTAGATTTCAGTTTTACAAAATCCTACAATGACATTTGGGTATTCAGGCCTTCTATTTCCATACTATGGATACTCCATACAACAGGTCTGTGTTTTTGAAAGAGAGAGTTGCCACTATTAAAATTAATTTGCTTTTTGAGGGCAACTTTTCATTTATGTCCAAAAGGAATCTTACCTCTACCCCGAGGATAAGAGATTCAGATATTAGATGACCTTTATTTCAAATGCACAGGACAGCAGGAGATCTGATTACTAGGTTCTTTATTTAGGTCTCTATCTCCCTCTTCCCCTCCTCTCTTCCCCCTTGCTCTTCTATTCCCTCTTCTCTCTCCCTTTCTCCCCCGCCACCCCCACCTTGCTGGGCACTCTGAAAGGACTCCATCCATTGGATCACTCAGGCCACTGGTGGGAGTGATAATAGTCTCCAGACCAGAGTGGAAAAGGAGGAGCTGGGGAGCTGTCCTCTTGCCCTGTAACAGGCCCAGCACCCCGCTGCCTGACTCCCCACTGTGTCAGAAGACACTTAATGAGGAGAGAGCCAGGCTGAAGGAGGGGAAAGCAAAGGAGGGGGCAGGGAAATGTTCCTTGTCATCATAAATAATTTTTTTTGGCACAGAATTCAGTGATTTACCAAATCAAATTAACATTGCCCATAGGGCAGAGGCAGAATACAAAACAATTACTTCTCAGTTCTCTGAGTCCCTTCTCCCCCAGTGCCCTGGGGTCTGAGACCAGAGAGAGCTGGCAGCAGTCCAAAACCATGGCTGTCAGAGAAGGAGAGAGGGGGGAGGAAAGGCAGAAATGAGCCTTTCCACAATAATTATTTTAAAAAGAAAAAAAGCATTAAGATGTCTTCTTTCCTGATTGTATGCCATGCACTCCCTCCCTGGGAGCCCCAGGTTCTCCTTACTTGGAACTCAGTTTCCCCCTCAGGAAAATAAGGGAATGGGACCAGATGACATCCAAGGTAATTTCCAATTTTGAACTATGATCCTGTGATAATGACCCTGTTGGCAAACCAGGTCCCAGGGTTTACTTAATCTTCCTAGGGAGACTTCATGAGTCAAGCTCTATGTCTTAAGAGACATAGACATAGACTAAAGCAACGAAGGCTGAACATGAGAGTCACAGGGGCATAAACTGGAGAGTCAGAAGGGACTGCAGAGGTCATTGACTCCAACCCCTTCATGTTGCAGATAAAGAAACTGAGTTCCAGAGAAGTTATGTGATTAGCTCCATGTCCTGGATGGAATTTGGACTTAGCCAAATGGAGAGGGGCAGCTAGGGGGTGCCATAGCACACAGAGTGCTAGGCCTGGAGTTAAGAGGACTCAGGTTCCTGAGTTCAAATCTGGCCTCAGATACTTCCTAGCATTGTGACCTTGGGCAAGTCATGTCACCTGTTTGCCTCAGTTTCCTCATCTGTAAAATGAGCTGGGGAAGAAAATGACAAACCACATCAGTATCCCTGCCAAGAAAACCCTAAAGGGAGTCATGAAGATTTGGACAGGACTGAAATGACTGAACAACTGTGAGCCAGGGT
Source organism: Notamacropus eugenii (assembly GCF_028372415.1). Lineage (NCBI taxonomy): Eukaryota > Metazoa > Chordata > Mammalia > Diprotodontia > Macropodidae > Notamacropus > Notamacropus eugenii. The sequence continues at coordinate 62,733,088 of NC_092873.1, read as the reverse complement.
CTTGTGCCTGGGTTTCAAGATGATCAACTATTTTAAGGGTCTTTGGGACATAGTGACAATGATAAGAGCTAAGATTTCTCTACAACTTGAAGGCTTGTGATGCTCACAGGGTCCATCTTTTTTATTCTCACAAATCCCTTTGAGGTAGATTATCATGTGTGTTGAACCTAACAGCAAATTGAGCTAAGTGCCTGGCCCAGGGTCACATACCCAGTGAGTGCCTGAGGCAGGATTCCAGCCCTGCTCTTCCTGACTCCAGACTCCATACTCTCTCACAATCTCTTGGGGAAGGAGTTCCTACACTGGAACAACCATTGGGAAATGTGTGTTCGTCCTTCATTGCCAAAGAAGACTATGGTATCAGAGAAATAATGACATGCCTTGCACTTGACTTTGTTTTGAGTGAGGGAGGGCTGTGCAGGTCACCAGCCTCACTTCTCCTCCAGAGCCATCTGAATCCAGTGACCAGATATTCATCAGGATGACTGGAGATAACCCAGGATGAGGCAATTGGGGTTAAATGACTTGACCAAGGTCACACAGCTAGTGAGTGTCAAGTGTCTGAGGTGAGATTTGAGCTCAGGTCCTCCTGACTCCTGCACTGGTGCTCTATCCACTGCGCCACCCAGCTGCCCCTAACTGGAACAATCAGACTGCTTTGCAAGGAAGTAGTTAATAAAGTTAATGGCTCGTTTCTATGTTAGAAGGATCAGGGTTCGAATCCTATTTTGCTGACCAACATGATGACCTTCTGGGTCCCCTTCTGGACCTCTTCTGTAAAATAAGGGGCTCTATGACTTCCAAAGTCCCTTTAGGTCAATGATTCTGTGTCCATGGTTGTCGTATTTAAGCATCTGGTCCCTAGATACTTGTTCCTTAACTGTTTAAATGGAACATCAGAAGAAACACTCTCTCTCCCAGACAGCAGCAGGCTAGCAGGAGGGCTTCCTGGAGTTACTCAGAAACAGGCACCAAGAAGGAAGGCTTCTCACCATTCCTTACATTTTGAGCATTTTTCCTGGATTCTTCCTAATTTGAAACTGAGGGTGGCCCAGAGCCCAGCACTTGGGCTTCTATGTGAATGGGAAATACAGGGCTGGAGGCTTGTCTTTTTTACATAATGCAAACCGAGGGTGGAATTTGTCAGGATTGTAATTGGGGGCATATGATTATGATCTTGAGCAAAGCTGTTCCTGCCTCCGCGAGTGCAGATGAGATCGCTCCAAAGGGTCCCCTGTGCAGAGAGACCACGTCATCATCTGTGCTGTGGAAGCAGAGCAGGGGTCTGACAGGTCCTTGGCCCATAGAGTGCTGGGCTGATTTCACACCCAGGGATCACAGCCAACCTGATGAGGTCATGAACATACCGTGCAGGAAGAACGATAATAATAAAAACTCACAGGGCAAGTGAACAGATGAATTTAGGCCCAGCTAAGTGTCAGGTTTATTTAGACCAGCTTTAATTTGCCTGCTTTCTGCCCCACTGCTCCTTTTATTTGTAAACTAGGGCTAAGTAAGTCTTTATAACTTTTATTTATCTGTTTATTTTAGTAAATAAATGCAAACTTGAAGGGACTAGATTGTTCTTCTTTTTTAGGGAGGGGCAGAGGGAGGCCTTTATATAGCCCAGCCTAGCATGTGCCTGGCATTTAGTAGGTGCTTGTTTTTCCTTGTTGATTGATTCTCCAAAATTTCCTGGAAATATTAGAATGTTAGCTCTCTCTCTGTCTCTCTCTCTCCTTCTCCTCCTCCTCTCCCTTTCACCTCCCTCCCTCCCTCCCTCCCTCCCTCCCTCCCTCCCTTCCTTCCTTCCTTCCTTCCTTCCTTCCTTCCTTCCTTCCTTCCTTCCTTCCTTCCTTCCTCACCCCTCTCCCCCCAAGAACAGTAACAGTATCTCTCACATAGCCTATGGTTAATGAATGGTTGTTATTTGATTATCTGAAGTTCCCTGAAAACTTTGGAATGTAACCTCCCTTGAGTGTAGGGACTATTTCCTCCTTCTTTCCTCTCTTTATTGGAACCTGGCACATAGCAGGTACTTAATAAATGTTGAATGAAGTAGGTGGAAGAAGCAGGATTATTCAATGGGAGAAGGGCTGGGTTTGTCTGTCTGAAGACCTAGGTCCGTGATGCTGGCTCTACTGCCCACTTGCTGACTGAACTTTGGCCTCAGTTTCTTTATCTGTAAAATGGGAGAGTTGGACTCAATGATGCCTCCATGTAGTCCTTTTCATCTCTTATATGTATGGAAGCTGTGGAGAAGATTTTTGCTCTGAGTGAGGAGGGCTTTGAAATAATTAGAGTCCACCAGAAAGGGCACAGACCACTTCAGGAAATCATAGGTCATATGACTCTAGTTTGAGTGGTGAAATGGACCTTAGCTAGAGGCCATCTCCTCTAACTCCCTCATTTTTACATATGAGTAAACTGAGGCCCAGAGAGGGGAAATAATTTGCATATGCTCATACAGCATGTAAGTAGTAATGGATTCCCCCTCACTAAAGGTCTTCAAAGAGAGACTGAACAACTGTTTGTCAGGGATCTTAGAGAAGGCATTTTTGATCAAGTCTAGGTAGGACTAGATGGTCTTGGAGGTTCCTTTCACTGCTGACCTTCTTTGATCATCTTACATAAGACCAGATGGATGGTTCTTATCAAGAACATCTGGATGCAGGAGCAAGAAGAGCCTGCTATCAATGTCTGTAACTCCTAATCAGAATGTTTCTTTTTTTTTCTCTCCTGCAGGTCATTTATTTGGGTCTTCATCAGTCATGGATCCATTTCCCTTTGATTACTCAGAACCAGGGAATTTCACCGACCTCAACTGGACATGCACCAACGGAGACTGCATCACTGTGGACACCATCATGTGCCCTAGCGCAACAGGTCGAAACATCCTTTCGTATATCCTCTCCATCTTTTATATTTTCATTTTTGTAGTTGGCATGATTGCTAACTCTGTGGTGGTGTGGGTAAATCTTCAGGCCAAGACAACAGGTTATGAAACTCACCTGTACATCTTAAATTTGGCCATCGCCGACCTGTGTGTGGTCGTCACCATTCCCATCTGGGTGGTTTCCTTGGTCCAGCACAACCAATGGCCCATGGGAGAACTCACCTGTAAGGTTGCTCATCTCATCTTCTCCATCAACCTCTTTGGCAGTATCTTCTTCTTGACCTGCATGAGTGTGGACCGATATCTTTCTGTTACCTATTTCGCCAACACCAGCAGCTACAAGAAAAAGGTTGTCCGCCGGCTCATCTGTATTCTTGTGTGGCTACTGGCCATCTGTGTGTCACTGCCAGATGCTTACTATCTGAAAACTATCACCTTGGCTGCCAACAATGAAACCTACTGCCGGTCCATCTATCCAGAGCACAGCATCAAGGAGTGGCTGCTAGGCATGGAGCTGCTCTCTGTGGTCCTAGGATTCATCATCCCTTTTTCCATCATTGCTGTCTTCTATTTCCTTCTGGCCAGAGCAATTTCAGCCTCAGGTGACCAGGAGAAGCATAGCAACCAGAAGATCATCTTCTCCTATGTCATTGTGTTCCTCATCTGCTGGCTGCCCTATCATGCAGTATTGCTCCTAGACATCTTTTCCTTCCTCCACTTTATTCCCTTCAGCTGTCAGTTGGAAAACTTCCTCTACACAGCCCTCCACATCACCCAGTGTCTCTCCCTGGTGCATTGCTGTGTCAACCCAGTACTGTATAGCTTCATTAACCGAAACTACCGGTATGAGCTGATGAAAGCATTCATCTTCAAATACTCAGCCAAAACGGGTCTCACCAAACTCATAGATGCCTCCCGAGTATCTGAAGCAGAGTACTCTGCCTTGGAGCAGAATGCCAAATGACCAGGGAGTTCCCTCCCCAGAGATATCCCTTCGAACTTCTGTGCTTGACTTTCACAGGGCACAAAAGAAAGCTAAACTAGCTTCCAGTTGGATGGAACCATTCCTATGGAGTCATCTGTTTGTTTCTTCTCAGTGCCTCTGTATGTGGCCAGGCCCAACCATGGAAGAGGAAAGGTTGACATTCAACAAAGCCTCCATGCACTGTTGGAGATGTCATACTCCGATCGAAGATGCCGTGAGAGAGAGAGCTTCAGAGTTCACTGTATATTTTGTATGCTGTATTGTATTTAAGACCGAAGACTTTTTTTATTTTCTGGTTATCAATGTATCTTAATACATTGTATTTGAAAGTTAAATATATTTTTATCTCCTATTTGAAACATAAAGCTGCCCTGCGTATCCAGAGTGCTGTAGTTTAAATGTTAGCATGGCATCATTTTTGTTTGTTCTATGACTAAGGATGACTTTCTTTGTTAGCTGGATGGAAAATATATGTATATAAACATCTATCTATCTATATATGTTGGTCTTGATTGAAATGTTTTATTTACAATAGCTTTATATGTGTATGGTGGTATACACCAGCATGGGGCATGGAACATAAGCTGTTTGCTTTAAAATATAGCCTGTGGCATGAACAGTATTGTAAAGTTAGGGTTAATGCAAGACCTTGGATCCAGTTGGTTACTAGATCCACAGAAGGAACAGAGAAGGCTTATAGCAGAAAGTTCTATTTGTAACTTATTTTTTAAAATAAAAGTCTTTGTTCCAAAGGCATCTGATGATTCTGGCTTTTCCTTGGGGGAAGTGAGGGATCGAGGATTGAGGAAGATAGACAGGAAGAACAAGTCAACTGAGAAATATTAAGATGAAACTCTGCCTTGCGCTTGAATTTTTATTTGTTTTCAGTTTTGCATATGTAGCCATGGCAACATCCCTACCTGCTCTCTGCTGCTGTCATACACTCCTTGAGCATGTGCCTAGGGTTTTTAAAGAGGACAAAATGAGATTGTATCATGTGATGAGAGCTAAGGGTCAGCCTGAATTGTAGCATCTAGAAGAAGACAACCCATAGAGTGGCCTCACTTCCATGATTGTTTTTGTTTGTGTGTGTGTGTGTGTGTGTGTGTGTGTGTGTGAGAGAGAGGGAGGGAGGGAGGGAGGGAGGGAGGAAGGGAGGGAGAGAGAGAGAGAGAGAGAGAGAGAGAGAGAGAGAGAGAGAGAGAGAGAGAGAGAGAGAGAGAGAGAAGAGAAAATAAGAATGAGAATGGAAGACAACTCTCCTGTTTTATTTCCTGGGGAAATCCATTGGGTCAAAGTGTCATGGTATTTTCCAGATTGTCAATTCCAGAGGCAGGATTCAAACCCAGATCTGTTCACTCCAAGGCCAGCGGCTTTCTACTAAATCCTCCTCCTCTGAGACAGTAAGGAAATCAGATATGGTATGTGTTCTTATAGGACTTATATTCTTAGGAGTAGGGGGTTGACATAAAAACAGACAATACTTTAGGGCAGTGATTCTCAAAGCATGGTTCAGAGACCCCTCCAGGGGTTTCCAAGAACTTTTTGGGGTGATTCACAAGATCAAAACTCCTTTCATAGTAAACATTGACATTTTAATTTCCAAAATAGTAAATATCACTAGATATAACCCACACAAATGCTCTTGGGGATGTGTCTCAATTTTTAAGAGTATAAAAGGGTCCCCAAACCAAAAAAGTTTGAAAAGTACTGCTTTATAGTAATGAATAGCCAGTGCTCAATAGGTCTAGGGCAGGATAATGACCCTGATCATGCAGAGTCTTGAAATGAGGTCAGAGGAAATAAAAGTTCCTTTTACTATTTTATTTTTTTTCTTGGATTATTTTTTCAAATACATTTTATTGAGATGTCTTTTTATATCTCACCCTTGTATCTCTCCATCTCCCTGATGATAAAGAGTGCTTCTAAATTTTTTGAATAAATTGACATAATTTGTTTTGGCATCACATACATTCCTTCTCTCCCACAGAGAGATCCCTTATGGTTAAATAGAGAGAGGAAGAAATAATTTGGCATAGACAGATAGAAAGTTAGAGTGTTGCTGGAGCATTTCCCATGTGCCAGGCACTGGATTAAGCACTGGACACATGTACAAGCCAATAAGACAGTGCCTATTCTCACAGGATGGAGGAAATGGGGAGAGACAATCCTTGAAGGGGAACTAGAAAGGAAGGGTCAGATGTGGTCTGGCCAAGCCACAGTGACAGCTTACCCAATCAACTAAGGGGACACAAGGGCAAAGTCCAAGGTGGCAGTGATGAAGATAATGGTGGATGTTCAATTTAATAAAATGCCTACTACATGCCACTCACTGTGATACAAACTAACAGGGTAGGCAGTGGTTGAAAATGTGACATTATTTGCAATGTTCCATGCCCACATACAGCCCCCTTTCTCCAACTCTGTGGTTGGAGGAAAGTAACATTTCATAACTTTTCTTTGGGGCCAAGCTTGATGATCATATTTTTGTGTCCTAAGGAGCTAAGTTACGGTATGGAATTGGAAGATTTGGATTCAAGTCTCTGTTTTGTCACTTATTAGCTACGTGACCTCAGATCACACCCTTATTTTAAGCCCCTCTGGGCTTTAGATTCCTGATTTATAAAATTAGGGGTTCAGGGTGGGAAGACTTTTGGGAACTGATGTAGATGGTGAAGAGAGGCAAAATGGAAGCTCTTTGTGGCAGAAAGCCAGTTTTCTAGCCTGTATGCATCTCTGTATCATCTACTGACGACAATAATATAAATTTAAAAAGCAGTGAAAGAAGCTGAGTGATGAATAACTATAATGACCAATCATGACTTGGATGAGAGATGTGAGAGTACCTCCCTCCTTGCAATGGAGAGGCAGAGGATAACAGGTGCAGAATGTTATATACATTGCCAGATGGACAGTTATGGTCGCTGTTGACTGACTTTTGAGAACCATTTTTCATTTTCAAGGGAGAGGCTCATTTTGGTGGGGGAGGAGCACATAAGAGAATAATTGTGATATAAAAACAAAATGCAATAAAACCAATTAATGAATATTGTTCAAAATGAAGAGGTTTCTTAGTGATTCTAAAATCTCTTCTAGTTTAAACATTCTGATGAATTTTCAAGCTGAAGTCAGTGAGGAAACATCTAGCTTCCAGTCTGGAGGGCTTGCCGGGAAACAATGTGTCAGAACAATCTTCTGATATAATATTGTTGGCCTGTTTCTAGGTCAGAATAATCCATCCCTCTTATCCTGGGCTTTTCCCTTGTATTGTTTAACTCCTGTGGTTATGGAAACTTGTCCCCCTCTCCCAACCCCATGCTCCTCTGGACATGAGACAGCATGAATCTTGACTCAAACTCACTTCCTTTCCCTGCTGTGTCCTTCCCTGGGTTGAAGGTAGTTTATTTTTTCAAGGTCATTCAATGACAAGAGAATTCCTGAGATTGACTCTTGGAAGACACTTGACCTTTCTCTACAAATCAGAAAGGGCATGAGCAAAGCAGTGTCATTCCTGCTAAAAGCCCCAAAATCTCTTGGACAATCTGAGGCATCAGATATAAAAAAATTCAGTTCTGGCCCAGGAGACCCCCTATTTCCCAACTTTGCTGACCCTGAATGAAGTGCCCCATGAACCAGCTTTTGTACATAGGAGATAACAGGATCACAGTCTGGGAGATCTTTTAGAGGTATCTTCCTTCATTTTATAGAGAAGGAAACTGAGTCCCAGAGAAATTTAGGGACTGTCCAAGGTCATGCAGGTAATAGGCATCAGGGGCAACATCCAAATTCTCATCCCTTGGCCCATGCAGCTGCTCTTTTCTCCACACTGATGATAGGGAAGTAGCCCTTTATTACTCACCCACTTCTCTTGGGCAGACTTTGGGTGAAGACTGATTCCATCCTTGCAGTAGATATTGCCCATATGTAATGTCCACGTACCTGGGCACCCCTTCTCCTCCAAAGTGTTTATTTTCGTCTATCCCTTACCAGAGATGCCTTGGGTTCCAATGCCAACTTTGGTGGTAAGACCCAGGTTATAGGTAGTCCTGTGTATGTGGAAAGCAGAAGATAAGGTGGTTGTTCAGTTCAATTCAACAGACAGACATATGGGTAAGTGTAATGGTAACTATAAGAGTTAAAGATCTTCCCCACCCATTAATGGGTCTGCCCATTAAGGGAAGCTTGATTAGAGAAAGCCCGTACCTTTTGTTAATTTTCTAGTGAGGCACTGGTTCTCAGGGGTTGTGATGCCCTCTGACTCTGAAAAGTATATAAGTTCTCTTAGGTGGTTTTACTCATTGGAAGTGTTTGTTTGCCCAGAGGAGACTGGGCAGCTGATAAGGACACCCGCCCCACCCCCCTTTGAAAGCCCAGATGTTGGTGCTTCTCTCTCTGGTAACTATGTACATATGGTCAAACAGTTGGATCCGTCTGTTGATCTGTGATGTATGTATTGCTTACAGTCAGACCATTGGAAGCCCTGTCTTTTGATTATTATTTCTTTGTGTTTTCTCTGAAGTTCATGCTGCTCACTTTTTCCCCTGATCTAAATGAATGATGTATGTGCTTGATTAAAGTGATTGTTGGTGCCTTGAAAGCTGCTTTCCTTTTAGAAAAGTAGATGTAAGAACCTGTACAGCAAGCCCTCCTGGATGTGTCAGGGTGCTTGCTTTTACAGTCAGAAAACAAACTCCAATGTGCAAACAACCGAGGAATGTTGGGGCTAATAAGTAGTCTGGTTGGTCTAGAACAGAGGATGTGGGTAGTAGTGGAACAGTCAAGAATATTAGGTTGGGGCCAGATTATGAAGGGCCTTGAATGTCATGCTAAGAAGTTTGGACTTTAGCATGGTGGAGCCCTGAAAGGATTTCTGGATTAGGTTTGTTCTCCTTGGCTCCAGAGGACAGAATTAGGAGAACTGGGCAGAAATGGCAAAGAAGTAGATGTAAGCTTGATGAAAGAGTGTTAACTTAGTAACTGTTAGAGCTGTTCTACAGTGGAATAGCGTGCCTCAAGAAGCCTCATTTTCTCCTTTCAAACCCAAGGCTGGATGGTCATTTCGTCGTTGGGAAAGGTGGAGAGGGCATTCTTTCTGATTCGGGATGGATTGGGCAAATGGAGAATTGGTGATTTGTGGGGAACAGGGAAAGGTAACTAGATGGAGGGCGGGGTTTTAGCGAGATTACTCTTGGTTTAGCACGCAGCGTGGTGCAGCAGGGAATCTCTCCAGTAGTCTAGGTGTGAGAGTGGAAGGTCCTCCCTCAGGAAACAGGGGTGACAATGGAAAGAGGTCGGGAACCCCCTGTCTCGGCACCTTTGAATGTTTACTGAGCCCTGCTCCATTCCTTGGTGATCCAACTCGACAGCTCTTTGGCTGGGTCCCTGCCCCCTCCGCCATAAGACCTTGATTCCCATTTCATGGACAGTCCTGGCTGCAGGGTGAGTCAAATGCATGTCAGCCAAGCAAGGGCATGTCCTTGATAAAAGGAATGTGGGACAGCACACTCGGGAGCAGATATTGCCCCAGGCTTCTCACTGGGCTAAACTGGGGCACCCACAGTGTCCAAAGCGACTTGTCTTAGGGTGTAGAATTTCAGAGCTGAGAAGGACCTACCTCTTTTTTCACAGCCACCCGGGAGAGTCAGTAACTCTCCCCAGGTTTCCCAATTAGAGCGAAAGAAGAGCTCCCAAGTCATCTCTCAACTTCGCAGTAAATGATGCTGTTTACAAGCCTGAGGTTTAAATTCACTTTTAACTCTTACTACCCAACTACCCGTAGGCAAAACACTTCACTCCTCTGGAAGCCTGTTTTGTCATCTGTAAAGTGAGAACAATCCTATCTGTAGGACTCTTGGTTACTCCCACCCCACCCCACCCCACCCATATCCATCAGTTGCCAAATCTTGTCTTTTTTTTTTTTTAAAATCTTTGTAATAATCTCTTATACTTCCCGTTCTTCGTCTGACACTGGCACCCTGCCCTTCCCTCCCCCCCAACCTGTGCACGCCTTCATCGCTCACACCTGGACTATTACATCAACTGCTGGTGGACCTGCTCGGCCCAAGCCTATCCCCACACCAGTCACTGCTGTCTCAGCGATCTTCTTAAAACACAGGTCTGACCATGTCACCCCCTTACTCCACAAACTCCACCGGCTTCCTATTGCCTTCAGGATCAAACACAAAATTCTCTGTTAGGATCTTCAAGTTCTTCATAACCTGGTTCCTTCTTACACCTCACAACCCACGAGCATCTTCGATTCAGTGACACTGGCTTCCTTGCTCTCTTAAGACCCTCCTCTCTCAACTCCGGGCATTTTCACTGGCTGCCCCCCATGCCTGGGACACTCTTCCTCCTCAGATCTACTTCCTAGTTTCTCTGACTTCCTTCAAGTCCCAGATAAGATCCCCCTTCTCCTTAAGACTTTTAATTCTAGCACCTTCCCTCTGTTGATCAATTTACTCCTGGTGTATCTAGTTTGTACAGAGTTGTTTGCATGTGGTCTTCCCTCTTAAACTGTGAGCTCCATTAGAGCAGGGACTGTCTTTTCCCTCTTTTTGTATCCTCAGTACTTACTACAGCGTTTGGCACATAGTAGGCAATTATTAATAATAGTGGTTTAATAACACTTACTATGTGCCAGGATACAAAATAAGTGGCTATTTATTAAAATGCTTGTTGACTGACCAGTTTACCTCACAGGATTGTTATCAGACTAAAAGAAAATTATGTCCCAAAAGTTCTTCATAAACCTTAAAAGTGTATAGAAATATCAGCTATCATCATCACCACCACTGCTATTTTTTTCATTCTTCTCATCTTTATGTTTGATGGAGTTCAAATAAAAAGAGACATGAGGAAAGTTGCTATCCAGTTATTATTCTTTTCTGTGTACTCTTTGGTGGACTATTCCTAGGTGGATGAAAAGACTGCTTTCTGTTGGTAATTGAATGAAAGCGCTTCAGTGCCTGAAGCTCATCTTCTGTGATGCAAGAGATGGTCCTGGGGGCTTTTCCATCTAGCAAATCCTCAGCCCCTTTCACACTCTAGGGAAAAGTAATTTCCATGCATAGGGATTACTTTCCTTCTCCCCTTTGTTTTTTAGAATGCTGTTACTTGCTCCTTAAGTTCCCAGAGAAGAAAAATGCCCACAAAATAAATGACAGAATACTGTTTTTTTATTTCTGGAGGGTTTTAGGATATGCAAAAGGCTTTCTTCATGACAGCCTTGAGAAGAAGGAGTGCAAAGGATTGTTAATGCTTTTTTACATCTGGGGAAACTGAGGCTTAAAGAGGTGAGGAGACTTGGCCAAACTTGCTTAGGCAGTAAGTGCTGAGTCAAGGACTCAGACTCAGGTCTGTTGGCTCCAAGCCCAGGCCTCTGCAATAAATGAATTTAACCCACCCCTATGCCTCAGATTCCTGCAGATAGGTTCATGGCCCTCCCCCTGCCGCAGTGTGGAGGCTGACATTTGGACCTCAGCTTTGGTTGAAGGACATTTTCAGTCCCACGTAGCCAGCCCTGTCTTTGTCGATTATATGTTCAAGGCCACTCACACATGTGGTTGATTGTACTCAGCACATGGAAGGATTGCAGTGGACTCCTGAGAGGAAGGAAACAGGTTGTGATTGATGAAGGGGGTAGGAGCCTTCTTCTGTGGACTCCAACTCCACAAAGCAAGACTCAACCCTTCCTTGGGCACAAGAAGAACTATGATTCTCCAAATTCCTAGCCTCCTCATGTCATTCGGGACAGTCCCCTGGACTTCGTGACACCTCCCTCTGCCTTTCACTCATGCATAGCTGAGAGTGATCCTGAAGCACCCCTGGATTCGGTAACTACTTCCAAATGTTCCTTTCTCCATTGTGGCCTGGCATTTTCACTAGTACTGGGAGGATCTACACAAATGACATGTTGAAAAAGAGAGGGAAGAGGAAATGAGGAAAGGGTTGGAGAGAATGAGCCAGGAAGGAGCTCTGGAGATAGAAACAGACAGAGACGGAAATAGAGATGGACAGGCAGGGAGACAGATAGAAAAGAAGTGATCCAAACAGAGGAAGTTAAAATGAACAGTAGAAAGAGATAGAGAAGGGGAAAGAGGGAGGGAGGTAGAACAGAGAGGAAGGAAGTGAAGAAGACAAAAGGAGGAGGTGATGGAAAGGGCACTGCACATGGCACCACAGGGCATGGTTTCCAATCCTGGCACTGCTTCCTTCTATGCTAGCTATGTGATTTGGCTGAGTGCAATCTCTTCTCTGAGTCTCAGTTTCCCTATTTTTATATGAAAGGACTGGACTAGATCAGCAGTATCAAACTCAAATAGAAGCAGGCTACCAAGTTGTACCAAAGGAACCCTGAGAGTGCATATTGACTTATGCCCCGAATAAACATTACCTGCGTTCTACTGAACTTTTATTTATTTGTTAAACATTTCCCAATTACATTTTTTCAAGATCGCTGCAGAAAGATTTACAAAGCATTTTCCTCAAAACCATCATACTCCCCCAGAGAAATAGAAACTGTAATGAAAGCGGGGAAACAATTTATTAAGATCCCACTGTGTGCCAGGAACTATGCTAAGTGCTTTCTACAAACGTTATCTCATTTGATCCTCACATCAACTCTGAGTGGTAGGTACTATTATTATCTCTACTCTGCTGTTGAGGAAACTGAGGCAGGCAGAAGTCCAGAGTCTCACAGCTAGTTGAGGTGGGATGTGAACTCATTTTAATTATGTTCAACCTATGTTTGTTACTTCTGGACTCTCTTCCAGGCCTAGAACTATGATCCTATGATGATAGAAAATTTAAGCTTTCCACACAGTAATGATTAAATAACCACCTTTTCCTTTACTCATTCAAATTCCTACCTGAACAAGATTCTGCTTTACAGTACTCCTAGCTGTTTAACACCAGCTACAACAATGTAGAAGAGTGTTCTCTGGAGTCCTTATTACAACTCCAATCAATATCATTAAAACTGCATTTAGTGACTTTTGCTAGAATTGCTAGAATGTGGTATGATAGGAGCCCCAAACAAAATAATCTTTATCCTGGAGACACTGTCTCCTTGCTTGTGACAACACAGCCTGGGGATTGGGGATGTTTTTTACCTTCTAGATCATTGAGTGTGACTTTGGCAAACTGTGGCCCACAGAAAGGGTTTTGTTTCCCCAATTCAGAGTGTGAATAGATGTGTTTATTGCACAGATACCAAGTATTTCATGAATAGAGGCTCTTGAGAATCTTATAATACATGGGGCCTACTCTGTATTCATCTTTCTTTCTAATGGGAGAGACAGCACGTTAACATGTACAAACAAGCTACATACAGGATAAATAGGAAACAATTAAATGGGAAGGAACTAGAATTAAGAGAGATTGAGGTAGGTTTCCTTTAGAAGATAGGACTTTAGTTGGGATTTGAAACCAGGGAAGCTAGTAGGTGGAGATGAGGAGGGGGAGTATTTCAGGTGTGGAGAACAGTCAGAGAAAATGCCTAAAACTCAGAGATGAAGGATTTTGCTCATGGAACAACTAGGATAGAAGAGTAAGTGTTGGGGAATAAAGTCTGAGAAGATTGGAAAAGTAGGAGGGGGACATGTTCTGAAGGAGGTTGAATGTCAAATAGAAGGTTTTGTATTTTCTCCTGGAGGGCATAGGTGAGCCACTAGAGTTCATTGAGTAAGGGGGTGATGTGATTAGACCTGTGCTTTAGGAAAATCATTTTAGTGGCTGAATGGAGAATAGATTGGAGCAGGAAGAGACTTGAGGCAGGCAGACCCCCACCCCAATAGCTATTCCGATAGTCTAGATGTGAGGTGGTGAGGGTCTGTCCCAGTGCAGGAGCAGTGGCAGAGGAGAGAAGGGGGCAGATGCTGAAGAAGTGAAATTGACAAGAGATGGTGTGTTTGTGTATGTGTAGTGTGTGTGTGTGTGTGTGTGTGTGTGTGTGTGAAATTGACAGTTTTTGGTAACAACTTGGACGTAGTCAGGGAGAGATAATGAGGAGTCCAGGATGACTCCTAGGTTGTGAGCCCGGGGGGGACCAGGAGGATGGAGGTGCCTTCTACAGTTAATAAGAAAGATGGCAGGGGGAAAGGTTTAAGTAGAAAGAGAATGAGTTTTTTTTTTTGTTGTTGAGTTTAAGATGTCTACCGTACATCCAATTTGGGCCAAAGATCATATATTTAGAGCTGAAATGGACCTCAGGAATCATTGAGTCCAACTTGATTATTTCACAGATGAAGAGACTGAAACTCAAAGAGGTTGCATATTGTCACACAGCTTCTAGGCATCAGAAATGTGATTTGAACCCAAATCTTCCTGATCCAAGGTCAGGTACTCAGTCCCCACAACTTATATTGTTAGAGAGATGCCAATGGCAGTGGAGAGGTCAAATGACTTGCTAAAGTTAGAACAACTGGTGGAGGCCAGCATTTGAATTCCTTCCTTACTGACTTTGAGGACAGGTCTCTATCCATTACACTATACCATCTTCCTCCTCCCCCTCAGATTTCTCAAACACTATAAGGTTTATGATGCACTCTCCTGTAACAACACTGTTTACAATAATTCTGAAGGGGGTATGATAGAAGCACAAGTATGCTGGTACATGTTTAATAACCAGCTTTCTGGAAACAAATGTATACAGGACACATTTTTAAGTTCTATCAGCATTCTTAACATTTTTTTCTGTTGCTTTCTTGAATCTAAATCATCACCACCAACAAAAATAAGTCAGGTCATGATTTGGGACATTTGCTGTTTTCTGAGGTGTAAATGTTTATGCTAAAAATTTAACAACTGGCTCTCAAGCTGGTTCAGCTACCTCCAGCATGTCACAGGGTAGTGTTGTTCACTTTTGTTCAGTTGTTTCAATTATGTTTGACCCTTCATGACCCCATTTGGCATTTTCTTGGCAAAGATATAGGAGTGGTTTGCCATCTCCTTCTCCAGCTCATTCCACAGATGAGGAAATTGAGGTAAACAGGGTGAAGTGACTTGCTTATGGTCACATAGCTAGTAAGTGTCTGAGACTGGATTTGAACTCAATAGTTGAGGAAATAGAGGCCTAAAGCAATTAAGTGGATTGCAGAGGATCATAGATGTGGGGTTGGAAAAGACCTCAGGGACCATTTAGTTCCTCCCCCTCATTTTACTAATGAGAAAACTGCTCTCAAGAGAGTTGGAGCAACTTGTCCCAATGGAATCATAGATTTAGAGCAGGAAAGACACTGGAAGATCACTAAGACCCCATCCCCAAGGCCATCCCATGGAGTGTTCCTGGGGGTTGTCCTGGGCCATGGCCAATTCTGGTGAGCACTAGAGGTTAGATGGTGTACTGTGGATCTCAAAGGCTGTTCATCTCATGGTGAGAACCCTTGGCCCAGAAAAATAAACCATCAGGTGGCTGTGGTTGCTATTATGAGTTCCCAGGAGAATCTGTTGATCCCTTTTCCATAGACTTTCCTTCATTCTGGCTTTGGTGCAGTAGGTGAAGGGTTGACAGCTTGCCATTCTCATTTCCTTGTGCTCTAGTTCATGGCTCCAAGTGCCAGGCCATTTGGATAAATTCACAATCCAACTGACACTTCTACAAAGCAGATCCTGAGAAGGGTGACAGCCAGGAAGCCTCCAGTAGGCTCTTCCCTTTGAGGGCCATCTTGTATTAAGGATGGAAAAACCAAGCATCAAGACTGTCCATTTCAGGCCTGAAAGGATGCCAAAGCCTCCAGATTGACTGAAACTCGAGCCCCTTTCATCTGTAAGAATCCTGCTACGCTGCAGGTTTACTGTGGCAGCCGTGGGAGGATGTTGCCTTGCCAACCGATATTCTGAGTTATCCAAGCAGATTTAATGGCATTACAGCAAGGACAATTTTTTTGTTTTTCTTTTCAAAAATCATTAAAAGAAGATTTCAGACCCACCTAGGAAATGCACTTAATCAGTTTAGTTCCGGAAATGACTATGAAAACTTGGGTTTTTCCCTCTCCTTTGAATGTCCCAGACATCTCTGAATGTTGTCTGCATCAAGATGAATGATGATGAAGTCACAGCTTGATGCAACGAACTGAGTTTTGTTGCTATTTTTGAAAAAAAAATCATCTCCATGTTAGAGCATGTGTTTAGGACAACCCAGCATGACTGACAAGCATTTTGAATTTCAGTTGGAGAGGTCTTTGTGGATAAACATATGAAAAGCAAATGCACAAATAGAGCTGTGGAAAATCAGTGAGAGAGTGGCAAGCTGGGCATAGCCCATCTGCCAGTCACCATGCAGGTGTCTGTTCCCTTTACAGATGGGCAAGGTCCCCGCCCCCAACAGAATCCCAGAGCTCACAGGGAATGTCCAGTTCAGTCTCATCTCCACTAGCAATTCCCTTTGTAACATAAGCAACAAGTGGTTCCCCAGTCTCTATTGGAAGAAAGATTTCATCCCCTTCAGAGGCAGCCCATTCTCTTTGGGACAACTCTCATCATTTAAGAAGGTTTTCCTGACCTTGACTTCTGCATAGCTTTCACCCATTCATTGCTGCTGGTTTTTTTCTCTTGGGCCAACTAGAACAAACTTAATGCTACCTACGCATGACTGCCTTTTAAATCCTTGAACATGACTGTCTTCTCCTACCTGAATCTTCTTCCCTCCTGGCTAAACATGCTCACTTTCTTTAACTGATTCTGAGATGATAGGAACTCCAGGCTCTTCACCACCCTGATCACTCTCTAGCTTACCAGTGATCTTCCACTGAGAGTCCTATAACTGAACCCAGCAGTACTGGGTTCTGACCAGTGTGCTGACCAGGGTGGAGTACTGTGGGGCTCTCACATACTTATTCTTGGAATGATTCTCTCTCTGAGTAACCTCATCAGCTTTCATGACATGAATTATTCCTTCTAGGAATATGACTCCCAGATTCATATCATATATCCAGCCCTCCTCTCTCTCCTGAGCTTCAGGTTCAGTACATATCAGTAGCTGTTTATTGGACATCTCAGACCAGGTATCTCTGAAGTATCTGAAACTCAACAGGACCAATATAGACTTTGTTAAGGTCCCCTTGCCCCTTCACCCCCTCTTCTGAGCTTCCACATTTCTGTTGAGAGTACTGACATCCTTCCAAGTCCCCAAGGTTTATAGCCTCAGAGTCATCCTTGATGCTTCCCCCTCCCTCACTGAACAGTGCAATTAGTTGTCAGAGCTTATTGTTTCTATATTACATCTCCAGCATCAAATTTCTTATCATCACTCAAACAGCCACCACTCTGACTCAGGCTCTCATCACTTCTCGCCTAGACTATTGAAATAGCCTCAGGGTTGTTCTCCTTGCCTCAGGTTTCTTCCCTCTCCAGTTGATCCTCCACTCAACTGCCAAAGTGATTTTTTTAAAGTGAAGGTCTGACCATGTTACCCCTCTACTCAATGAACTCCAGTGGCTCCTTATTATCCCTAGAATAAAATATAACCCCTCTATTTAGTATGTAGCCTCACTCGAACCTACCATTGTAGTGTAATTATGCATCACTTCCCTTAAACTCCATGGTCCATCCAAAGAGGTTATCTGGTTGTTCTTCACAGATGCTACTTCGTCTCCCGTATCAATGTCTTCCAGAGGCTAACTTCATCCCTCCTTACCTTAGCTCTACCTACTATGTGACACCTTTCCAGACTCCCCTTGCTGCAAGGCTGTCCTCCCTCATCTTTATTTTGTGTGTATTTATATATGGACATATTGCCTCCTGTGATGGAGTGTACACTCCTAGAGAGCAGTACTATTTCCTGTTTGGCTTTGTCTGCCCAGTACCCAGCACATAGTAGAAGCAATCAATGCTTGATGATGGATTGATGATTGGGAAGCCCTTTGGCTGCCATGTCACACTGCTGATTCATTGAGCCTGGTGTCTGGTAAAGCTCCCAGAACTTTCTCAGACAAATGGAGGCCTCTGATACACCACCTTCATTTTGCACTTGTGAAGTTGATTTTTTGAACCCAAGTAAAATATGACATTTATCTCTGTTGAACTTCACCCTATTAGACTTAGCCCAATGCCCTAGCTTGCCCCAGGATTTGACACTCTCATCTGGAATCATGTGAAGACATAGCTGTTGTAAGGTGCAGGTGAATCCAGACCCATTAATAGCAAGGAAAGAATAAGTGAATGAATGAAAACAAATAAAAAATGAACATTGGTGCTGAGGGTGAGACTATTTACTTCAAACAATACTTTTGAATAAGAAACTCCCCCAGAAATTGGGACAATATTATCCCCATATCATTGACTTGAACTATTGTCTCAAGATATCAGAGAAGTGATCAAATAGATCAGTGTTTTGAACAGATTTGCTTTACCCCAGAGGGGTTAATTGGTTATTGTTATTGTTCGAAGTTTATTATTGTCTATTGTTTGTCCTTCATTCTGGAAGAGAACCCTACTAAGATGATGCCATGAATTATAAGTGAATTGGATTTGAGAGAGAGAGAGAGAGAGAGAGAGAGAGAGAGAGAGAGAGAGGTATAAAGTCATCAACCTCACTCTCTCCTCCAGAGTCATCTGGGTCCAGTGGCAAGATGTAGATCAGCATGACTGGAGAAGACCCTAGACACAGTGGAAGACCTTGACCTTTTTAAGCTAAGTTTTTTCCAAGTTCTCACTTTGACTGAGGCAACACCCATTCAGTGATTAAAGCTGTTTAAGGAGTGGCCCCTTTAATTAAAAAATAAATAGTAGAAGATCCAGGAAAACAGATTATGACTCAGTGTGAGGAAAACTTTCCCAACATTTGTATTTATTCCAAGAGCAATGGGGCTGCCTTGGGTTCCATCATGCTACCCATGTCTCTGCCTCTCCTCTATGTTTGCATAGAGGGAGGGGTAGGGTGTCTGCAGAGAAGCCATGTGGCTTACCTTCAACATGCCACCTAAAAATACCACGTGAACTCCCTGTCTCTGGAGGCCACCCTCAAGTAGAGATCAGATTGCCTCTTCTCAGTAACAGGATTTGGGCTTCAAGTCTGCATTGAAGTTAAGCAATCCCTTCCAACTTTAAGAGTCAATATAAACTGAGCAATGACAGGTGATGGGAACTCTGGGGGTATGTAGATCAGAGCTGAAAAGAACCTCAATGGGTATCTGGTCTAGTCTAGACCAGAATCCAAGGACCAGAGAAATAGATCTGGAAGAGACCTTAGAGATCGTTTATTCTAATCCTTCCACTTTACTCACAGGTCAGAAAAAAATGATTTGACCAAAGACACACAGGTTATTAGTGGAAAAGCTGAGTTTCCAACCTGAGTTCTCTGACTCTAGGAATGATACTTGCTACAAAGGATTTCGACAGTGACAGTCCCGCTCATGCACAGGGTGATTGGACATTTATAAGGCACATTAATATTTGTAAATTGCTTTACTTACATTATTTCATTTGAGGATCACAACAACCCTGTGGGGAAAGGTATTTTGATCCCCATTTTAGAGATGAGGAAACAAGATGAGAGAACTGAAATGATCCCTCCATGGTCACACAGACTATCACAGAATTTGAATCCAGATCTCTCCCCATTTCAAGCCCCCATTCATGTAGCACAATACTGTGTCTTGATGGTCTTGGGCCAAGACTCTTGGCCAAACCTCACTGTTACCCCAAAGTTCTTTGACAAATCTTCATGGTACTGAAGGATCAAGTCAAGATTGTGTCCTTTAATGGGTCCCTTGGCCCCCTCTTTGATCTTTGTTTGTGTCCACCCCTCCCTTTTCTTCATTTCATCACTAATTTCATTACTAGCCCAATAGCAAATAGGCTTCACGCATCCTCTGTGACTATTTGTTCTTACACCTACTTCTATTGTTTCTGGAAACTATCATGTCCAAGGAAAGCAACCAGGCCTTGGATGGACTCTCAGTGATACCCAAAGCCCAGTGGTCACTTAATAATTGCTGCCCACTTCACATTAATCATTACACTGAACATTGGTACAAGCTTTGGTGAAACAGCAGTTGAAGGCTTTTCAGAGAGCTCCCTCCTTTTGTCCAACTATGGGTCAAGTGTCCCTTGGGAGAGGAACGTACCAGAGGACATCCTTGAATGTGCTGCTTCAGCAGCTTTTCAAGTTCAGTGATCCACCTCCTAGTTAGCTTGATGAGATGATGGCTGGCCTCTTGCTGTACTTCTTCCTTTTCTCTATGAAATGAAGAAGCTATCTGGAATAGGGAAGGGCCTGGGACTCTGTTCTCCTACAGAACAACGAAAGTGGAGGGTGGTTCCCCTTTACTCAGAACCAGGAAAGTCTCCATTTCTTCCCAGGCAGATGTTAGGGAGGTGGTTGCCAGGGCTTTTCTCTTGATAGCTCCATGTGGTGACTGTGGGAAAAGAGGTGGTTAGGGTCTCTTGTTGGGACTTTTGGAAGGGCTTTGATGAAGAGTCAGATGGGCCAGTCAGTGTTGAAAGTCATTGGACTTTTAACTTGGCTTGGTTTATATGGCTTATCTGGAGACACTCAAATGAGCATGCAGTGGGAGGTATGAGCATGGAGGGAAAAGGATACCACATGCTTTCCAAACCAGAGCAGGAGCTAACCTCAAGAGCAGAACACCAACTCCTCATGTTAAGGCTGAGATGTGGTACTTCAGAGTTGTTTTGATTTGCATATCTCTAATCAATAGTGTTTAGAGCATTTTTTCATATGACTATAGATAGCTTTAATTTATTCCTCTGAAAACTGCCTGTTCATATCTTTTGACCATTTATCAATTGGGGAATGACTTGTATTCTTGTACACTTGATGAGGCCTCTCCCCATTTTCTAGAAGAGGAAACTGACCCTCAATAAGGTTGGCGACTTGACTAAGGGCTTATAATCAGCAACTGTCAGAGGTGGGATTTGTACCCAGGTCTTCCTATCCTCCATGCCACTTTTCCTCCTATGACCTAATAATCCTCTGCCCGGGCCTCCAGTTGTTAGTTTTTATAATACCCCAAACTTGTGGCCAGGGATGTGTTAAAGCCCCTATCTGTGCTGCCTTTTCTCCAGCAGTGTCAGTCACAATTTCCCCACTAAAACATGTAAGTCTGATACTGCACCCATGACTACAGAATCAACATTACGAAGAACTAACTTTTAGGAGGAACTTTCTGGGAAAAGGAGGAGTCCAAGTGAGAGGGACTCCAGAAAGAAAAGCCCAGGACAATGAGAAAGCAGCATATGACAGGCAGTCAAGTAGAGCAAGTAGTTGAAGTGGTTTTTCCCCTAGGAGGGAAGAGTGAGAGACTTGCTGAAGCCTGTGATCCTCTGTCAGCTGTCTCTGCTACACAGAGACCACAGGCCTTGGAGGGATCAGGGCAGTCTGTAGAACACAGTATCCTTTCTATCACTGTCCTTTGTAAGGCCCTCCACATTGCCCTGGCCTCATCACCACAGGCATCTGGCCAGCTCAGCAAATCTTCAGAGGATGCTCTTCCTACGCCCGCCCCATCTGACTGTGTGACGTAATTGAGAAAACATGAATTGTCTTTTGACAATAAATTTTTGAAATGAAAACAAGGTTAGGTTAACATGTCCTTATTGTTCATAAATTTTTCTCTCCCTCCCTTTCCGCTTAGTCTTCCCCCACCCCACTTCTGGACAAGAGTTGGTGTAAGGACACTAACTACTCATATTTAATTACATCATGTTTAAATTTAGGAGTAATACCTCTCCAAATAGCAAGCCTTTGAGTTAGGAAGGCAGTGCAAAGGTAACTATCTCTAAGATTTTGTTTAGTTATTTTTCAGTCATGTCCTATTCTTCATGACCTCTTTCGAGATTTTCTTAGCAAAGATACTGGAGGGGTCTGCCCTTTTCTTCTCCACCTCATTTTAGAGATGAGGAAATTGAGGCAAACAGGGTTAAGTGACTTGCCCAGGATCTCACAGATAGTAAATCTGTCTGAAGTCAGATTTGAACTCAGGTCTTTCTTGGCTCTATCTACTGCACTACCTAACTGCCTATCTCTAGTTTAATTACAGTCAATAAAACATTCAGTACTTAACTATAGGTGAGGCATTGTACTAAACAGTAGGGATAGAACTGAGAGCAGAATCAGGGTCCCTGTTCTCAAAGAGTTTGTATTCTAATGAAATATAAAGATGTCCCTCAGGCAAACTGAAGCCTGGGAGAGACTTTAATTTAAAAAGATCTAGGTGATGTACTGTATCCTGGGCCATGGCCAATCATCTTGACTTTTGTCTTGTCATTGGACTTTTATGACTGTGGAGGAGAGAGTGAGGCTGATGACCAGGTAGCTTTGACTCACTTAAATCCAATTCACATCCAAGTCAAAACATCACCCTCATGATGTCATTGCTCCTCTTCAAGAATGAAGGATGAACAACAATGGACTCCTTCCTCTGGCAGGATTTCCAAGAGAAGGATGCATTACACTTGGAAGGGGGTTGGGAATATATGGTCTTGGTTCTGAGTGGGAAGGCACATACCTAGGAACCTATAACCTATTTAGATGGGAAGTAGTAGGCATCATTTCTGGTTTTTTGACCATTGATCTCTTTCCCTCCCTCTTCTTTTTCTCTCTCCTTTTTTTCCATTTCCCCTCCTTCCTCTCTTCCTTCTTTCCCCTTCTCCCTCTCCTTTACCCTCTCTCCTTCTCCTTCACTCTCTCCTTTCCCCTCCCTTTCTCTCTTCTCTCTCTCAGTTGGCTTTGCAAACTGTACAGTGCAATATCATGGTGAGTTCTGATTGTCCTCAGTCATAGAGAAATTTGTGTATTCTGCTTTCCTTGTAGAAAAGCAAATTAAAATCGTGGAAAAGAATGTGCATGGGTTGGTACTGAAAATAGGATTTCTTTATGACACACTTTAGGGGACCATGCAGATTCTCAGAAACAACAGAGACATCATTATGAATCTGAGTTTGTGATCCCTCCAACACTCAAAATCTGTAATGGGTCTGTCATCATCATGGAGAGCACTTTCTGCAGTGATTCTGAACACACAGACATGCCTGCTTATCCCATGGCCCTCTTGCTCATCCCTTCCCATAAGGGGTTTAATACTACTTGTTGGAGGTGTCCTTTGATCTCTCCTGGCACTAAGAAGATATCACTGGAGCACAAGGCTGACCACTGGTCCTTCTTCATTTTTGACAGTGATTGGTGACCTTCATCATCGTGTACATATTTCTTTGTTGACATTCTTTACAACAGAGATCATTACCCTGTGCCATTACTCTGTGATCACTGGCGTCCAGTAGGAATAAATAGGGAGGTATGGATTCCCTGAAGAAGTTTGCCATTATGATGGAGGGGATCCAGTGTGGAGTCCAAGTGGAAGGACAATTCATTATAGATGGTGAGGTCCTCCAGGTGCTTTTATGTGTGAGTGATATTGTGTTGTGTGTACCAAGACCTGGATTGCTGTAGAACTTCCTGGAAGAGAAGATCTTTCACCACTCAAAGGAGTTTGGCCTGAGCAACTACATGGAATAGTGAGTAGAGCACTGGACTCAGCATTAAGAAGATCCGAGTTCATATCCTGACTCAGGCACTTATTAGCTGTGTGACCGTGGGCAAGTAAAGTCTGCCTCAGTTCTCTTACCTATAAAATGGGAATAATAATAGCACCCATCTTCAGGGTTGCTGTAATGGTCAAGTGAGGTAATCTATGTGAAGTACTTTGTATACCTTAAAGAGCCATGTAAATACTCATTATTGGTATTAGTCTAGAAAAAAAAATAAATGGAAAAAAATGCCAGTTTTCCAGAGAACGACCAACGTTGAATGGATGATCCATCCATCTTGTCCGTTGGCATATATACATCTCGGCCAGACTGAGCAAGCTGGATTGCCTTTGAAAAACTGCCAGATTCTCTTAACAACACTTAAGCTTTCCCAGAAATTCAAGCTCATTTCTTTAGGACCAACATACTTCCATTGTGCCCTTAAGACATGGAACCCTTCACTTTCCCAAGAACTGTAAGTGATGATTACCCAGAGGGCAGCATGGAGGATCACTAAATCTAATCTTTCCCCTGTTTATTTCTGGTCCTCTTCCTTCCTTCCATCGCCCAAGCTCTGAGTCATCTTTGATTTTCTCTCCCTCTGGCTCCTATATCTAATTAGATGCCAGGTCCTTTCACTTCTATTTCTGTCATAGCTCTCTCCCATCTGTCTCCTTCTTTCCTTCCTCATTGCCTAATTCTAGTTCAGAATGGCATTATCCTTTGTCTGAACTATGATCATCATCTTGCTTTGGTCTTTTAGGCCCCCATCCATGCTTCTCCAAGCTATCAGTCACTTTACTGCCCAATGAACAGGTCCTCCATCTCACTTGTGCTCACAAATCTCCAAGGGCTCTTCACTGGCTACAGAATAAAGTAGATGCTTCTTAGTTTGGTATTCGAGGTTTTCTGTGAGCTGTCTTCAACCTTCTTTGTCAGCTGGATTTCATTGTGTCTTTTATATTCCCAGTTAGACTGGACTCATTGTATTATCCCTACCCTCCTTTGGTGTGGCCCTCTCCCCTCTCAGCACCTATGTTCACGCTGTTCTTCAGAACCTGGGATCATGCATTGGCCTTAATCTCTACATGTTGAAGTCTATCCTTTTTTTAAATTAATTTTTTTCCAATTAGAAGCATTTATTTTCTTTCCTACCCTCCCACTGGGAAAAAAAAAAAAGAGACGAGAGAAGAAACTCCTGTAACAAATATGCATAACAAGAAGAAATTCCTGAAAGGTGGGGAAGCAGGATTAATGGATCCTGTTAGATTGTACTTGGTCACTATTTCCCAGAGTTCTTAAATCTTTCAGCTTTGTTTGCTTTCCCTTTTTCCAAGGCCTACTTCAAGTAAAGTTTCCTGAAAAAAAGAAGTCTCTGCTCTCCCTCAGATTGGTGAGAATCCTCTGCCGGGCTCCCAGTCTCTCCTCCATCATAGTTATTGCTCCCCTCCTCCACTTCATTATTTAATAATAATGAAGGAATAGAGATTTAGAGAAAGACTTTTAGAAGGAATCTAGTCCAACTCCCTCACATTTAAGAGGAGCAAAGTCAGGCTCAGAGAATTTAAGTGAATTCTAAACTCACGCTAATAACAAGGGACAGAACAGGGAATACATTCCAGGTCCTTTGGCTCCAAATTCTGTGCTCTATAAGGGGGATAGGACCACGTCCAACATCTCCTCTCTCCAGCATTTTTTGTGTTTTGCTTGGATTGAAGTACAAAAAAATAAAATAACATGATGGGATCGTAGGGCTGGAAGGGACTTGAGAGACCACTGAATTCAGTGCTTTCATTTTATACTGAAGCTGAGAAGCTGAGAGATGGGCAGTGACTTGGCCAAGGTCACACAGGTATCACAGGTCAGAGATCAGGGCTTCTGTCCCCAGTTTGAGCCCCTGGTCCACTGTATTTGAAAGCTGGAATGGGTACAAAGCCCCATGTACGAGGTTATCAGTGTAAAAACTTGCCAAACAGAATGGCTGATAGTAGAGTGAAATTGTTTAATTCAAAGGAGGACCTGTTAGTGCTTCTAACCTTGGTTATATTATACATTCAAATGATAAGAATGACACATGGAAGCACTCAGATCTTGGACTCACTCCCATGAGCTAGAATGTGTTGACTGTCGACTAGCGACCCATGGCGCCAAAGGTGATTCTATCAGTTCATGCTCCAGCTCCATCCATTGGATTGATATTTATCTTGTGAGTTACATGTTATTCAGGGTTGAGACTTGAACTAGTCCCCTGTCTGCCCAGATAAATTGACAGAAAGATCAGAGAAGCTGCCTCCCATCTGACTCAGCCAAAGGGACTTGTGCTCCCTGCTCCTAGGAAAAGGTGTTATTGCTCTGTAAAGCTTTGCAACTGGCCAAGCAGGGTGCCAATGTCCCACTTAAAGAGAGGTTTGTCTGATAAGGTGACTAAGTATATCCTGCTGTTAATGGTGGGGCCCTGGGCAAGTTAGGAAACCTTTCTGAGCTTGTCTCTTCTTTAACAAAATTAGCATTTGGAACCTGGGGGCTTCTCTCCCTGTACTCCTACAGAACCCTAATTAGGGATTCTGACACCTTAGGTGGGATAACTCCCATTCTATACCTTTACTCTGCCTCCCACTTCTAGAATACTTTCTCCCTTCACTTCTGGCTCTTAGTTACCCTGGCTAAATAGGGTCAGATCAGACTGACAGTCAGAGACACCATCAGAAAATAGGAACCTTTCTCTTTGATTCTAAATCCAAACTTTCTACCCTGTAAACCTAACTAACTCTTAATTAGTGGTACCTCTCACCCCTATGTAAGGCTGTGATGCCTTGGACCCTGCTTGCTTGAAGTTGGTAGCAAGGCTTGGGTTCAAATTCCTCTTTAGACATTGGATAACTGACTGGACAAATCAGTCACGTTCTTTAAGCTTTAATTTTCCTTGTCTAAAAAACAATTCCCCTATGTGGGGAATAATAGCACCTATCTCACAGGGTCCTTGGGAGTCTCCAGTAAAGTCATGTAGCAAAGCACATTACCAACCTTGCAGTCCTTGCTGGGGTCTCAAGAGTCTCAGTGCCATTTTAAACTCTCATAGCATCAATTTCAGCTTTAAGAGCTTAAGACTTTTGGGACACCCCATAAAACAAGAGCAACTATTGAGTTTCTGTTATTTGTATTATAACCCTTATGTATCCAGCTTCCTCTACAAATATGCAGTCAATCAATTCACAAGCATTTATTAAGCATCGGCTTTGTGCCAGGTCCTCTGTTCACAGTGTGTAAGACCTTCCTACCACAGTTCTTAACCTAGAGTTGGCAGTGCCTGCATCTTTGTTGGTTCCCAAACTTATTTGGCCTATCTCCCTCTTTTCAAAAAGATTACTCAGCACTTCCTGGAAATGTTTTATGTTTTTTAAAATTTGTATCATTTCAAAAACTCTAATTATTTTAAAAAGATGCGCTTTAAATTTAATAATTTATTGTAAATTTGTGGGGTTTTCCCGCATTAAAATTTTGACGATGCAATATTGTATAACCATGTAGTATGCTATTGTAAACAAGTCATTACACCCACATATTCCTGCTGATGCATGGAACAACATGCTCATCCACCAACACTTGCTTGCTAAGATCTATCAGAGGACTTGACCACTGGTTATAACTTACATTTTGTGTGTTTATTTGGAAAATAACGTAATCATTGACTTTAACTCTGTTATACAATAGATGAAACATGTATGGATGGTTTTTCAAAATGTACTTCTCTCTTCTTTCCTTATGCTTACCCCCTTATTTTTTATTCAAGGCCCCCCAATTAAATCCAAGGCTACTACTACCACCTGGATCATTCCAGCACTCCCAGAGGCTGGTATCATCCACTTTGGGGATCCAGGATATAAATTAAGTCCACTTTTCTCGGAGGAACTAAGAGGGTAATGACTACCCATCCTGAAACTATTTGAGGCATTTTGGTTTTGCGGAGTGACAGCAGAAGGTAGGGAGAAGAGCGGGGTGGCAACGAGAGCCCTTTCCCCAGTCCTAGAAACAACCAAGGGCAAATCCTGCCTAGAGACCTGACCTAGTCTAATATGGAGAGAATGTGGGCAGGATGTCAAGAGGGCAGGTCCCCAACTGCAAATAGAGAGGCTGCATAACTTATCGGACAGACATCTGAGTTTTACTCCTCCATCTAACACAAATTGGCAGCATGAACATTGGGCTATGAGCTCCTTGAGGGAAGGAACTGTCTTTTGCCCTCCTTTGTATCCCCCACACTCAGCACAGTTCCTGGGATACAGTAGGCACTTAATGAATGCTTAATGGCCAACTGTCTGAATGTGTGATCTTGGGCATGTCTCTGGTCAATTTCCCAGACAATTGTCTAAAGCCCAAGTTGCAGAGCAGATGCTGATTTGCATTGGAAGAGAGAGTTTCCTCACTGGGGAGTCCTCTACATAGTTGGAATAACAAATCCAGCCCAATTCATCACCCTGCTCCCCAAAAGAAAATCTACCAACAGACATTGCTTACTTGTTGGTCAGAAGAAGAGCTAAGACTCAAGGAGTATCCTGTAGGAAGACTGGGTATCCAGTGATGGTAGGTTTGCAAACCTGACCTGGAAGAAACCCCTTGTCTGGGCACCTTATTGGCAGCAATGAAGTATGGAAAGAACTTGCTTTGGAGTCAAGAAGACTGTGTGAATCCTGCCTCTGGCACTCCCATGTACTCAAATGGATGAAGAAGTTCTCCCCAGTGACACAGAGAGTGACCCATCTATTCTTTCCCATCTTGGTGTGTATTGAAAGAGGCTAATTTGGAGATCTGAGTTGAATTCTAGCCCAAGTGAGTCAACACTGATAGTCAAGAAATCTCATGTGACCTTAGAGTATATGGAGAGAGGGCCAGAGATGGGTCTTGGGATTTCAAATGAAATGAAGGACTCCCCCCAGCTCAAAAAAAATGACAACTAAGGTAATAACAATGAGTTTATTTCTAGGGTACTTCAAAATTCGTAAAAACTCTTCTTCCCAATACCCCACGAAGTGGGAGGTGAGAAGTAACAGAACTTATATTCTCATTTTACAAATGAGAAAACCAAGGCTGAGGGATTTGAAGGGACTTGTTCATGTCTACTTAGCAATTGTCCAAAGTCTCTCCTTACTCCAATTCCAGCCTTCTTTCTATTATTCATGCTCTTTTCTATCACCATAGGACTATGGCTGCCTAAGACATGGGTAGGGCTGAGGGTCTGTCCCAGGCCTTCTGCACTCTATCTTCAGATCAATCAATCAATCCATCAGGGAACAGGTGTTTGTTGAGCAGTTTCTAAAGGTCCCTGCATCTAGAGCAGAAGGCATTCTCTGAGGTTCTTCATTGTACAGATGATGAAACTCAGGAGAAATAAAGTGAATTGCTTAAATACACACAGAGGGTCAACATCAGAGGGTGACAGCTCTAGCTCTAAAGTCAGGGCTCTTCTCATTTACTGCATTGTCCTCAGTGATCAATTGATAAACATTCATCTCATTTGAACCTCTAGTCCTTTTTCAGGTAAACATACATCCCCCAGTTGAAGCAACTAATCCTCCTGTGGACTCATATGGAGACAACATCACGGCCCATTATGACCACCTTCCTCTGGATAGCCTCCAAATTCAACGAACACAATACTCCAGATGAAGCCCAATCCAGGCACAGTACAGACTCTCTCAGCTCACCCCTGGAAACAGTGAAGTATCTTCCTCCCAGGTCACCTGGATCACCTGTCCCTAGCCTCAGAAAAAGTTGTTAATGATGTGATAGCTGTTGTTAGTGATTGAAATCCAAGTGGTTTCCCAGAAAGGTGGAAAGTTTTTTTTTTTTTTTTTTAAGGTGCTCAATGTATAAACATGTATCAGATACGGAACAGGCTATTTATACCTACATAGAAAAAGGAATGACGTCATGGGACAATAAATAGTATACACTACAGAATGATTATAACAGAATCTAGTAGTTTACTTAAAAGTCCTGTTGCAATCTGCTAGAAGGCTCTTAGACAAGCCTCATCGGAGCACAACACTTTTTTTTAATCATTATGGAATTAGCCATTTCACATTTCATCTCTACACTGGACATTGTGAGATCACACAGCTGGTCATAATCTCCTTCCTGGTAATGGTCAAATAGCCAGTGTTTCCTTCTGTCATTAGCTAGTGCCTCTCTGGGGGATGCCACTGCCAACTCTTTGTTGGTAGGAGATGTCCATGTTGTAATTTGCCCAGATTTTTTGATCCTAAAGGAAGAAAGCACACAAGAAGCAATGGCAGCTTGGTGCCAAGGCAAACCCAGCTGGACTAGGGGAGTGGCAGTCTCTATTGCCATTTTGTTAGGGTAGAGAAGTGATGTCCCTTCCCTAGCTCTCATGAGATCACATCTTGTCACCTGGAGGGCTATATCTAAGAAGCTTCAATAACAAGCTGTTTCCTCTTCTACTTGGCAAGGCATGGAGGACTTGCCCCCAAATTTTCAACCAGAATGATGGCTGCACATGCTGGGTTTGGGGGAAGAGTATAATAATAGAATCATAATTTTAGAACTAGAAAAGACCTTGTAGGTCACTGAGGTCAATCCCTCATTTTACAAGGAGGGAAACTGAGACCAAGAGAGGTGGGATGACCATTCCATTAGGCAGTGGCAAAACCAGACCAGAACTCAGGTCCCAAGAATCCGCGTTCACCACACTGCCTCCCTAGGAACTCTCTCTGCCCTGGGGCATCAGCTCTGTAGAGCAAAAACAACATTTACACATTGGATTCCTGACTCAAAAGTGTAAAACTCAGGGCCATTCCTGATTTTCCTGGAGACAGCAATCATTTTCCCTTTGGAAAGGCAATCTGGGCAGGATATGTGGAAAATATGCTTAAATCTCTACCCCTGAGGATCCACACGCAACATTCCAGCGTCTTTCTATGCCTGCCACCAGCTAGCCAGGAAAGATCCAAACAAGTGCTTGTCCACCACACCCAGGTGGACTCAAATCTTGCAGTAAAGTGAGAGTTTGGGCTTCATTCCCTGAAGTCAATAAAGCTTGGCTTTGTGGGACCCCTGGGGGAAGCCAAGGAAGCAGGATCTCTTTAAAATGGGCCTCTGGGGCCTGTTTGGATTGAGTCCAGATCTCTGGAGCCCCAAAGCCTGAGTCCTGCTGCCCTGGAGAGGTCTGTCAGCTGGCCCTAGGCTTGGGGCCCTGAACCCTTCCTGCCTACAGGATCTGCAAAGGGGGTGAGAGTTGGGTTAAACCAGGCCCAAGATGAGAAAACCAGACCCTCTCTAATAGCTCCTAAAAGTTGGAGGTAATGAATCTAGCTTCTGTCTCATTTCTGTCCATGGCATGTCCTTCCCTACCCCCCTCACGCCTCTAGAAGCAGCTGGGGGTGAGGAGCAGCTGAACCAAAACATACAGCAGCATTGTGAGATGCTGTAAAAACAGACCCTTCAGTCTAGTGCCCTTGGCGGGTTCAGTAATGGAAATTCAATCAGATGAACTCAGGCCAGGTGGATCCGTATGGACCTTGAGATGCCTGGAAGTAAAATGCTGCCAGGTGGGATCCACAGGATAGCTTAGCCACCTTTGGTAAATGTGAGTGAGAGCTGGACGTTGGGCTCCCAAGAGAAATCTGGTCATAGAGTCCTAGAGGAAGAACTAAGAGTGAGGGACCTTAGAAGGCACTTAGTCTAGTTCCTTTATTTTACATGGGGGGAAACTGAGACCCAGAGAAGGAAAGACAACTCCAAATCAAGAGATCATAGATTTATATCTAGACAGGAAGTTAGAGGTCAGCCATTCCAGCTCTTTCATGTTGCAGATAAGGCAACCAAGGTCAAGGGAAGTGAAATAAATAAGCCAAGATCACGAAGTGAAATAAGAAGCCAACCCAGGATTCGAGGCCAGGTCCTCGGCCTCCACATCTGGCACTCTTTCTTACTATAATGATACTAGCTTACCTTTACATAGCACCATTCTCAGTATCACTTGATCTTTACAATAACCCTGTAAAGTAGATGCTCATTCAGCAGAGGAAGGAATCGAGGCTGAGAGAGGAAGGTTCACTGACCTGCCCACAGAAACCCCACTCACAAGTCTTGGAGCCTGGGGATTCAAAGCTGCATCTGTAGGAAGCCAAATGCAGGGCTGGATTCACGACACCCCACGGGCTCTCCTTCAAGATGCCCAGCACTCAGCCACTGGCTAGGGGAGCTGCTGTCAGATTGAGCATCAACTTCCTCCGAGTTTGTGTCTCATTCCCCAGAAGTGCCATGGCAGTGAGCTTCTTTCCCAGCACCTAGTAGAGTAGGAGCTCGTCCCGTTGTTTGGTGGTTGAATGAAAGAGCACCTTCTTCATTCCCATGAGGCTGCTCTGGGTATTAACGTCAGGAACCTTCCTAGCATAAGAGCTGCCTCAAAGTGGAATCAGCTGCTTCTAGAAATGCTGAGCTCTCTCTCCCTGGGGCCTTTCAAGTGGAGGTGGAGGGACATTCCCTTTCTTTTTCCAATTTGTGGTTGGGCTTGGGGGTCGCTGAGGTTCTCCCAACTGGGTAAGGGCATTGGAAGTTGTCCACATTAAGATCTCTGTAATGACGGATCAAGAGCTGGATAGAAGGGACCTTACAGGACATCTGCTCTTAGCACAGTGCCAGGCACATAGAGGGGAGCTTAATAAATGTGTGTTGAATCTAGTCCAATCTTCTCAGCCTTAAACTGATGATGTAAGTGAAGCCCAGGGAGGGTCGCTGACTTGTGCTACCTCACACAAATGCTTGGATTGGAACCCAAGTTGTCTGTCTCCAGATCTAGGTCTACAATGCTGAAAATGAACAAGGGTGACTCTGGGTAAGGCACTTCATTGTCACTAACCTTAATTTTCTCATCTGTGAAATGGGTATAATAATTCTAGTTATGTCCAGGAGAGAGAGATTCTTCACCTGTAAATGGGGTTAAAAATAGCCCCTACCTCACAGGATGAAGCAGGGAAAGCACTTTGTGAAACTTAAAGCACCCTGAATGCCAAACATTATCTCTGCTTTTCTAAAGAAAGGGGATTTATCACATCCATCTCCTTTGTATCAGTCCTTAACTGTGAACCACCAAACAGAAAGCAGCCACACCAGGGGCAGAGTGCCTTCTATAAACCAGAAGTAAACTTCAGATCCTGGGGAATCCATTGCAAACTGCACCTGGGCAACAATTTAAAAGGAGGGGAGAGGAGATAACAGCAGGATGATTCCCGCCCTCCCCCCCCATTATTGTTTGTAAGTCCTCAATCAAACAAAAAGAATCCCTTCTTGTTTGTAGAGCTCAGCAGCCTGGAAAAGGTTTGAGAGCTCTTTTCCGAAATCCTTTATGGGGAGAGACTGGATCTGGCCATCAGGAGGCAGAGATGGGGCAGGGGAAATGTTGCTTTAGTAAAAGAAGCCTCACCAGGTGGGCTTTAGGCAGAATTATAGCTGTTTCCCTCCGCAGGGAGGAGACTTGCTCACTACCTCCTTCTCCCCTCCCCCCAACCCATTCCCATCAGCTCAAGGGCTTCATTTTACTAAAGCAAGACTGGAGAGCTCAAATCTAAAGCCAGGTTTGGTGTTCCTGAAGGGCATTTTGGATTTTAATACTCCCCTACCCCCTCCCCACCCCGACTCAATTACAAATCTCCTTCCTTCTGTAAAAGACACAGTTAACTACAATGAAATAATTGATACAATGGAGAGAGAGAGAGAAAGAGACACAGAGAGAGAGACACACAGAGAGAGAGACAGAGAAAGAGAGATGGAGAGACAGAGAGAGAGAGACAGAGACAGAGACAGAGACAGAGACAGAGAGATGAGAGAGACACAGAGACAGACAGAGACAGACAGAGACAAAGATAGAGCCAGGGAGAGGGAGACAGAGACAGAGAGAGACACAAAGAGAGACAGAGGGAGAGAGACAGAGAGAATACAGATAAGGATAATAACCCACGTTGCTATAGCTCTTTCAGCTCTCCTCCCACCACTCTGCCAGGTTGGGCACATAAATATTATTGGCTCCATGTCACTGACCCCAGAGGGGGCTCCGAGTTATGCCAGGGGTCACAGAGCTGCCAGGGATATAGCTTTGAGATCTGCAAAGAATGGGGTCTCACTTTAGACTTATGCTGACACTGTGAAGAAGGTGTTATTAAGCCTGTCAGTGGAACAGAGGAGGAACCTGGGATAACATGCTTGGCTTCCCTTCAGAGTTGGGGCAGAATTTGGTCCCAGATCTTTTTCACTCCAGTCCTAGAACTTTGTACACTCACAAGACCATGTTGTTCTCCAGGCATCTCAGAGAGGCAGTACCCTTTGGACTGCAAGAAGACCCACAGTTTTGCAAAGCAGGGGTGTAAAAGTCCTTTTTTTTTTTTTTTTTTGCATCAATCCAAGAAAAACACAGTGGAAGGTATGTTTTTATTAATCCTGTTAATTTTATCATCTGAAACACATGGCTAGCCATCTGGCCTCTCTTACAACCTGAGGTTTACAATGAGCAGTCATAGACTTTGGGGTGACTGAGTCATCATCCTTGGCTGTGTTTTTCTCCCCATCTATAATATGTGTGGTCTCCACATATCAAGCTTACTCATAAGTACTCTTGGGAGCTAACATACAATTCATTTCACAATTATTGGTCTGAGTATTGACTTCCCTTCTCTCCTGGCAGTGGCCCTGACCCCCTTTCCCCACCCCCTACCATCCACTCTCTTTGGAATTCTTTTACATTTGGAGGTTACGCCTGCTACCTTAGTCTCCATACCTAGAACTGCAAAGATACCTTGTTGAATATTGTACAGAAGTGAAAGAAAGGGGGTCAGCCTGCTGTTTCTCAGACTCTAAGGTGTTGAAATGGAGACTGAGAGAAGGCAGTTAATGAATCAGGTTCTCAAAACGACAGTGTCATGAGAAATGTAGGGGGAGGGAGGAGGGGGTTAGTGAAGTGGATGATTCGAAGGAGATCAGACCTTTTCTACC
Organism: Notamacropus eugenii; assembly: GCF_028372415.1. Lineage (NCBI taxonomy): Eukaryota > Metazoa > Chordata > Mammalia > Diprotodontia > Macropodidae > Notamacropus > Notamacropus eugenii. The sequence continues at coordinate 62,698,715 of NC_092873.1, read as the reverse complement.
AGACACTAATTCTCTTTGGAATTCTTTTAGAGAAATCCAGAAATATCTGAGAAACCTCAGTAGGGAGTGAAGGACACTTTTACTGACCTCTATAAATTAACATGATGAATTCTTTTTAAGAGATTCTTTTGAAAAAAAATTAGAGAAATCATGGGGAAAACATTATTTGAGACGTCACTATGACACTGTCCTTCAGAAAGTCTGGTTCCACAGACATTTGAAAGTCACTGGACAATTTCATCTTGCAGTTCAAGGCAGGGTAGTAAGACTGCCTCAAAGCAGCAGGGGAAATTAATAATAGCTGACATTTATATGGGGTTTTAAGGCTCGCAAAATACTGTATATCCATTATCTCATTTGATCTCACAATAACCTTGTGGGGTAGTAAATTAGTTTAGTTCCAGATTCCAAGAAATAGAGATTAATGTACACCACTCAACCATAATTCTTCAGAGTGTATTACTATGTGGACTATTCATGCCATTCACAGGAAGCACTGAAGGATACCTGTACCAGTGACTGGGATAATGATGTCACTGGTGGCATGAGGTCAGGACAAACTTTCTGGCAATGAGAGCTGTCCTGAAATGGGCCAGGGTGGCTGGCTCAATGCATCTTTTTCACTGGAGTCCTAAGCAAAGGCCAAAGGACCACTTGTTTTGTATATATGTATGAATGTGTGTGTATGTATGAGTGTGTGTGCATATGTGTATGTATGTATGTAAGTGTGTGCATGTGTGTGTGTGTGTTATAAGTATTCTTTTTCTGGTATGGATTGGACTAAATGACATAGGAGGTCCTTCCCAACTCAGAGACTCTGCAGTTTTTCAAATTTGCAGAGGCCCAAAGCTGGGAGGCTTAATGAACACATTAGATAATGTAATCAAAATTAAAAAAAAAATCTTGACAGGTTAGAGTAGCAGCATTTCAAAATAGAAGGGGGAAGCATTAAAGCATAGCATTGACTTGGAAAATCACATATAACATGATCTATGTATTCTTATCTATTTTGTTAAATATTTACAAATATGTTAGAGTTTAATCTGAACTCAGGGGGTGTAAATAGGTGTGTGATACCTCTGGGCTAGAGCACTGGGCTGAGTCTAATAAGATTAAAAGCAACAGGGATAAGAGAGCCATATACTTCTCAAGAATAGGATGGGGAGGAATGGTTAGAAAGAAGCCTGCCCCCAAATATCTGAGGGTCCTAGTGGACCCCAAGCTCATTGTATGAAACAACAGCCAAAATAATGATGATGATGTAATAAAGAAAATTCCATGAAGAAAGGTCTGTTGTTCAGGATGACAGAGCACATCCGGAGTTTTGTGTTCATTTCTGGGTGTCATAGTTAAAGAATCAGCCTGTCAAGAAGCATTATTTAGTACCTACTATTTTCCAAATGTGTTATGTGCTGGAGATTCAAAGAAAGACAAAAGACAGTCCCTGCTTTCCAGGAGCTCAGAAGCTAATAGTGGTGGTGGTGGTGGTGTGGAGACGACAAATAGTTATGTGCAAACAAGAGTGAGAGACAGGAGAAACAGCATGAAGAGGTATCAGGGGGCCATTGATAAGCTGGAGGAGGGCAGCCAGGATGGCATGGAACCTTGACTCCATGCCATCTGAGTGCACCTGCTGTGCCCACTGAGATGAGACCTTCCATTATTGGTGGAGACCAAGGCCCTGCCTTGGGGCAAAGGGAGGCAAGAACCTTGGTCCTCAGCCAGCCTCCCATTTTGGGGACTCCTCAAGTGGGTGTGTCCTCTAAGGCCTGCCCAAGCCAGAATTTTCCTCAAGTGTAGTTTCATGTCAGCTTCAAGTTTAGAGAGAGAAGATGGATGGGGCCATTGGAGACAGGCTGCTGGAGGAAAAGGCTCTGAGAGGACATGGAAGGGGGGGAAGGCTCCATCACATCTCTCCCCAAAGTTTGCTGTTCTACACACTTCAGAGGGTTTCCCTTGGGTGAGATCCAGGACTCTCGTGGTTGAGCTGAGTTATCTTGCTCCCAAGGAGAGAAACTCCTGCCTTCTGCATGTTGGGTATATTCTTTTATGAATATATGCCTTCTCTGATGTCTGTTTTGCTCTGATTTGAATAGATAGGTTTCTTTGCTACTGTTTATATGTGTTGATTGCAGAACTGATATTAGGTGGGAATGAGGATAGCTAGGTGACACAGTGAATATGCAAAGCCTAAAGTCAGGAAGTTCAAAGTTACCAAACTTATCAAGTTCATATCTGGCCTCAGATACTTACCAGTTGTGTGATTCTGGGCAAGTCACTTCAGCCTATTTGTCTCAGTCTCCTCATCTGTAAAATAAGCTGGAGAAGGAACTGGCAAATTACTCTAGTATCTTTACCAAGAAAACCCCAAAAGACTGAGTAACAAAATTAGGTGGGAAAAGAGTCAAGCCTTGGACTGGGATCTTCCTTTCCTCCAAATGACAAAATTATCAAAAGTTTAATGGAACATGATCATATCCCCTGGGCAAACAATATTTAAAGAGAGCAGATGGACATATTCTAGTGTAATACCTCTCTCTCCAAGGAGAGCAGTATTGGCCTCCAGCCTCAGCCTCCTGATTCCCCTCCTGGCAGGAATGAGTTTTCCTTAGAGCAGGGTCGGGGTGAAGAGGTTGGAGATGTGTCTTCTGCCTCCCTTTGAACCACTCTGGGCTAGCCCCTTGCAGCCTGTGGATCCTACCACATATGGAGGGCCACTCCCATTCCTACTGCTGCATGAGCATCAACTGAAGAAACCGGGGACTGGGGAGCTGAGGAAAAGGAGAGAAGGATTGCCTTCAGGCATTTTAAGTCTTATCCTGGGGAGGACAAATTAGATTGAGCCTCCTTTCCTTCCTGGCCTCCATGTCCAGTTCTCTGGCTTTCTTTGGCTCCCAGACTCATCAGATTTTTCACTCTGGAAGGTGCCACCTCCCCTGTAGCTCCTTCCTGTTTGATCAGTACCTTCCTGGGCTCTACTACCCGCTTTAAAGTTCTGAGTGGGGAGGAATTGTTTTCTTTGCTTACATGTGCATTCCCAGTGTCCAGCACACTTAGTAAATGTTCACTGACTTGATTTGTGCTTGGGCCCCAAGGGCATAGTCAGGAGCAAAGGGAAAAAGTTGCCAAAAGTCCAACTGAGGCCTGAGTTCAGGGGAAACTGAACTTCCTAATAATGTACGTTTTTGAGGAGGTGGTGCTGGGCTCCCTTCACTGAAAATCTGCATGCAGTGGCGGTACATGCTTAGTGGGAACATTGCAGGGTAAGGGGAGGAATCTGGAATTTATTTTGGGCATTGATTGGACTAGGGTCAGGGGCGAGGAACCTGCAGCCTCGAGGCCATGTGTGGTCCTCTCGGTCCTCAAGAGCAGCCTTTTGATGGAATCCAAACTTCACAGAACACAAAGCACTGATAGGACTGATGATAGGACTTTATATCTACCCCAAAGCTTAGCAAGTTTGAATCCCCTCCTTTTTTTTCCATAGCACTGATTTCATGATGGTAGGGAACTCCTGGTGAGGAATCTCCCTCTCCCAATGCAGATTGCCACCTCCTCTTGGGCTTATACCTTCATAGAGTTGATTGGACAGGGAGAGCTTACATGACTGGTCCAGGGTAACCCAGCTGGCCTGTGTTATAGTAGGACAGGAAGCCAGATTCACCTGTGAGGCCAGCTCTAGGTACACAAGGCCACACTGCCCCCTCTCTGAAGGGGATTCAAAGGTGTAAACTAATGTGGTTGATTTAGGACCCAGAGGCTCTCTAGTCTAACGCTTTCATGTTACAAAGGAGAAACCCAGGGAATTGAAGTGAACTTCCTGAATGCCAGAGGTCTAATTTAAACTCCTCAATTCAGCCAAGATGTATTGATTACCTGTTGTATTACAGGTATCAGGGCTACAAACATACAGATGATGCCCTGCCAGATCTCAAGGAGGACATTCCATCTGAGCAAGATTGTTGTCTAGTCTTTGTAACCCAATGTGGGGTTTTCTGGGTAAAGATACTGGAGCTTTGTCAATTCCTTCTCCAGCTCATTTGACAGATGAAGAAACTGAGGCAAAGAGGGTAAAGTGACTTGTCCAGGGTCACCCAGCCAGTAAGTGTCTGAGGTCAGATCTGAACTCAGAAAGGTTACTCCAGGCCTGTCCACTGCACCACCTGGCTGCCCACACTGGAAGGAGATGGGGAAACTAGGACTGTCATATGGATAAAGATGATAGGAGGGCAGAGCAGAGACCAAGACTGTAAGAATCAATGCGCAGGCAGAGACCCCCTTCTGAGGAGGAGGAGGAAGGCTTCCTCTAAGCAGAGATGCCTGCCCTGAGCCCTGAAGACAGAGCAGGGTCCCAGAGGCTGAGAAGAGGACAGGGTGCATTCTGATCAGGAGCAGTCTAGTTGTCCTACACCCTGTGTGTGTGAAGGGGGACCATGGAGAGGGAGGCTGGAGTCAGATTAATAATAGGAGCTGACATCTCTCCGGAGTTCTGCAGACATTATGTCATTTGACCCCCACAAGAACCGTGGGAGGTGCAGAGTCCAGCCAGGTGCTATTGTCACTTTCAAAGAAGATTTATGAAGAAGCCGAGATGTGGGGATGCTAAATGACCCAGCCAGAGGTGCAGAGCAAGCACTAGGGTGTATTTACACCCAGGTCTCCCTGACTCCAAGTTCACAACTAAATACTGTGCCAACAGGGGATGGACTTAAATACCAGATTAAGTTTCTCTACTAGACTAGATAATGGGGCATCACTGGTATGTGCAATGGAAAGGTGTTGTGGGGTCTACATGAAAGACCCAGCTCCGGTGGGCTCTGGCCCCACAGGGCCAGGACAAGCCCTGCTACGTTGACCTGGGTTTTCCAAGTCCAGGGGGGTCTCTTATTTGCATCAGCCCCAGCCCCCACTGACTATATTCTCCCCATTTTGAGGGCCCAGTGACTAGTGTCTTTAAGCATTCAATGCTGGATTACTTTTACAAAGGATCCTGACTGTGCTGTCTAGGGCAAGGGGTTGCTGTTGCTTCAGTATTCAGCCTGGATTCCTGGACCCTCAGGTCCCATAGACTCACCCTTTTAGGCTAGAACCAGATGTCTCATGGAAGCAGCCCCCTAGAGTCTTCCATATGGATGGCGCCATTTTAGGTTGTCAAGGCCCAATCCCATCATGATGGATGGGAGAGAGCTGAGGCTAGAGGCAGGGCAGGGAGACCAGATAGGAGAGCCCTGAGAGCACAGAGGGCAGTGATGAGGACCTGAACCTGGGTGATCATCATGGAAGTGAAGGGAAGAGATTGGACATGAGACATGTCTTCCCCTAAATCTGGTTTGTACCAAGCCTGAGTAGGGACTGGTAATTGTGCTCCTTGGGTGAGGTGGAGCAAACACTTGGATCAGAGTCAGCAGCTCTTTACCTGTGTGATCCTGGACAAGGCATTTAATCCTGTTTGCCTCAGTTTCCCTATCTGTCAAATGGGGACAATAGCTGTACCTACCTCGTAGAGTTATTGTGAGGGTCAAATGACACCATAACAACAAAGCACTTGCACAGGGCCTGGCACATATAGATGTTGGCTATTACAGTTACTTTTATTATTGTCATCTTTGTGAAATGAGTGCGTTATACTGGATGGACTCCTGATAGTCTATAACTCTATGTGACTCTGAGTAAGTTTCTTTTCATGTGGGCCTCAGTTTCCATTTCTGTAAGATGAAGGCATCTCTTCCATTTCAATCCATGTCTGTCTGTGGGCCCTTGGCAAACTCACTTTCCCTCCATGGGTCTCGTTTTCCTCCGCTATGAAGTGTTGGACTGAATGACCCCTGGACCTTTGTTTCTATGAGGGGAAGGGCCTTTATCCACAGGGTCACCCTGCCCCAGCCTGGGAAGCCCCCTGACTCCAGCTGAAAAGGGGAGGTGTTTGTGAGGAGATCCAGTAGCCTTCTTGGTGGGCAGCAGCAGCTGCAAGAGCATGCACATGCACATACCTCCATGGGGTTCAAGACCAGGAGAAGGAGGCCTGGGATCTGCTAGGTGCCAGCTGAAGAGCCGATAGGAGAGCTGCAGGGAAAATGGTGGAGGGCTGTGGGGGAGGGTCTCAGGCCCTGGCCGTAAACCGCAGGATGGAGACCAATGGGTCAGAATTTGACTCTTGATGCTTCCTTCTTGGGAGCAATCCTAGAACCAGGAAAACCTGGTCAAACTTGGTCTCCTACACTTTCTAGCTGTGTGACTCTGGACAAGTCACTGTCTCAGTTTTCTCATCTGTAAAGTGGAGATCATAATAGCTTTAACTTCCAAGGCTGTTGTAAGATGACCTGAAAGAACTTCATAAATACTGGCTATTATTACTGCTATTGTTTTCACATGCCTGGCTGGCTGTTTCCCCAAGATCTGTCTCTGTTGGAGAGGCTGAGCCAGGCAGGGCTTTGTCCAACACGGCTCATCCATGGGGTGACCCTGTCACCTGGGCTGACCTCTGACCAGTCCAATCCACTAACACCCAGATAAAGCCTAAGGAGTGCTGAGGACTGGGCCCATTCCAATATCCTTCGTCCTGCTCTAGGTTGGAGGAGGAGATGAATCAGGACTGGCCTCCTGGACCATCTCAGGGTAGGGGAGTCCTCTTTCTCAAACCCAGCTGCAGCTTGAGAAGGACCATCAGCTTCCCAGGCCAGTCCTTCTGTCCTCGATTCTTGATCGTAAGTGAGGCTGGATTTGAACTCAGGCCTTCCTGACTTTTGCACTGAGCCACTGAGTTTCCTCTAGAGACTGAGGAGAGAAGGGGACCAGCAATTGTAGATTTGCTTCCCAACGGGTTTAATCACGAAAGATAGAGGAAGATCAAGCAGGCCTGGATGGATCAAGTGAGGGATTTTGACGATAAGGGATGCATGGGCATGTTTATTGGCAGTAGGAAAGGAGCCAGGAGATATGGAAGGGCTGAGAACAAGAGAAAGGAGGGAGGATAGTGGTGGCAATCTACAGGAAAGGAAAGGATGGAAGGAGATCACTTGTGCATACAGGAAGGCTAGCCTTGGCAAGGAGGAAGGTCTTCTCTTCATGGACTGTTTTGCTTGTTTCTGTCTAGAAGAAATCCAGCTTTTCAGTAATAAAAGGCTTTCCTCATTCAAATGCCCCAAACTCAAATGAAAGAGTGATCTGAAAGAAGACAAAGGACTCTCAGCCCAGTAATACAAGGGCAAAGGAGGAGACAGGGGATGAAGGAGGAGAGATGGGGTGAGGGCATTGGAGGGATGAGAGGAGGAGACAGAGAGGGGAGGGACCACTAGGCAAGCAACCTTACATGTGTCAGTGAATAGGAAGAAGTTTCCCAGCCCAGAAGGTGGTAAGAAAGGAGAGTCATGGGAGGTTTGGGAAGGGATGAAAAGGTTTGGGGAAAGTGCAGTGATGAGTGGGAGAGGGAGGCAATTAGTGAGGTGTAAAAGGATTGCCTTGAAGCAGTGGGGCTCAGCAGAGGCTATGGACCATAAATTTGTAGTGGACCTAGTCAGCATAGTCTCGTGATTCTTTGCAGCTTTACTCAGAAGCCTGTGTAGGGGTAAAGGTGCTGGGCCAGGGGAGTGATCCAACGCTGGAGCTTACCCAGGCAAGATCAGTGATCAGACAAGAGGACCAGGGACTCAAGAGGAGGAGAGGGTAGACTTGAATGACTTCACCAGCGGATCCATGGGGTGGAAGGAATAGGGTATAGCTAATGAAAGGGGTGATGGCCTGCGATTGTGGGATGGGGTAGAAATGAGGTAAGATTCAAGCTTTATAAAGGTCAGAGATGTAGGAGGCCCCTGTGAGTCATAGAGAACTAGGTTTGCAATAAAGTTACCGACGACAATTGAGATGGCCAGTTCCTCTCTTGGTCAGTCCAAAGTGATTGTTCAGAGACTGGCCAAAACATGTCTGTAAAAATGAAGATAATAAACAGTGTCTGAGCAAGCCAAGTTCTTTGTACCCATGCATGCGCCATCATCTGCAGGACACAAGAGGCAGACGTGCCAAGACAAACACTGTATTCCCTCATAATGATATCTCTGACCTGTGCCTTGCTTTTAATGTGATTTTAGATATCTTCCCCAATAACAATGATGGACAGCCACAGTCTCCAAAGGACTAAAGCCAAGAGTCACCCAAAGGACAATGGAAAGGCATACAGCAGGAGGGAATAGATTGCTGCACATTACTGACCAAGAATTATCCTGGGTACGTAGCAAAGGGGATTTCACCAGAGAGATGTGGGGCCAGAAACGAGGTGGGCAGAATGCTGTTACCTTGATCTAGAATGTCCTCCTCTTTCCCCTTGCTGTAGACTTCCTCTCTGGTTTTTTGAGTTTGATCCCAAAGCCCCCACACCCAAGGAGTTCTCCATGGTCCCTGCCTTTTACCCACCAGCCCTTGGACCTCATACAGCTCCATCTCTCTTGCCTTCTTTACTTTTCTTGCCTAGGTCACATCTGTCAAATCTATTTGATTTCATTAGCTTTAGACAGAAAAGGAGGGGATCAGATTAAACATTCTTTAAGTTATCTCCAGGCACTGACTTTCTAAGGTAGGGAAGATATGGTCTGATAAATCTTTGACTTCAGGAAGGCCTAGAAATGGCCTGGGATCTGCATCCTGGATTTTCTTGAGTCTGTGTCCAATGTTGTGCCCTTTCAGGTCACACTTAGTACTAGGGTGAGGTAAGTGGGACTTTGCCCCAGAGCATGACTTTACTTGCTGGTCTTTAATGTGTTGGGGGGGGGGTGGTGAATTCCTTCTCCCTCTCCCTGGCCTTGGCAGCTTCCCCAGAAGCAGCTTCACATTAGTATCCCAGGGTCTCTGCCTCTTCTCCATGGCCTGTCCCAGCCTCCCCTGGAGCCAAATCCCTGGGGACAACTCTCCCAACAGTCAAGCCATTGGCTATTTGATTCTACACACCTCCTACACTATTCTTGTAGTGTTGATTTATCTCAAAGTAAAGAAGGAAAAAAGAGCATTAGAACACAAAACAGAGAGAAGAGGAGAGTGAAAGTGAGTCCATGCAATATTGCCCAATGAAGTTTCAGATGACAAGAAAAAAATGAATATATTCTTCCTGACATATATCTGGCACTGTAGTCTTTGGGAAGCACTTTACCAACAGCCTAATTTTGTACGGTGCTTTGAAGTTTGCCAAGTGCTTATCTCACTTGGATTGGGCCTCCCAGCAACGTGGAGGGTGGGTGTGACACCCTCATTTTACAGATAAGAAAGGATCACACAATCACTGTATGTCAGAGGGGATTCTTGAACCCAGGTCTTCCTGGCTCTGAGGCTGGCCTTCTGAGGGGCACAGAGAGCAAAGACGACTAAGTATAGAGGAAGGAATGGGGAAAGAGAGAGACCAAAAATTGAGGGATTTATTTAATTGGGTAATTTTTAATCTGACAAACTAATTTAAGGCAGAGTTCCCAAGTGGTTAGTTCTCTGGCCTCAGAGTCAGGAAGGCCTGGGCTTGGCAGCAGCTTCTAACACATCCAGGCTCTGTCACCCTGGGGAAGTTACTTCTCTCAGCATCTGAGCTATCAGTCAAAGGCTGTAAACTGCAGGACCGTTGCTAACCCCCCCTCACCAAATCACCATTTGTTCCCCAATTCCTCCCTCCCATCTCAGATCCTGTCACTGGACACAAACTGAGTGTTTCCAGTTGCTGTGGGTCCTATTCTCCCTGTCACTCTCCTGCCCCCACACCCCATTTGCTTTCTGTATCTCATTCCTGGCATCCGTTTTCCTGGACTAAATTACAGTCCAACTGTTTCTGAAATAGAAGACTTTTCTTAACCAAGACCTGGTGAGAAAGCCATTCTGGTCATACAGAAAACCAACCCATCTGCCTCCAAGGGAGCCTGGATGGAGTCCTCTCCCCTCCAGAAAATGTCTCCCTGAGAGGGAAAGCAGAAGTCTGGGATGAGAAGGGGCAGGGGCCAGGCCGGGATTTTTCTCCAGCTCCTGCCGATGCTAAGAGGCCCTGGTGTTCTCCATTATGAACATTTCAGCAGTTTGTCCAGAGCACAATTTATCACCATCATATGTTTCCAGTCAAGTTCCTCAGTGGCCCTATCTCCCCCAGTCTCCGTGGAAGTACTTGGGGCTTGAAATGACATTCTTCCTTTTGGAAGTCCCTCCCACTGAATAGTGACAATGTTTAGAACTGACCTGGCCCCGTGATGTCTAGACTCTAGTAGGGATGTGAAAGACATGGACGTGGTTAATTTGTGTTACTCTTGGGCCTGGGCCCCCTCTGGAGTGCCAGGGGTATGTTGGCAGTGGAAACAATGGTGGGCTTCGTGCCCTCTTAAATCACTGCAGCTGATGCTCCCTTGCTCTGAGTAGCCCAAGCATAAGGTGGTTAGAGTCAATGCCAGGGGCAAATGGCACACATGTGTGTAGGGGGGGAGGTGGTACAAACAGAGAGAAAACTAACCACAGGCCCAGCTGAGAAATCAGGAACCCTAGCCAGCAGGTGAGGACGGGCTGGTGCTCCCTCCCTCAGCAAAGTCATTAGAAGGTCTCTGAGGGTCCTTCCTATCCATAGTCTATTATCCCCCAACCTAGTCCAACTGACTCATTTTACAGAAGACAGTGTGGCTTAGTGGATACAATGCAGGATTTGGGCATGGAGTTCAGAGAGAATGGGGTTAGAATCCTCCTTCAGATACTGACTGCCTACACAACTGTGGGAAAATTACTTTCCTGTAAAATAAGGGGATTTGACCCTAAAGTCCCTTCCAGGTCTGAGTCCATGAGGCCCTCATCATAGGTTTAGATTTAGTACAAACTACTCATTTTACAGATGAGTCAATTGAAGCAAAAAGAGAGAGACAGAGACAGACAGAGGGATAGATACAAAGAGAGTCAGAGAGACAGAGACAGTGACAGAGACACAGAGGAAGGGAGAGAGAGGAAGGGATATCCAATGTGACTCAGCTAGTAATAAGTTGAGGGAAAGCTTGACTCCAAATCTAGGGCTCTTCTCATTGTGCCAGAAACCCAGGAGTGGTAGTCAAACCTTTAGACTTGGATGGATTTATGATCTTGCCCATAGGACCACTTTCCCACAGACAATCAAGATGGCAGCCCATTCATGCTTTGTGAATTCTTATCTTCCCATAATCTTCCACAGGGCAGTATGCTTTTAAATCTCTTCACATGGAGAATGTTTACTGATGGAACTCATGGGCGGTTCATCAGTTATCCGTTGCTTTCACCCCATGACTGGCCCACGCTCTTCTCCATTCATAAATCTCTCTGATTACATCCACTTGTGTAATTCTTCATCGGTAATGGGTTGCTGCTTGCTCACACCCAGTGTGTGGCTCAACATTGGCCTTTACATGACCCCGTCCTTCATTTGTCCAGAACATCCAGTATTCCATGACTTGCAACTCTACAAGAAGCCTATTTTTTTCTCTTTTATTTTTGTCATAGGGATTTGGTGTGGTCTACCTCTTGAGCTGGATTGGCAACCCATGAAACAATCCCAATTCAAGAAGAAAATTTTAAAAAGCCTCTGAATTGGAAAAGACAAATACTAAGAGAGGCTTTAATCACAAGATTATGGGTGTAGTGCCATGCTCCACAGTCTTACAACAGATGACCTAACCTCCAACTGTACTCTGAAAGTTAAGATTTTATTCCTTTCCTCTAGTCCTCAGAGCTTCCTGGCAAATCGCTTCTTTTCTCCTCTCATCTTAATGAAAGGTGTTTTTCTGTTCCTATCCTCTACCTGTACGTTTGGACTCACCCCCTTCAGTTTTCACAAGAGTCTTACCTCAATAGAAGTCATTTCTCTCTCTCTCTCTCTCTCTCTCTCTCTCTCTCTCTCTCTCTCTCTCTCTCTCTCTCTCTCTCTCTCTTTGTCTCTCTGTCTCTCTGTCTCTGTCTCTGTCTCTGTCTCTCTGTTTCTCTGTCTCTCTCTCACATTGGCCTCCTCCCATTTGCTTACAAACACATGTAGCCCTTATAGAGCTAGGATGTCCTTATCCCAACTCCTACTCACGTTGACCAGTTGGGACTCCAATGGCATGGATGTATCCAAAGGCATATATCTCTCCCTCAAAGTTCTAGGTATATCCCTCAAGGGTTTAGGATATATTTCTAATGCTACTAACTCCAGCCCCCATTCTAGTGAGTTCTCTCCAATGCTAGCTGACACATGTAGAACTTTATGGTCTGCAAAAAACTTTTCACCAATAGTGTCAAACTCAAATAGTAAAGGAAACTGTGCATAAGGATCTTTGCAGGTCACTATTGACTTAGAAAACCATATATTAACATTATCTATATTCCGTTGTACTTTTATTTATTTTGCTAAATATTTCCCTATTACATTTTAATCTGATTTGGGTAAACTTTAAGGAGTGTTGTATGTAGGTGGAGTGTTATAGGTCAGTTCTGCATTGTCTGATACCACTGCTTTACACATTAGCTTATTTGATTCAACAACCATAAGAAGTAGGTGTTATATCCCTATCTTATATTTGAGTAGACTTCAACTCAGAGTAAAATCTCTAAGTCACCTTGGAGGTAGTATTTGAACCCAGGTCTTCCTAACTCCAAATTTGGTGCTTTTCCCATAACACTACTTGCTCCTATACTCATGCCTACACAGTACTCAAAAAGTCTTTCCTTGACCCTTCTACCACCTTGGTACCATGTCATTTTTCTCCTCTATGCATTACTAAATTTCTTGTAAATATAGTCTATACCCAAAGCCTACCTTTCAACATACTCTTATCTCAGTCCCTTGCATAATTCCTTTTGACTTCATCACTCAACAGAAACTACTCTCTCAAAGGTGACCTTCTGATTAACACATTCAACAGCTCCCTCCCATCCCCCCACCCAGACTTTATCCTTGGACATCATCCATTGCCCTCTTCATCTGGATATTCTTTTGTCATTGGATAGCAGACCTCCTTCAGGGTATGCATCTAGTAGTGGAATTTCTGGTTACATGGTATGGATATGCCGTTCACTTTCTCTGAATAATTTCAAATAATTTTCCAGAATGGTTAGACCCATTTGAGGTCCAGTGGCAGCGCCATATGTCCATCTTTCCACAACCTCTCCAACACTAACTATTCCTTTCATTTGTTACCATAACAGTCTCCTCATATATAGGTGTTGAATTGTTGAAGTGAACCACATGGCATTCAGTTTATCCTTCTTGAGAAGAGGAGTTTCTGAGCAGATTTTTTTAAGCTACAAGAAATTAAGGGAACATTCAAGTTGTTACTTATAACAGATGGATGGTCACATTCAACTGATTGTTCTTAGAACCATCACAAATGAATCTCTATGAAATGGGAAGGATCTATTTCTAATTCTTTTCTCAAACGTCCTTATAGACGTTTTCCCGGGAGTAAATATGGTACTCTTCTGAGTTAATTAATAAGCTCCAGTTGACAAGGGTCTCACCTTGAGTTCTCAAGGCTGCCTTATATTCCAGCAATTAATCATGATTTTCCATTTCAAATGGATCTCCCAACTGTTCACGTGTGATATGTCAGCTGTCATAGGAGCCCCAGGCCTTTACCATGCTAGAGAGAATCTCATCACAAGACAGAAGACAGTCCTGATGCCTGAAGTGAAGGCACATAAAGCACTCCCTGAAAAATTACCAGTGCTGGTGAAGAGATGCCATGGCCTGCCAGATTGACGATGCATGACAGAGAGAATAGCAACGGAAAAACATGACAATAATAGGAGAGATAAATCACAATATACTTGCCATCTTTGAGGAAAAGGAAAAGAAGGAACAGAGGAAGATAATTAACCTGCCACATTTAGGTTGCCACATCTGATTTCTGAAGCAGAGAGAGAACACCAGGGAGATGCTGAAACTGGTAATCTTGTAATTGAAGGGACCTTAGGATAGTATTGTCTAATCTTTTTATAGTATTGGTAGGGAAACTGAGGCTCTGAGGAGTTTGGTGAAAAGCTCTAGGTCATACAACTAACTAGTTAATGGTAGAGCAGTAAGGTGGTATGGTCCTGGTATCAGGAAGATCTGGGTTCAAATCCCACCTCTTATGCAAATTGATTGTGTAGCTGTGGGAAAAATTACTTAATCTCTCAGTGCCCCCAAGCAACTCTCTATGACTAAAAGCTAAAGAGTGGATGCAGATCAACTTTGATTGAGAGGATGTCTCCCCTGGGTGTTCCCTAAATGACACCACCTGGTACAGTTATAGAATGTTATCAATTATGGAATGGGTAGCATTTGGACAGTAGAATCTGGTGAATAGAGTACTGGTCCTGGGAACAGAGGACCTAGATCGATATCTTCCCTGTGACATTTATCACCTGTGTGACTGACCATGGAGGTGAGTCCTCAGTTCTACTGTTTGTAAAACTTAGTGGTATGACTAGGCGGTCTCTGAGATCCCTCCCATCTCTATCTTGCTATCCGTGCTAAACATAAAGCTAGAAAGACTTGAGTTCATGCAGTCACTAAGAAGGTACTAAGAAGTTCCCATGGACCAGGTACTGGGATTACAAGAAAAGGTAAAAGAAAAAGCATCTGCTCTCCAGAGGCTCATATTCTAATGATGGAGACAAGATGCAAATTGCTCTGTATATATAAGACATATACAAAAATGTTGGGGGGGGGGTCATCTCAGAGGGAAGGCATCACCATCTGGTGGGGGAGGAACAGAGCAGAAAGGACCTCCCACAGAAGGTTCACTTTGAGCTGAGTCATGAAAGAGGCCAGGGAACAACAAGGCAGTGATGGGGAGAGAGGACATTTTGGACATGCAAGATACAGCCAGTGGAAAGGCATGGGAGCTGGAACTGGAGTGTTATGTAGAGGAGGCCAGGGTAGCTGGATCCCATGGAGACTAGATGTCAGAAGACAGGAAAGGGAGGAAGTGGACAGCGTGTGGAGGACTTTAGGAACCAAAGGGAGGATTTCCTATTTGGGAGGGAAAAGAGAAGAGGACCCAGTGAAGAGACTGAGAAGGGGCAGTCATTTAGGTCGGAGGAGAATGTGGAGTGAGCAGCATCATGAAAATTTGGAGAAAAGACTCATGATTCTATGAGAATAGGTTCAGCAGAAGGATCAAAGGCTACCGAGAGATCCAGAGGGAGAACTGAGAAAAGTCCATTTGAATTGGAGCTTGATCATGGCTAACGTTGGACTGAACAGTTTCAGTTGAATGATGAGGTCAGAAATCAGACTACAGAAGGTTTAGAAGCAGGTAATTTAGAGTAGAGGGAGTAGAGACACCTAGTGTAGACAGCTTTTTGGAGGAGTTTAACTGAGAAGGAGAGGAAAGATATGGGACAAAAGCTAGCAGGGGTGGTGGGACTAAGGGATTTTTCTTTTCTACTTAAAGAAAGCTGAAGATATAAGTCTGTTTGAAGTGAACAGGGGAACAGTCAGTAGACAAGGAGAGACTGAAAATAAGTGATAGGGGGGATAAGAGAGGAAGCAAGATTGTGGAGAAGATAGGATGGAAGGAAGTCCTTTGTGTAAGCAGAAGGTCTGCTTTGGCAAGAAGAAAGATGACTTCTTCAGGGGAGATGGGGTGAAGAAGGAGTAGTGGGGGAGAATGTCTGAATGATATGAGATAAGGAGGAGAGGATAAGAGATAGCTTTTGGCAAACAACCTCAAATGTTTTTGGTGAACTAGGCAGCAAGATTCTCAGCTGAGTGGCTGTGGGGGGAGGAGCCATGGGAGGCCTGAGGAAGGATAGCTAAGATTAGAAAATATGGCATAGAGGGGGACAATATTGAGTCAATTAGGGAGGTGTGGACGAATCATATAGAAGCAGGGAGGGCTGGGCTGGGGCTATAGAACATAAATCTGGAGTGGATCTACTCAGCAAGGTTTTGTGATTTTCTGTAAATCCATTCAGAACGATGTAAATAAGAGGAAAAGCAGAGATGGGGTGAGTCATAGAGGGCTGGGGTTTGGCAAGGCATGATTGGTGATTGGGCAAGGGGGCAAAGGATAAAATATATAGGATAGTGTAGAAATGAATTGGTTCATCAAAAGGTCTAGATAGAGGTGAGAAGAGAGTGTATTCTGTACAAGGATGAAGGTTTGGGGAAAATGAGGAGAGGCATAGAGGTCATATTGAGGTTGAAAATAAGGGTTAGGGTTCATAAAGCAGAGGCAAAGATGCAATGGCAAAAGATTCTGTTCACCGAAAGGAATTTTGCAATCCATGAACATGGATTCTCTGGAGGTTGGGTGGAGGAGCAGGGTATGGGGAATGGGGAAACTGAGGACTGGGAAAACAGGGATTTTGAGGGAGCACCAATATGTATGAGGCAGAAGATAGGGAGTGGAGAAAGACAGTGAGGAGGGCAAAAGCCAGCTACCATATTGACTTGGGGGTTTTCAGATCCTTCTTTTCCTTCTTTTCCAATCCTAAAGCTCGTACTGGAAAAGTGCTTCAGGTAGGTTAATCTCCCCCTGCTGTATAACCTTCTGACCCAGCTTGCCTTCTTTTCTACAACTCCGTATTGCTTTTTTGTGTGTGTCACTCATCATTATGAGATTGATATCTATCTTTATCATCATGGAGCAAACAATAATAGTGATACTGACAATGGTGACAGTCACTGTTTTTATATTGTGCTTTTTTAGGTTTGCAAAGTAAACCTTCAGTATGTGATCACAGCATAATAGTTTTTGGGATGACCTAGAGGTCTTCTAGTCCAATTTACAGATGAGGAAACTGAGGCTCAGAGTTCACTGAGGTCACATAGTTGGTGAGTAGCAGAGTAGCACTTCAAGGCTCTGTCTTGGCATTCAGTGATCTTACTGCTTCCCTCATCCTCACTCACAGGGCAGATTCCTGCAGTATTACTCCCATTTTGTAGATGAGGATCCTGGGACTCAGTTAAAGTAAGTGACATGGCCATGGTCAAATAGCATATGAGTGTCAGAAGTGCTATCTGAACTCTTCTAACCAAGGTTCAACGTTCTTCCAACCATGTCATGCTCCCTCCCTGGACAACACTGCCTCTTCACTCACACAGTTATACAAGAGGGAAAAAACGTGATCAACTCAAAAGTTCCTTTTCCTGTCAAAGGACAGAAAGGACCATGTGTTCCCATGTGCCTGTTACAATGAATAAGAAACAATATCTGAAAGGGAAAATGGGAACAGAAAAACAACCCAATAAGATGAGGATTGCATTCCTATCCCCTTTTTTCTTTTCAGTTCAAGAAAAATCCCTTCTCTGGTGAGATTCTCAGGAGAGAGACTATTTAAAAAGATATAAAATGGGAGAATGTATAATTTATTATAGCAAATACAAATGTCTGTCAAGAAGGAAACAAAGCAAGTGAGGAATAAGGCCAAGAGAAAACCATGAGCTGTGGGCCCCCATCAATGTGCTCTTGAATAGAGATGCTGGGCTTGGCCCCACTGGGAGTGAGGACAAAGATGGAGTCACACAGAGATTTGTCAAGTATTAAAACACATAAAAGTTGTGAGAACATAGCCCTGCTGGAGTAACGTGTCACTGACTTTTTGTGGGGTTGTGCCAGGCTTCCTGATGGATGGATGTCACGGGAAGGCTGTTATTGTATACTGCAATAAAGAGACATCTGCTGAGTTCCCTTTCGGGGAGGAGAATGGTCAGCTTTGCCTGGAATCCAATGGTCATTTCTATCTTGTTTGCAGAGGCTGGCTTGATTCCATCGAATTTCTAGTATTGATTCTGGCCTGAGCCCCCACTGGCTCTCCCTGAGTGACCTTTTGAAGCCTGTGGCTGAACCTGAACAAACATAGAAAGAATGTCTTCTGGACTAATTCAGGGAGTTTAGGAGAGCCAAGACACTCTTGGAAAGCATTGCCTCCCCTTCCTATCCAACCTGTTGTAGGGAAGCCTCAGAAAACCTCAAAAATTATGAATAATCTTTGCATCCTTCCCAACCCCCACCCCAGCTTGCTCCTATCCCGGGGCCTCTGGGTAATGATTTCACTTTACAAAGTCTCAGGCCTCCAGAAAGCTCACAGACATCATTCTGCACGTGTTTTGAATGGGCCTCCTGGGGATCCAGGCAGGCTCTGGTCCAGAATAGGTGTGGAGGATTTGCACAAAAAATCTGAAACTGTGGTCAGAGTCACAGAAACATTTGACCCCCGGCTAAGATCCAAGCCAGCTCAGGCCTGACTTCAGTTTTCCGTAGAAACGACATCACCCTCTGGGCTGGGCTGAGATTCTTTTGAATCAGAGCCAAACTTAGAGGTGTGGGAGCCCCTGGCTATGCTTGGTACCAACAGAAAATGTTGTCTGTCTTCTAGTCTCTGGCATCAATTAGATCCTTTAATTCTGAATTTTGAGATAACTGGAGCTGGAGAAGGGAAAGATTGCTCCATTCCTGAAAGAGTCAACATGAGCTCTTCAAAGGATCTAGAAGCAGAAGGGACATCAAGCTTGGCCATGCCCTTTCTTTCTTCCCAAGATGGTTTAGTAGGACCAGCCAATGCGTGTGCACCAACTCAGGAATCCAGCATCATATCTACCTTTTAATGAGGCAGCAGAAGAAAACTTTAGCCTAACTACATATGCTATTTGGTGCTTTATAGGTGGCAAAGTTCATAGAGCTCCAGTTCTGAAGTCGGGACAACCCAAGTTCAAATCTGGTTTCTGATAATTTCTAGCTGTGTGACCTTAGGCAAATCTTTTAACCTATGCTTGCCTCAGTTTTCTCATCTGTAACATGGGTATAACAGTACTTACCAACTAGGTTATTGTGAGAATCAAAGGAGATAATTGTAACAGGTTGGACACAGTGGCTGGCACATAGAAAGTGATAAATAAATTTTAGCTGTAATGATAATAATCATTAATAATGATTATTATCATTATTTTTAGGACGTTTGCCCTGTGTGACCTTGGGTTGGGAATTAGTTTCCTTTTCATCAAAGGGGGAATTGTTTTGGATGTGGAAACAGAGAATCTGGGTTCAAATCCCAATTGTACCACTGACTAGTTGTGTGGATGGGTCACTTTTCTGAGCCTCAGTTTCCTTCTGCAAAATGAGGGGATTGGGCTAGATGACCTTGAAGGTTCCTTCAGGATCTAAATACGTGATCTAAAGGAAGTGATGGATGGTGGGAATCCAAGGGAATCCGAATCTGACTTATAACTCAGCCATTTACTGGCTGTGTGACATCTCTCTGGTTCTCTTTGGACATAGGAGGAAACTGAGGGTCTTTAAAGTCTTTCCCAGCTCCAAATCCCTGATCCTATGACAGCTTGTCTGGGATGTCCATGGTGGACAAGATGACTTGTAAGGTTGGTCTTTTTCTTCTCTGCAGTTTTGCCTGAGGACCTCCTTCGAACTCTGCATCTCAGATTTCTTTCTCTAAAGGAGCCTGGGGAGAGACACGATGATGATGATGATGATAGCTAACATTTCCATAGCACCTACTATGTGTCAGGTACAATGATTATTTCCTTGGATCCAAGCCCAGAGGATGCTGAGGGCCAAGGGCAAGAGGTGCCAAGCCTCATGAATTAATAATAAGGGGGTTGGACCAGATGATTTAATTCGTGACTTTTATTGACAGCTTTTATTTTTACATCACACTCATTTCCAAGTGTACTACATTCCTTTCCCCACCTTGAGAGTTGCCCCTGAAATAAATTATTGTAGAAAGAAAGGAGACAGTTGAGCAGATCTACCAGGCACATCGACCTAATTTGACAGTGTGCGCAAAGTTCTCCTAGCCGCCCACCTCTGAAGAGAGGGCGTTTTTCTTTTCTTTTTTGGCAGGGGCAGCCTTTTCCCCTTCATTTTTTAGATGAAATGGGCTTATCGCAGGTGAAGCTGCAAGGAGGTATCAGGTCGACCCTGGAATCCAGGTTTGCTGATTTGCAACTGAAATGTCTTCGCCTCCCACATCCTCCTTCACTCGATGTCAGATGTTAGGTAGAAAATACTTTCATCCCTCTGGAAGCCACCTTGCTGCTGCTCCATCATCTTTGTTTCCTTTTTGCAGGAGACACAAAATCAGTGTTACTTAGTGCCAAAGTTTACCCTCAGTTTGGAAAGTTCAGGAGGTTTCTGCAGAGAGGAAAAGGAATAGAAAATGAGAGGATTGGATGGTGAAACCGAGAAAGTAAAGGAAATGAGATGAAAATGAAAACTTGAATTTCCCTGAATCTCCCCAAATCACACTCTATCCATTGACTTCTCAGGCACTGACATGAGCACTGGGTTTGAAGTCAGGGTGCCTGGGTTGGAATTCTGACCTTGCATTCATTTTCTGTGTGACTTATGGCACATAATTTCTTAGCATCTGGTGCACAGTAGGCACTTCGAACATGCTTGTCCCCTTCCCACTCTTTCCCCATCTCTGAACCTCAGAATTCTCATGTTGCCAATGAGGATGATAGTCCCAGCAGTACCGACAGATCTCATTTTCCACATGGAAATATGTGCTGATGTCCTTCCAACAACTCAAAAGATACTACTGAAGTGGCCTGGCAGACAATGGGCTTTGGGGTGAGATGAGCATATTTCTGTTCCAGTAAAGCATCCCTCCTAGTGAAGTCTATTAAAACAAAGGCTGGCCTCTCACCTGAAGTGTGTGTGTGTGTGTGTGTGTGTGTGTGTGTGTGTGTGTGTGTGTGTCTTTCTTTTGAGCAGGAAGAGGGAATGGGGTGGGATCTATTAGAACTAGGTCACCATGCACTCGGTCCGCATGACTTGTGACAGAAATGCCTAATCAGCTTCCCTTGTCTCTTATCTTTCATCCCCCACCCCCGCCCCGTCTCTCTCTGTCTCTCTTTCCATCCTTTCCCTTGATCTTTCTTTCCCTTGTTTTTCACTCATCTCGTTCTCCAATCTATTTCTTTGCTTTGCTTTTCATCATACTTCTCCTTTTTTTTGTCTTGAAGTATTTTTTAATTTATGGAATAAAGCAAACATTTCTATAGCATAGTATAATAAAGATGAGTACACATGAACCTATAAACCTATTATGTACAATTCGCTATTCCTTTTAAATAGATAATGAAGTTATCGTATAAATTTTTCCCTCCCCCTGATGGCTACCATGAGACACAAATATGTATATAGATATACATATATATGTAAGATCATTCTATACATACTTCTCTTTATAGTTTCTCACATTCTTCCTTTTTCTGCTATCTCTGTTCCTTTCATTTTCTCTGCTCATTCTTTCTCTACTTTCCCTCTTCTTTTCTCTATTTTCCTTCCCTCATTCTGTTTCTGTTTGTTTCTCTGTCTCTAACTCCTCCATCCTAACTCTTTTTCCTTCTTTTTCTCTTTCCTTCTCTTCTCTCACCCAAGACAATGAGAATGGTCACATTTAATGGTGGACTTTGAGAAGTTGGTGGTAAGTGTGCTTGTGATGATTATTTTGTCTGTTGCCAAACCTTCCCCCACCCCCCTTTTTTTCAGGAGATCTTGGCCCTCTCATTTGTTTTGATTTTGAAAGTTATTGTGACTTTGGAGTTAATTTGCCCAGTCTGGGTGGTTCTGATTTGTTGCTGTCTGAGGTAGTTGTTTTTACCCCCTCACAAAGCAAATTGTTTTCTGGATTACAGAGGTCGAGAGTCTTGTTGTCCTCGGTTGTTCATCTCAATTCATTCCCATGAGCCTTCTCTTTTGTGGGACCACCTCCCCTCCCAGCAATTGAATTGAAGGACTTTTTGGCAGCAAAGAATCACACCGGGGCTCAGAGAATCATGCTGGGGCACTTCTGGCTTGTTTTCATGAGCCTGAGATGAAGGTGATGCCACCCACAGTTGGGAAAATGAGATTTGGCCCAAGGACCTGGGCATTGACAGAAATAACAAATAACTCTCTTTCTGGAAGCCCCTGAGGTTTCCAAAGGCTTACAGAGCTCTTTCCTCACCACACCCCTATGACATATGCAATGCAGGTTTTCCTTCCCCCATTTTGCAAAGGATGAAATTGAGGCTCAGAGAATCTAAGGCTCACCCAAAGTCACATAGCATTAGGAGAGTCCAAGTCTATGACTCTTTCCATTAGCCTCTGGTCTACCAGGGGAATCTTGAGACCACCTCAGAGACCCTCTCTAGAAGAATTCCATCACCCACAGAATGGAGGGGTCTTGCTCAATGTCACACCACTACTGGTAAATGGCAGAGGTGGCTAAAGTCCCTTGAATTTCCTTTACAGAGAATGGGTTCACAACTTTCTCCATCAAATCAACACATGAGTTTTCAGCATCTGAGAGGTGGTGCTCCTCTCTCTGTCAGGTTAGTTTTCTTTGGGAATCTCTTGGAAGCAAGTTGGCCTTGGGTCATATAAGGATTCCTGGGAAACATGATATAAAATTAAATCCTCATATCAAGAACAGCGAACATGTCATGGTTGGAGCTTTGCACTTTGCTTATTGTATCTCATTAAATTATGTAATTGGGTTCTGGTGGACAGAAAGTAGACTCAAGATTCCTAGTTCTTTCTCTGTCCCTATTGTCTGTGTGACCCTGGGTTAATCAGAACCTCCCAGTGTGTCAGGCAACATTCAAACACTATCAGTTGGACACGAATTGCATATCTGTGTCTGTAGAGGAAATTTCCAGACAGGGAGTTTCCCATCTATTTCTGATGACTTTATCCTGACCCCAAAGCCCCCTCAGAAAAAGAAGCAAAACACCCTCTGATCATGATTTGATTACCACACTGAATTAATTATAAAAAGGAGACAAGCATAAAATGACATAATGGAATGGTCTTATTAAAACTTTTATTAATCATTTAGAGTTTCATAAAATTACCCATGAACACACTTCTGTAGCCCGTCAATTACTTTAAAATATTTTTATGGCTATCTTTGTTCACATGTCCTGATGTGTCTCTCTTCTCCTCCCAGAGAGTTGCTCCTTATTACAAAGAAGATAAGAGGGGGAAAAGAAACAGTTCGACAATATTATCACACCTAAAAATTACTAATTGGATGAATAATAGACCAGCTCCCTGGCACAATCTCTTCTTCACTTTGAAGAGGTGCCAGCTTCCATTTCCACCTGCTTACTGTCTGCTGTTGGAAAATGAAGGGAAGTGCCCTGTCCCTGGAGTCAGAGGGATGGGGTTTAAACCCTACCTCTGAGGTTTCCTGCTGGGTGACCTTAGGCGTCATTGCCCTGGGCCTCAGTTTCCTCATCTGTAAGATCAGAGATGGCCTCTGGGCTCTCTTCTGGACATCTTGAACCCTTGTCTAAGGAGGGCTTGCAGATGAGCAGGCTGACCTGAGAGCTGACTGTCAGGGTCATCATTGTGGGAGTGTGGCAGGGTGGGCATGGTGGCAGGGTGGGCATGGTATCATGGAGCAATGGGAACTTTTGACTCTGGACCAATAGTACCCTCTCTCCTTCTCCCCAAAGGGTACCATTATCTTGACTACAGAGATACTGGCAACACTCAAAAGACAGGCTGAGGAGGCCATACCCTAATGAGCCATCCTCCTTGGACTCACAGGAGATTCACGGGAGACTCGGGCAAATTGGCTATTTCCTTTGAGATTTTCCTAATCTTTTCAGTTGAAAGTACCCTCCCCTTCCCAATTACATTGAATTTAATTAGCCAATAATCATTTATTAAATGCTTACTTCATATACCATCTTGGTATACAAAGAGAGGTAAAAAATGGTCCTGATTTCAAGGACCTCTCATCCTAATGGGAGAGATACCATGGAAAGAACTGGGTCCATACAAGATACATACAGAGACTATTATTTTTCAGTTGTGTCTTATTCTTCGTGACACCATTTGGGGTTTTCTTGGCTAAGATACCAGAGCAGTTTGTCATTTCTTTCACTAGTCCTTTTTACAGATGAGGAAACTGAGACAAACAGGGTGAAGTGACTTGCCCAGGGTCACACAGCTACTAAGTGTCTGAGGTCAGATTTGAACTCAGGTGTTCCTGATTCTAGGCCCAACATTCTATCCTCTGTGTCACCTGGCTGTCGCTACATACAAAGTAGATGGAAGGCAATCTCAGAGAGGAAGACACTACCAGATGGGAGGACCAGGGAAGGTTCTCTGCAGAAGGCAAGATTTCAGCTGAGTCCTGAAAGCCAGAGAGACTAAAAGGAAAAAAAGATGGGGGAAAGCATTCCAGGCATGAGGAACAGTCGATGCAAATGCATGATGATGGGAACTAGAGTGTTGCCTTTGGTATATAGGCATCTGTACATGTCTCAGCCTATGGAATGGAAGATCATTGAGGGTAGGAACTGTGTTCTCTTTTTCTCTGTGTCCACAGTCTCTAGCATGGAGAAAATGATTAATAAGGACTGGTTGACTTGTGAATAGATAACTAAATCTTCTTAATACTCCAGTGAGGTAGATGCCACACCTCTTCTTCTTCCAGTTTTACCAACCGGGTAAATTTGCCCTGAATCAGTAAGTATCTAAGGTGAGATTCCAACCCAGATCCCCCTGACTCCAAGTCCGGTGCTCTATCCACTAGACAACACTGCCTCTGAGCCTCCTTAGCTCTGTGGCATGTGTGGTTTCTTCTCATAGAGAGAGTATCTGGGCCTTCTGAAGAAGCAACTCATTCCAGGCTCCCTTGGAGGATGAGGAATAGGAGACTTAGCTAGGACCATGGCAAGCAGCATGATCCTGTGGGTGGAGCATTGAACCCCCAGGACTTGAGCTCAAATTCTGGCTCTGCTCCATGCTACATTACACACCCTGTACCTCAATTCTCTCATCTGTAAAATGAGGGAGGTGGATCAGATGACCTCTCTCGCCCCTCTTAGCTCTAGACTCAAGGTCCTATGCTCCATGACTCACTGCTGGGCTGTTATGAGGGGATATATCCATTCAAGACACCTCAGAAAGCCTGCAGAAGACAACACATTTTCCAATGATTCATCTAGGAATGTCTCCATTCCCTTCTTCTGTGATCCATTAGCCTCAGACCCTGCCTGACTCATTTTACCATCTTACAAAGGGAAGACAACCAGGCAAAGTGGAAAAAACACTAGAGAGACGATCAGAAGACTTGGGTTGGAGAGGCTTTGGCCTGAATTTCTTATTCTGTATCAAATGAGGGGGTTGGGCTCGGTGGCTGCCAGTTTCCAGCTTCAGATCTATGATCTGAGCAGAGTGTTGGGAGAGATGACCCCCCACTTCCTTCTTGCTCGCAGAATCCATGAGCATCCTCCCCTCCATTGGACTTTGTAAATTAGTTTTCCAGGCCTCTTCCTGATAAGGAAGCTGACTGTTTTCTATCCTCTAAATTTCTTACTATTTGAAAAATTGCCCAAGGTTCACAGTCCATCCCTCATCTGCTGCCAGGGATGGATTAAGGGTTCTCTGTTTGTACCAAATGAGAAAGGCATGGAGAAGAGGCCATTCACATATATGTGTATCCCTGTATCACGTGAGGTGCCCAGGCCCCTCTACTCTTGGCAGGGTGGGGTTACTCAAATGCGAATCTTTTCTTCAATACTGGGATGGCTTGGACTGGTCCCCAAACAGATGTCTTCTCTCTAAATAACTGAGCTTGACTTGTTTTTCCTTCGTGGTAATCAGTCACTTGTAAACTTCTAGTAGACATTTGAACATGAGGAATGTGTTTATATGAGAAAGATAAAAGGACAGAAATGTGACTTGTCCATAAGCTGGGCGAACAGAGAAAAGAGTCTAATAGGCAGACCTTGGGCCTTGCCAGCGGGTCAGCCCCTTTCTTGCATAACATCCATGAAACCCAAAGGGGGAATCCTATAGCCTGGGAATTCCAGTGAGATCAACGTTCAACTCTTCCTCCTGCTGATGTCCCCTGGGGATTGCTCTGTTGTCACATCTGCAAGCCATGTTTCCCTCCTCTTAGATCCCAGTTCATCCCTGTTTGTGTGTCACAGCCAGATGCATAGCCCCCATGCTCTGCTTGGTCTAAGTACACTTAGCTACCCAGCCACCAGCTGGCCAACCTTGCCAACTTGTTCTCTCTTCTTAACTGGCTCCATCCTAAGCACATCTTATTATCCCATCACCTAGCTTGGTATTACCTCCGAGGACTCTCTCCAGGCTGATAACCAGATCTGAAATCTTAAGACTCATGGCATTATGGAGAAAGCAAGTCCTTTTCTACCAGCAAGTGACAATTACCTCCACACTAGGTGGGAGGGATGAGGGAAATGTCAGGATTCAATAAAATCCTCCTGGCTCTTTGGCTACAACAGTAACCCAGCTTTCTCAGCACTGTGGCATGCTCTCCTGGACAAAGCTAGAGGAAGCCTGGGCAGCGGGAGAAGAGTCCAGCCCAAGACGAAGAAATCAAGAAAGAGAGACCTGAGGGTCTGGGGCTCAGATGTAGATCATCTGGAGGCTGCCATTGGCATCCAGCCAAAATGGGTCTCCACTTCCTCACATACAGTGTGTAAATAGGAATCAGGGAAGCATGTGAGTGGAGGCATACGTCAGAGTCTTCAAGTTGCAAAAATGGATGAATGTAATTTGAACTCGTGAAACTGGGGATCCAACTGTATTTCATTCACCAGGAATTGAGATGATTATTTTCCTAGTTGACTCATATGGACAACATTAGAAAGGAGAGATGTGTGTGTGTGTGGGGGGGGGGGGGAGGCAGGGGATGAGGGACAGGGGAGGAGGATATAATATTAGTATTTAAAGCTTATTCAATATCTTCCACTTGGGGAAACTAGAGTGAAAGTACACCTAAACTTGCCATAACTTTGTCCTAGGAAGAGTGTACCACAGGCCTAAGAAAGTTGGATTACTGCTTAACGAAAGAGCCAAGAGGCCTTGGGAGAAGTCAGATCCCAACCTTTCCCTACCCCTTTTCCCTTCTTGTCTCATTTTTGGTATACAAATCATCTGAGCCAAGACCTGGAGCTGGGAGGGACCTCAGACATGAAATGATTCATTTTTGTCATTTTCCAGGGGGAGAAATTGGGGCCCAGGATGGAAAAATGACTTCCCCAACGTCATTCAGGCAGTAAGTAGCAGAGCTCAAGCTTTCTGACTTGAATCCAGTGTGCTTTCCACAACATTCTGGTGCCTGTTTGAGATAAGTCACTGCTTATGAATAGGTGTTGATTTGAGGGAGAAGTCAGAGAAGATGCTATAGGAAGAAAGGAGAAGAGGAGGAGGAGGCAAAGGAGGAGGAAGTAGACAATATAGGAGGCTAGAAAATAATTTGCTTCCAGATGAGTCAGCTAACTTGTGACTGCTTTGCTAGAAGTCTGTTGATTAGGAAAGAGCCATTGTTTTTCTGATTGATTGGAGTTAGCTGGGCCAGGTGACAGAGCTCTTCAGCTGCTAGGATACCTGGAGGACAGTGGGATTCTTACTGATGTATACAGAGAGGAGAAACTTCTCAGGGTGCCTCTAGTTCTTTCTATGGCTTGAGGGAGAGGGGAAAGCTAGGCTTTACATTATTTTGCTGTGAGGTATGCTTATTGAAAAGGAAACTTTGCCTTCCTAGAAGCTTATAAGAGAAAGAAAAGTCTTGTTGAGTGAAGAGCTGGCTAGTATTGCCAAGAGAGTCAACTTGTTTTCTGGATTTAAGGGAACTGCTTATTACTGAATAATTGCAATGTGGATACTGTTTTAACTAAAAAAAAAAGCATGCTATTTTCTTGATGCCCTGTTAAGAGTGGCTATTATCAAAAAGAACTTGTTGCTACTTCATTGGCTCAAGAGCAAAAGAGTAGTGGCTTCACTGGTAAGGGGAGTGGGGACGATCACAAGGTGAACAGATAGCAAAGTGGCTTTGTGTGATACATTATTATTCCTGAAGGGAACAAGGACTTCAAGACCCACAGTGTAGAGCTGTGAATTGTCCTGGGTACTTGGCTATACTCATGCTCCTTCCTACTAGGTTTCCATAAATGTATGTCCATTCTACTCCACACTATGCATTGGTGGAGAATGTGACCCAGGTTTGTGGGTGGACTGCAATATTTTGATTGTTCCTGCCCATTCTTTCCTTTACGTAAATAATTACTATTGCCTCATTGTTCAGTAAATATTTAAGAATCAGTGGCATTTAAGAATAACCTGCCGCAAAGGTTGGGTGAATGAGCCGGTCCAGGGAGTAAGCCCACACATTGAAAAGAGTTTGTGGAATTTGGTGACAGCTTACTCTTGGAATGGAAGAATTCACTTGTCAATCCATTTGGTCCTGGTGCTTTTTTCTACATCATCTCATTGTCAATGTGATTTCTCTTTCTTGATTAGTTTATTTGGGTTATTTCACTGGGTTGTTTGTAAATATGTATTGGATCCCACTTTGACAATCCTGTTCAGATCCCATGGCACAAAATCTCTTGAATATCTTTGGTGGTAGCAAATCTTCCTTAACAGTATAACTGATTCTGGAATCAGCTGTAAGATATTCACATTAATGTCTTGTACCTGATCAGAGTGAATAATCTCATTTGTGGCAAAAAACCCCATAAAAGTATGACTCTAAGGTAATGAAGCCATGTTATTTCTTATATGGTAGCCTTAAAATAAATTTCATAATTTTAGAATGAGAAAGGACCTTTGAAAGCATCTAACTGAACACACTTACTTTACAGATGAAGAAACTGAGATCCAAAGAGGGAAAGTAAGTTACCCAAGGTCCCAGAGATACACAAAGATTTGAACTCAAGTCCTCGAAGAACAAATTCAGTATTCTTTCAATGGTACCATTTCAGTTCTTAGATATGACTATAGACACCACGGCCAACACACTCCATGCCAATCTTTTAACATATTTATTTGGCAGACAAAATTCAAATATTTGGTTTCAGAAATAAAAGGAAAAATGAGAGAAGTTAGCTTAACATGAAATGTCTGTAGACCACAAGAGTATGGCTAGGATTATATAATGAGATGTTCTTGACCAAATGATGTAATGTACGGGGAAGCATTTTGTAAAGAGAATGTTCAATGTTGTGACTATTTCAGCCCTTTGCTGCTATTTGGGGCCAGAGAGGTTTTTACAGAGAAGGGAGACAGGCTGACCAATGATGCTAAAAGCAACAGGCCTTTCATATAGTCATATTTTAACTCACATTCAAACAGTTTTGAGACTTGCCTGGCTTGAGACACTAAGAGACATGAGAGACTAGGAGAAAATAAAGGGGGATGGTGTTCCAGGAAAAAAAAGATAAATATTTTGGTCACTAGAAGGTAAAGGATAAGAGTACCCCATGTGGGTGGAACTAGGGGAGAAGGGGAAAGGTCTTGTCAGGTTCTTAGAGTAAACATCTTCAGACCAGAGCAGCAGGAGGAAGGAGACTGATGATTCTGAGAGAGATGTGTTTGTTGGATATGGAGATAAGCATAATTTGCTTCCTTTTTGAAAAAGGAAACAGAAAACGAGATTTTTATCAAATGATATTGCCACTGACTTTAAAAGTTTAAATAGCACATTTTAAAAGAAATAGAGAAGTAGGTACAATTGTAGGACCATGGTGCCTAATCCTTAACTATAGATATGACGATTTCACCTCATGCTACACATTGAATAGAACCTCCCCTAAACACTAAACAGGGAGTAAGAGAATCCTATACTCAGAAGACCCTTAGAAGATGTGGAACCCTGAACAAAAATCCCCCTGACCCCATCCCTGACAAGTGGTCACCCAGCTTGTCCTTGATGGCCTTTAGGGAGGGATAGCCCACTAATTCCCCAGAAAGCCCATTCCACATGGAGACGGTTCTAATTGTTAGGAAGTTCTTCATCAGATCAAACCTATGTTTCCCCACTGAAATTTCCTTCATTGCTTTTTGTTTGGCCCTCTGGGGTCAAGCAGAACAAATTGAACCCTCTTCCACATGACATCTCTCCAAATACTCAAAGACCCCAATATTGTGTCTATGAATCTTCTCTTCTCCAGGTTTGACACCCTCCATTTCTCCAACTAATCCTCACGTGCCCATCCTGTAGCCAGGCCCTCTTCAGGCTCATCCCCTGTCCTGGGTGATCAGGCTATCTTCATGACAAAAGAGAGGCTGGCTCTAGGCACTACTGTTTAAATTTGGTTCCTGGAACTCTCCCTTCTCACAGATGCCATCATTCGCCACAGGTCTCAGCCTTCTTAGAGACCCCTTTCCTTCCCTGCTAAATGCCCCAAGAAGGAAGAGAAATAGCAGCTGTGCTCTCCAGCTCTAAAATTATAAGTCTCCTATGAAAATAAATGTCCCATGACAAAATCTTTCCAATTGGCAAGAGGTAAATTTAGACTTTCCCTTAAGGAAAATAGACACAGTCTTTTCCCAGTTGACAATTCCAGTATTTAAAAAGGAAATGTAGGCCACACTTTTCTTTCCATTAGTCCAGGAATGGCCACAGCTTGCTTTTCATTTTTCTAGTCTTTGTTTTGATAAAGAACCCCAGAAGCTTTTCTTGAGATGAGCCCTGCAGACTTCTAGAGAGAGGCAGTATGGCACGGGGTATACAGGACTCGAAGCAGAACTCCACTATGCCTTTGTGGTCCTACTACACATCCCCCCACCTCATAATCAGATGTTTCAGCTATGCTGACTTATCTGTGTTCCTTGGATGCCACCCTGTCCCTCATCTCTGTGCTTGTACCTGGAATGTGCTCCTTCCTCATCTCCACTTTTTAGAATTCCTTCAAAGCTCCATTAAAAAACACTACCTTCTCCATGAGGTTGTCCCTGATTCTGTCAGCTGTCAATTTCTCCACTAAATTTAGTTTGGATATGGATTTCTTTCTGTATGAGCTTTCTTTTGCTAAATTAAAACTCATTGAGGATAGAGAAGTTTTCATCTTTGTTTTTGTATCCTCAGTGCTTGGCACAGAGTAGGCACTTAATATAGATTATTGATTGATTGGTCAGCATCAATCAGACCTGGGTTCAAATCTTTTCTCCAATACATAATCGTAATCATGGGGCTTTGAACTTTGCCTGATCCGGATAATTTGTACAGGCTAAAACTTCAGGATGATTGCTGATCTGCATTGGCAAAGGGTGTTTCCACACTAGCAGTTCTGTAGCCTGATGAAATCATCGGCCCTACCAAAAAACACACACAAAAATCCATCAAAATGACTCTTAAACTAAGTTTTAAGGCTGTTTGCTAACATAACCACTGCAGATGATTTCATTATTTCCCGTCCTGCTCTCTTCCTTCTTTTCTCATTTTGGTTGACGATTTTGTTAGACAAATTTGTTGACAATTTGGTGGACAATTCTGGATGTCAGACAGCTGATACCCAAGCAGACTTAGACGTAAACATATGACATATTCAAGGGTTGACACCCTTCCTCTTCTTTCCAGTGCTCTTGGGATAACAGAAGACATCTCTGTGGCCTGGAGGAGAGATTGTGAAACTGGTCTGTGGTTTCTCAGTGGCAAAGTTCAAACAGGGCTAGAGAATGCTGCATAACTCATACAGACAAACCCTTAATATCGTTGCATGGTGCTAGGATGATAAGGAAGGAAGTGAGTGACCAATCCGGTGTGATCTGTGAACAGAAAATCTCTGGATTCCCTGGTAACAAGGGCACTGGCATGAAAAAGAAACGGAAAATTTAATTGTGGAGTCAGGTAGGTGGTGCAGTGGACAGAAAGAAGGATATGGAGCCCTGAGTTCAAATCTGGCCTCATACACTGACTAGCTCTGTGACTATTTATCACATGAACTATTGTTATATGAGCTATTTGTGTCTCACCTGTGGTAGAGCAGTTTGTATTGGTTTGATTAGCCACAGCTGGACACACCGTATCTTGACCCCAACATAGTAATGCCATTTTGGTCCTCTTCAAAAAGGAAGGACAACAACCAGCTCTGTGAGCCTAGGTAAATTGCTCTCAGCCTCAATTTTCCTATATGTAAAATGCCAGTAATAGCATATGCCTCCCAAGGTGGGTGTGAGGTTAAAATTTGGTAATATTTATAAAGCACTCTATAAAATGCTAGTTCTCATCATTACCACCATCATGGAGTCTTTGATACTTGAAAAGAAGGCGAGAAGCATTTGATAAGTATTTCTGGGGTGCCAGAAACTATGCTGAGTTGGGCTGGCTACTTGCAGAATATGTCAGGTTTGTTCATTAATACGACTTTCTTTGAACACTTTCTGGTCAGAGGCCTTGTGAATGGCCTGGGGGCCCAGATTCCTGTGCAGATTCGGGGAGAATTTTTTGCCAAGGAAATTATTTCTCATGGATATATGTAAATTTAGAAACTATGAAAGACAATCGAATTTAAATAATTTTAATGAGAATTATTAGACACATGACAGAGTTCAGACCTTTGTGAATCTCTTTCTGTGCCAGAACCCTCCCTCCAAATTATTTGGCAACAGTTTGATATGTATTTTGCATATAGTTATACATGCACACGTTGGCCTGTGGATTGTGATTTCTGGATTCTGTGACTAGTCTTATTAACTGCCATGAATACTTTTCAAATGAATTGTCTTCCATACATTTCTTAATTTATCCATGTCTGTAGAAATAATTTACTCATCACAGGTTGGGAGTAACAGTTACAGTCATGGAATCATGTCACTATTGCTGTTGTCCATTCTTCATTCTTGGAGAGGAGCAATGACATCATGAAGGTGTGGTCTTCACTTGCATGTCAATTGGAACAGAGTTGGCAATGTTGTCAGCCTGGATCTCTCCTCCAGAGTCATTAAAGTCCAATGGCAAGACATATGTTAAAATGACAGGTGATGACTCAGAATGCATTGAGTGACCTTTCAAAATTAAGATCTTTCCTGGGTCTCAGTTTGTCTGAGGCCATGCCTGTTCAATGACTAATGGTCAGATAAGAATTGAGAGAGATGATGTTCCAATTTACCATCACAAAGCTATCAGTCTGGAAGAGCAAGATTTTCAGAGTTTCTGGACAAAGCAGAGAACAATTGCTATTAACTCTCATAAGCCATCAAAACTTATAACAATGAGCCACAGAAGCTTAGGTTGAAGGCTATAATTAGCCATTCACTGAAAGTCAGAGTGATTTGGGTTTAAAGGTGTAGTCACGTAGCTCCATTTAAAACACAACAAACTTTTTCTAAAAGCTTGTTTTTGCAGAGCTATGTTTCAAGAAATCATATATGAAAACTACATGGCATTGTCCTAGCTTAAAAAAAATAAAAGAGAAGAAAAGAAAGGAAGAAGAAGGAGGAGGAGAAGGAGGAGGAGGAGGAGGAGGAGGAGAAGAAGAAGAAGAAGAAGAAGAAGAAGAAGAAGAAGAAGAAGAAGAAGAAGGAGGAGGAGGAGGAGGAGGAGGAGGAGGAGGAGAAAGAAGAAACAGCTGTCAGACGGCACCTCAGGGTCCAACTGGTACCCAGATAGGAATCATCTCTATAGCAACTTTGAGTAGTAATCACCCAGTCTTAGCCTGAAAATAAAATCTCCCTGCAGAGGCAGCTCAATAATGGATAATACAAAGAGAGGGAGATGGGAAGTGCCTCATAAGAATTAACTACAATGTCAATTTGGCTGGATTGCAGAATTGGGTCCAGTCAAATGAAAGTACCTGTCAAATCATTAAATTGAGACAAATACACCCTGCTTCAGCACTCCTTGGGAGTGTTTTTTTAAGTCTCCTAGCTTTATAAAAATAGCAAACCAAAACTTTACATGAATTCCCGGACTACTGCTGAGTTAAGTTCTTAGTCACCCTAGACCTCCAATTTTCCTAAACTCTCCAGCTGCAGAATGCATGAGGAAATTAGATTAAGCAATGTTCTCAGCTGTGTTACTCTTTAGCCTGGTAACTTCTGATGGGTCATTTAGTGATCAAACTTGATGAAAGGGCAAATCAGGAAGATGGGGCAAGTGTAGTGATTTCAGTACCACTAGCCATGCATAGGCTGAATCACAGCTTCTCTGCCCATATGATTGTCACAACCTGTTTTGTAGTTAATCTGAGTCATCCCCTTGCTGAAGCAAAGTCTCAACTTGAATTTTGTTTGGGTTTTCACTAAGCCACCTGCACAAGCCCTAACCTATGATAGAAGTAAACATGGGAGTCTCAGGTTAGTTATTCATGCATTAATTGGTCCATTTGTTTGGTTTCTGATTTTGCTTTTCTCTTTCCTGGTTGCAAAACAACAACACTGGACTGGGAAGAATTATTTTCATTCCAATTCATTCTACAAGCATATCACAGAATCACAGAGTTTGAGAGCTGGAAGAGACCCAAAAGGTCATCACATCTAATCCAACCCATATCCAAAAGAAATCCCACACTTTCACAAATCCCACAAGCTTTCATTCAGCCTCTACTGAAGACCTCCAATAAGAAAGACCCCACCACTATCTCCCAAGGCAACTCCTTCCACTTAAGAATAGAGCTAATTGTTTTCCCTCCCATCTAGCTTAAATTGGTTTATTAACATTTTCCACCCATTGGGATTGGGTTGGCCCTCTTGGGCAAAACAAAACAAATCCAATCCTCCTTAACATGATAACCCTGCAAATACATGAACCCAAGCTGTCTTTCCCCACTCCTCCCTATCTTTTTATCTCCAGGCTTACCATAAATAAATGATAGATGGAGAGAGAGACAGAGAGAGAGAGAGAGACAGAGACAGAGACAGAGAGAGAGACAGACAGACAGACAGACATACAGACAGACAGACAGACAGAAAGACAGACACAGACAGAGACAGAGAAAGACAGAGACAGAGAGACAGAGAGAGACAGAGATACAGAGACAGAGAGACAGAGAGAAACAGAGACAGAGGAACAGAGAGAAAGAGAGGAGAGAAAGAGGAGAGAGAGAGAGAGAGAGAGAGAGAGAGAGAGAGAGAGAGAGAGAGAGAGAGAGAGAGAGAGAAGAGAGAAAATTTATAAAATGCTGACCAGGTGGATATGTCATATATTTTAGGTTCCTCTTGTGTGCCAGGCACTGTGCTACATGTTGGGGATACAGATACCCCCAAAAATCATCTCTGCCCTTCAAAGAGGCAACTTGCTATTGGCAGTGTTGCCCAGTAGAAAGACTGTTAAATTTGGAGTCAGAGAAAACCTAGGTTTGAATTACACCTCTGACTTTTTCCAATTTTGTGACCTTGGACCAGTCACTGAACCTTTCTCGGCTCGAGTTTCTTCAACAGTAAAATATGAGAATTTAGTTAAGGGATCTCAAAGTTCCATTCCAATTCTGAATTTATTATTTATGAGCCTACCAGGCACACAGATGGCCTGAAGCACAGACAAGAGCAACACCAGGTAATTGTAGGAGAGAGAGTGCAGTGATAACTATTTTAAACTCCTAAAACATTTGGAAATTTGCATGCATTAATTAATCTGAGCCCCACAACAACTGATGGTGGGAGGACCACAAAAATGTCATCCAACCCATGACCTCCATTTTGCAGATGAAGAACCAGACCCTGAAACTTTAAGTGACTCATCCAAGGACACAACGAGAGGATACTGACTACTGGGCAGTGGAAGGTAGCATGTAAGAATCAAGGCTGATTTTTGAAGAAAAACAATTCTGGAGGGTAAAGATGAGGAAAGAGCATCCTGTTGGCATGAGTGATGACTCGTGTGAGTTCATGATGCCAGAGGTAGCATGTTGAGTTCATGGGACATGATTCCCCCCAATATATGTATATATGTATACATATATGCACAATATACTTATACATACATATATATGTATATATACATATGTATATCTATCTACATAGATATACAAATATATGTAGATAGATAGATAGACAGACAGACAGACAGACAGACAGATAGATAGATAGATAGATAGATAGATAGATAGATAGATAGATAGATACATTGCTTATACAATCCCATCCCACTAGGAACTTGCACTTACAGCTATAATTAAACAGGTTATGTATCCTTAATTCTCAAAATTTCTTCCTTTCCTCCCTCCCCAACCAAGACCCTATGTTGACTTCCTTGCAGATAGTGCATCTCTGAAAACCAATGGCTAGCCTTCAGATCCTCTTATAATCCCTCCAAAGAGTTGACAATCTGATCTCAGACTTCACTTGCTGTCTATTTCTTCTCTGGTTCTTCCACATTCAGAGCCCATCAAGCAGTGCTGCCTTCCTGGGATTTCAGTAGGATCTTGGCCATGGTCAAGGTTGACCTTGATTGCATACCCTTCCCAATACCTCTGTCATCCCTGTCTCCTGACTTATAGATCCTTCCCAGGATAATTCTTTTATAGACTGTGCCAATACAATTTTATTATATGCATATAGGAAGAATGGTGATTTTAGTTCTCCTTAAAGCATGTTATTAATTTTTCCCTGACAGGTCACAATAATGAGATACTTAATCCATACAATAACTGCCTTGTAGTTATTAATATCAGTAAGTAACAATAACAGAGGAAAACTCTGGAATTACTCAGTAATATACAATGGCATGACACTTTTATTCTTTCCTAGCATTAAATCATCGTGAAATATATTATTTCCTGTTATTCATACTTCCAAAGACTTGAGTACTGGCATGATTAATTAAGAGAGCCATCAAATGTCCAAGCTGGAAGGGACTATTTAGTCCAATCTTTTCATTGTAGGAAAAAATGAGCCGAGGCCCAGAGAGGGCAAGAGCAGACTTTCTCCAACCTCTGTCCACTCTTTTTCTGACACTCAGAGTTAGAGGAGTCCTCTGAGGTTTCCTTGAGACTGGCTTCAAGATTTCCTTCCTGGGAGCAGCACAAACCGACAGAGCTCTGCTTCTGTATGCTAGGGAGTGATAGCAATCCTTTTCATTCTAGCCAGAAATAGATCCTCTTGTTTCCTGAGTCCATGAAACTCGCTACCAGTGCTGTCCTCTCCATCCAAGTTGGCAGAAAGCTTTGACCTCCAAGGTCAGGCAGGACACCTATTATAGAAATGACTCTTTTTTGGGGGGTGAGGGTTAAATAAAAGTTGCAGTGAAAAATCTAAGGAAAGAGATGGAGAAAATCCACTTTTAAATGTAACATAGGACTATTTTGCCTTCACATGCAGTATTCAGTATATTTTGGCAACTAAGCAACCTAGAGAAAAATAAAGACTGAGAATCAACATGTAGACCTAAAAAAAGCACCCTATATTTATGGTTCTGTCATATTCTCAGATAGGCTTTCACCTTGAAAGCTGCTGTGGTCTCTCTCTTCTGGGCACAGAAGCCAAACATACTTCATTTGGCATCAATGGTAGCCTCATCCTCCAAATTGGATGTCTCCAGGCATGCAGTCATGTGATTTCTAATTAAAGTGATTACGTCTTCATCTTGCAATGTTTGTAGTGATAGGGAAGGGCTGTGGTCTCATAGGTATGATCTTTGAGGAGATACCCTCAACCTTAGAAGCTGTTCTCTTGGGTGGTAGTGTCAAAAAGCATTTGATATGTTTTGCATGGTTTCATGTGTATAATTGATATTATATCTCTTGATTTTCTGGGAGAGGGTTGGGAGATAGAATTTGGAACTCAAAATTAAAAAAAAGTTAGAAAGAAATAACAAATTAAAATGTTTATAAAAGGCATTTCAACAGGAAAAACGTGTGTGTGTGTGTGTGTGTGTGTGTGTGTGTGTGTGTGTGTGTGTATGTGTGCGTGTGTATATGTGTGTCTCCTGTTTGGGGTTGTCCCAGTCACATTTCATCAGAAGAATCTCTGTAGAAAAGTCATAAGAGATGAAGAAAAAAAGAAGGCTCATGAATGTTTGCACAACTGTCTCCAGAATTTTTTTCTGTCTCCCTGGAGTAAAGGCCCCAAATTTAAATTGTGGCAGGGATTTGGGTAGAATGAAAGCAGGTACCTGTCATTTTTGTCTTCCTATTCCCAGTGTTTAAAAGTTGCAGGTGCTTAATAAGTGTTCATTGAATTAAATTGAAAAAGAGTGGCTTTGATCCTTGGTATACTTCCTCTTCAGGTATCAGTTTCCTCCTCAGCAAAAAGAGGAGAATTGACTAGATGATCTCCAAGGTCCTCCAAGCTCTAACATTTCACACTGAGAGATATGTATATGCTCACAAGCTCTTTTCCCCATTTTGACTCCAAGTATACTTAGATCTTTGTTCTGGCCTGATCTAAGATTTTATCAGTGTAAGGAGTTCTCAGTTGAATAATATCTTCTACCAGCTCAGGTTGGCATAGTTATAGTCTTGGAGATTTGTCTGGGCCCTTCAGAGGTCAAGTCCAGGGTCACACAGACAGGATGCAGCAAAGAGGAGACCAGCTCTCCATCCATTCTGCCATATTGCCTCTTGCTCAGTTCATCTGATGTTAAGAGTGACTTTCCCTTGACCACGAGGAATAAAGTCTCACTCATGCTTCTGAGGTACTGATGGCAGATGGAACTCTTATTTCAGTCCAGTGAAGGAACACCACCCTTGTTCCTTTCACTGCATTCCTGGGGCTGAAGTGACTTCTAAACATGCTTGGCTCACTTTCAGTGGCTTACATGAAGACCAAACTCAAGCACCAGCAGTCATCCCTTGGGAGAGATGCCTGCATTTCAGCTCATCCTTGCTACTCAAGACTCTTAGAGATCAGATGATAAGCACATTTTCTCTTGGAATATTTTGTTTTCTTTCTCAAACTTTAGTTGGGCATAGTGGAAAGAGCACTAATTTGGAAATCAGAAGATTTGAATTCAAGACTCACTCTTCCACCCATCAGCTGTATGATGGTAGCCCAGGCACTTTAATTCAATTTAAAAAATATTTACTAATCACCTAGAATGTGCATGGAACATTATGTTAGGTGCCAGAGGCCCCTTGTCAGGCAGTTGAAACTTGGTGCCATTTTTCTGAGTTTAAGTCTTCTCACTGGGATGTAGCAGGGGTAATCATGGAAGTGGTCTGCTCTAATAAGGCTCTTCCCATGGAGCTGAGCTTACACCTTGACCCCTTCCAATGGCCCCATGCTCCAACCATTTTGGGGAACACATCTTCTACTCCACCGCTAATGGACAAGTGGGACAGAGATATAACCAGGGACTCCTTTAGCACCCCCCCCCCCCCCCCACCAATGTCCTGGTCAGTGTGGATTGTGCTAAAGATTGGTGATCAAATAGAAAGAGCTACTCACTAAAGAAGCTTTCAAATGAGAAACCTCTTCTACCCTTGCCCCCCTCTCCACATCTGAGTGGATGTCTTGGAATTCTCATATTCCTCCGTTGGGGTTCTCCAAAGGAAGGGTTGGAATTCCTTCCCTTGCCCCTCTGCAGTAATGGTTACAGTACCTATGGGCATGTGCCAGGGATGCATGCTTCAGAATATCACTTCAAGTGCATGACGCTGTCTTCTTTCTGTTTCTTTCCCTGAGCATAGGTGACTGAACGCCAATCCTGAGATAGATCTTTCTAGTTTGAGGGGTTACTTGTTGAGCTTGAGAGTTTAGGAATTTTGGAGTCTGACTGCTGGCTGGCAGATAGAGGAGGTCACCTTGGAACCTGAAGGCCCAAACCTTGATCTGGAGCAGTCAGAAGACCTGGATCTTGAGTTGCTGCTCAGACAGTGAGAACTTAGGTGAAACTGAAATATGTTCAGCAGTCTTACAGGAGGAACAGCAGGGAACAATGTGTCCTTTTCCCATTTTGTGATCAGCCTTATCTAGGACTGAAACTGAACTCTGTGGGAGTCAGGAACTAGAACCCCTTTGTTGGAGAGGAGTACCCCCCATGGACCACAGGTGACATGCTAAATGGAGGCAAATGGCACCCCTACTTTGTAAGGTGCTGTGATGGAAGCATAGCTCAAAACTTCATTGAATTATAGGATTATAATAGTAAATCTTTTGGAGAGGAGGGGGGACAGGACTGATGATTCCTGATCAGAACACTCCCTCCAGCAATTCTAATCTGCTCCTGCTTTGCCATTTATAGTGAGTGGCTTTGACTAGGTGGTTGACCACTGAGAGGTTAAGTGACTTGCTCAGGGTTACACAGCTAATATATTTCAGAGTTGGAACTTGAAGTCACATCTTAGTAATTGAGGCTGGCTATCTACTTCAGGATACTATCTCTTTAATTACAGTATCTTAACATTGGAAAAAATCTTAGAGGCTACAAAGTCCAACCTCTGGCCCAGTGGAGGAGTGCTATCTTTAGTATTCCTGCTAGAAGGCCAGTAAGTCTTTTTTTAGACACTTCTAGGAATGCCTTTTAAAAAGTCCCAAGGCTGCCTCTCCTGTTTGAGGGCAGCCTGGATGGTTAGAATGGTCTTCCTTGTATTGGACTTCCACCCTCCTGCATGGCACCTCCAACCATTTTGTTCTCCTTTTCTCCTTTAGTCTTACATGGAGGACTATTTTCTTGTCCATATGCAATAATGCTATAATTGAAGACAGTTCTCAAATTCCCTCTCTCCACCTCAGCCCTGAAGTTTTATCCTCTTTAGGATATGTCCAGGATCTGCAACCATCCCAAAGATGACAGGATCAGAGAGTTTTGAGCTTGAAAGAACCTTAGAGAAGCTATCACCTTCCAGAGTCACCCAGGTAGCTCACAGTAGGGAGGTCTCTGGGCTTCATATCCTGGGCTCTCTCCAATCCAATCTTCTGCCTCCCATTTGCCTGACTTTTCAGACATGTTTTCTAGCTATTTCTTCACCCTTACCAGCTGCCTTATGGATATGCTCCAATGAGTCAATGCCCCTCTTAGAATGAGGTGACCAGAGTACTCCAGCTGCTTGCTACCCAGAGTAGAGTGATGAAGGCCTGGGTGTGATGGGGATGCAATCTGAACCCCCAAAAGGAAAAGACCATGTCTTTGAGATCTGAACCCCAAAAAGGAAAAAGCCCCTGGACTTTTCCACATGACCTAGGTCCTTGGAATTCACCTGGGCACCTGGCCCTCCCAGTCTTTTTGTATATAAGGTCTATCTTGCCCCTCATTAAATTGCTTAGATTACTTAAGAGTCTGGCCAGTGGTTCAGATTCAGTTTGGCCTACTTGTCAATACAAGTGTCACAATAGTGCAGATTCTTAAAATCTCATCCACCCGCCCAGTGTTCTAATAAACTTAGTCTTTGACTGAAAGAAAATTTATGTCAAATTCATTTGAGGCAGGACCTGTGTCACTTGCCCTTTAATTTTGAGTTCCCAACACCCCTAGACCTCAACAAGTGATTTCCCTCTCTTAATGCCACCAGAGGTTGCATTAGTTCCCTTGCTCTCAGTATATCCTGAGTTTGTATTTGATTAAAAGTGTTAAGAGTCCCCCCACTTCTTAGATCCACTGTTGTCTAGTGTGTTTGGAAAATGAGAAAATACTCTAAGCTCTTTACACTTTCTTCTTGAGCAATTAAATTTTTGAACCCAAGTTCTAGACTTTAAGAGAAATGATTATTTCATATTAATAGTCAATGATTAAAATTAGAGAGACTCAAGATTTTTCCCTGAATTATTTCCTTGTTATAAGACCAGTCTCTTTAGCACAGGGCTGATGAAAGATAGGATTAACATTCTCCTCATTCTGTGTCTTGGAATTCTACCCAACTAGATCAGACTTCTAATTTAAAATGAATTCCTGCATATTGTGTGCCTCTCAAGCTAATTTGGGTGGAGGTAGGTCCTCTGTCTAGGTTGCCCAATGCTCTGGGTGTTCTGGTTGTAGAGTCCTTTTGCCAAGAACTACTTGATGTCACTCTTCCAGGCCCTCATTAGAATAGGTCCACCTATCATTAATTGTTAATCAATCAGAGTTGATTATCACCCTCTAGAACACTCACTCTTCCAAGGGCATATGAACTGTGAGCCTACCATGATGATTGGTCTTCGGCATTTGAGAGTGTCACTGCTTCTTTAATTAAAAAAAGTTAAAGTTATTAATAAAGTGATTAATTACCCAGAAACTATGTCTATAAAACTTTTTAAACATCACAATTTTACATTTATTCCTGTTAAAGTTTTCTTGTCCATTTTAGTCCATCTTTCTGGTCCAGAAACATCATATGTGGAATCCCATTCTGTTCTGTCATATTAATGAAACGTTCCATCTTTGTATCATGTACAAGCTTGATAAGCATGCCTTAGATGTCTTCAGTCAGGTCAAATCCTGTGCCAAGAGCCCTGTGGCAGGTTGGCTGTCTAAACAGGGGTTGTTGCTATACATATGCCCCAGCAGGAATCTGTTGAGACCACCACCATCTTTTTGGTCTCCCAAGTTTACAACCCAGCTCTTCCTTCTCTCCTTCCCAATATGAACTCATAAGCCAAGCCTCCAAAATAACTCTCACATTCAGTCTCTTCTATCCATTCACACAGAATTAATGGATTGGTCTATGACACCCAGGAGCCTGCTTTTTTCTCCTAACAATAGTAGGAAACCAAAGCAAGTTGAGTGACTTTTTCTCTTTGCCTTAATCAGGTAAAATGCTGCTTTGGGTGAAGAGAGTAAATGATGATTTTGCTGGCCCAAACTGCAAGAAAAATCTCTCCTATCTACTTAAAGGCGAAAGAATCAAGGAATTCAAATTTGAAAGGGAATTTACAGACCATCTAACCTATACCACACCAACTATCTCTGCTAAGTGACCATCCAGCCTTGGTGATGACCTCCAGGGAGGGTGAAACCTTCACTCCCCAGGTAGCCTATTCAACTTTGGCTCACCTCTAACTCTTCAGAGCTTTTCTTTTCCTTACATCAAGCCCACATCTACTTCATTATTCCTAATTCTGCTCTTTGAGGTGAAGTAGAACAAGGCAGAGCTCTCTTCCACATGACATCCCTTCAGACACTTGAAGGCATAATCTAGTCTTACCTTAGTGTGGTGTTTTCCTGATTCCCTCAGTTTATCTCCATAGAAACATGGTATCAAAGCTCTTCATCATTCTAGGCACCCATTGTTGGAAGTTTTCCAGCTTATCAATATCTTTCCTCAAATGTGAGCCATGGTAAAAATAAAAGTGGATGCTTTTCCTTTCTCCTAATACACTGCTGTTCTGGTTATTTGTCCTTCTTTTTCAAAGAGGGCCAATGACATCACAAGGATAATGTCTTGAGTTTTGTGTGAATTGGATTTAAGATAGAGCTAGTCCTATTTGAGATAGAGTTGCACAAGTCACCAGCCTTATTCTCTCTTCCAGAGTCTTTGAAGTCCAGTGGCAACATAAAAGTCAAGAAGACTGGCAATGGTCTGTGGTGCAGTGGGTGACCTTGGCATCTTCACTGCTTGACCAAACACTAAGTATTCCATAGTACCTTCTTTAGCTGTCTTTGTGGTCATTGGAACAAATTGTTCTCATCTACCCATTCCACTGGGGGAAATCTTCTCATACTTGGGAGAGACAGCTCCTTAACTCACAAATTTGAGGCCTATTGGTTACTCTCAATATACTGTTAAAATTCTCATCATGGTATCCAGACAGTGAGGAAGAAGAAAATTCAGTCTATATTGAACTGGATGGATTCCATCACCCCCAAGATAAGATGCACTTCTTATGAGAGACATCCAATACAGAAAGCTGACCATTCAGATACTTCTAGCAACTCAGCAACTATTCCCTAAGCCTATAG
Organism: Notamacropus eugenii; assembly: GCF_028372415.1. NCBI lineage: Eukaryota > Metazoa > Chordata > Mammalia > Diprotodontia > Macropodidae > Notamacropus > Notamacropus eugenii. Next base: position 62,655,254 of record NC_092873.1, on the reverse strand, counting down.
CAGAAATTACTCTTCCCTCATTCTATTTTGTACCCTCCAAGGTGACAGACACTTTCTGAGCTTCCTAGATGCCAAGTAGACTTTTATTAGCTAGTAGACTATTAGCTAGTAGTAATAGTAGACTATTATTATCATGACCTTCAGGAGGATTAATGGATGGCACTACCTTATCCTTTTGAAAAGGAAAGTTTTTTTAAAAATAAATTTTATTGGTTTTATCTATTATATCAGAGTCATTTCCACACCTATCACTCTCTTATAATTAAAAAAAAAGCAGTTAAACAAATGCACCTAGCACTATGACTGTGTTGGAGAACGTATACCACTTCTCACCCTCATTGACCACTGCCTCTAGAGGAACTGAGGGACTGAGTTTCATTATCTGCTCTCCAGGACTGTTTAGTTTTTTAATTACTTGGATTTCAACTTCCTCTTAGCCTTTTTGTTTACATTATTGTAGTGATCTGGTACATTGTTCTGTGGTTCTCCTTATTTCACTCTGTATCAATTCACACAAATCTCATGTTTCCCTGAATTCTTCATGGTCATCATGAACAAGGTATTTAGGTATCTGAACTGTTGTTTTAAATATTCATAACAGAATGATGACGCTTCATTACCCCCTGCCCTTCACCTTTGGTATATAAGGTTTATGTTTCTCCCTTCAACGAGAAACATATCTTGTCTGACTCATGGGTCCTTGCTAGAGAATCAGTAGCAAATGACCCATAAGCCACCAGTCACCCAAATCTTATTTAATAACCTGATATTTGAGAGGCACTCCAGCAGATGTAGTTACTCTCCATTCTCCTGCCTTCTCCATGGTCAATACTTCCATTAAGTCAGATCACTAGAATGAACAAAACCTAAGCCCTCTTCATCAGCTGGGCTTAGTCTTCTGGGAAGGCATTCACTGCTTTATGACAATGTTATATCCTTAGCTTTGACAAGGGTGAGGAAGAGGCCAAGAAGAACCACTTGGACAACCTTGCCAAGTCTTTGGCAAAAATTGTGATTGAAGATACTTTCCACTCCAATAACTGATGTTTCACTTAAATAAGGACTGGAGTAATAAATTCCTCTGGGAGTTAACTTCTAGGGCGGTGTGCCACTGTAGACAAATTCATTTCCTTTTGTCAAATGATCCAAAGAGCTGTCCTTTTTGCTTTAGCTGTGCCAAGAAAACTGGAGCCAAACTCAAGGCCCAATTATAGCAAATTGTTCATCTCAGGTGTCTGACATTTTCTCTGCGACCTTTGTTCTGTTTTAATCCTTAGTGGCCCTGTGTTTAAATTGTGTTTAATTTTGTGAAGTCTGTAAGTTCTTTTGGAAGGAGGCATGGTAGAAATTCTAAATGCACAAATATCCATATACAGATTTTTAAAGTTTTAAGTATTTGAGTGACTATTCTATAATCATTTCTTTTGTTATTTCAATACTTAAAGTCATCCTTTTGATTTGAAGACTTTCATTCTCTTTCCTGACTCCCCGACCCCCTTATCTTCCCAATTCTGGTGCTGAGAATAGTAATCAGCTCAACTAGACCAGTTCTACAAAGGATGTGCCAATCAATTCCCTTATATCAATTCCCCTTTATTTTGTTATTTCTCTGACCAAAATTCTCTTTCCTAGATGCCACTTTCCTATATAGGTTGTTTTCCCCCATTGGAATGTGAACTTCTTGAAGTCATGGACTACCTTGCTTTTTTTTTATATTTATACCCTCAGCACTCAGTTCACATCAAGGCTTTATAGAACACACAACAAATGCTCATTCATTCATTCACTCTTCTGGTTAGAAGATAGTCTGTATGAGTAGCTGAGATGAAAAGGATCATCACTGGTTGACCCAGAGGTTGATGACATTTTTGAACTTAGATAAGTTGGTCCTTGAACGACTGATGAATTGAGATAATTGTCAGTACCTGCCACTCATACCTAGAACATTCCAGTTAACTTTGTTAGTGAATATCCCAGGTTGACACATTGTCATACTCACAAACTCATCTATCACCAGATCTGTACTCAATGTCTTTCTAATTGAGAGTCATAGAGGGGACCTTGGAGATTATTGGGTCCCTTTGCCCATCTTGGACAGATTCCTTCTGCAACCTTCTTGATAGATGATCATCATCTGGCCTCTGCTTCCATACTTCTAGTGACAGGAAGTTCACTCCCTCAACAAGGCAACCCTTTCCATGTCTGAGGAGAGTTCTCTCATGTCAAAGATACATGCCAAAGTTCACTCACCAGCCTAATTGCTAATATATCCTTGGAAGCAAAAGAGTGGCAGCCTTCTAGACTCCTGGTGCTGGAGGGTAAGTACAAGGTTTTGTTTTTCTCTGAGGCTTTTATTCCAGAGGAAATTGTCAGCATGTATTTTCTCATGGTTAAGTATATTGATGACCAAAAGTACCTGAATTCCACTTCAGGCTTTGCACTATCCTGGCTGTGTGACCTTTGCCCTTTCAGCATTCCAGGCAAATTTCTGAGACTGTAAATGATGGAGTGGGCTTCATTCTGCACAGATGGAAAGAATTTCCTGCCTGGGAGGTCCCTCCAAATGAAATCACAGTTCCAATTTAAAACAAACAAACAAACAAATTCCTTTCAATGCACAGGGTGATTTGAGTAAATTAGATAAAATGCGATCCTACAAGTGTCAGACTATAGATGTCTACAGCTCTTGTTAACCTTTCTAGGTTCTTTCACCCACCTCAGTCCCAAGACAAAGAATCCTCAAGCTTAAATAGAACTGTGTGATTCAGAGTGATTTGGGATGTACCATTGACTGACCTTCATACTAGCCTCTGAAAACATGATGTAAATCTAAATCAAAGAAAGCACCAGTTTCAAAGAGGCTGTACCTGGGCCTTTAGGACAGACTCAATCCTACCCACTCCCCTCTACCATTCCACACAGTTACTGGAGTAATCAACTCTGGCCAACAAGCTCAGAAACTAATCCTCAATTCGTGCTAGATTGAAAATCCAGAAAATCTCTTTCCCAAGAGAACTGTAAGTCAGTTCCGTCAATAAATGTCCTTCCACCATTGTGTCCCAAGGTCCTTTCTATACCCTAATGATAGTCAGTCAGTCAACAAACATGCATTAAGAGCCTGTCATGTACCAAGCACCATGTTAAGCGTGAGCATGCTGCTGATGTAACAAGTCAGATAAGGCCCTTCCTTCATGGTGGAAGATTTTGTTCTATGGTGGTAAATGAATTAGAACTAGTAAGGGTCACCCTGAGGTTCTTGATTCAATATAATAATTTTGGAGAACTGTAGGGAAATGGAATTCACTTGAAGCATGCTCAGGATTTTATTTATCATTGTCAAAATGTGGCCATCTGTTGCTAGTTGCAAAGGAGCTGACCACAAAGGAGTTGTGAGACTATAAAAATCCTACACACTTGAATTGAGACAGATAAGAAAATTGGATTGAGGGATCCCACATTCCCTGCCCTACATGTGAGAGGAGAGCAAGACAAGTCACCCTATCTGGTCTGATGGTTTCTAACTATAGTTGATAATCATGCAGTTAGAGCTTCAAGTCAGACAGTCTTTTTAACTGTGTTAAAAAGAAGTACAAAGAAAGGTCAACACAGCTCCTGCTCTTGAGAAGTTTCCATTCTAACGAAGGAAGCAACCTGCAACAGAGATGTGCCTATAAAGATGCACTAAGTGGAGTGATAACAGCTGCAGGACTGGGAAAAGCTTCCTGCAGAAAGAAAAGTTTAAATGGAGTTCTAAAGAAATCAGAGATGTGAGGACAGAGATGCAAGAGGAGGGAGAAGGCTCCAGGAATGAAGGAGAGCTGGTGTGAAGAAATGGAGTATTGGGTGCCAGGTATAGCATGAAGGCTGGAGTTGCTGGATTATAGAAGGTGGAGCCAAGAGAACAGAATCAGAGGACTGGATGAATAGTAAGGAGCCAGGATGTGAAGGGTTTGAAAAACTAAAGAGAAAGTTTGACAATTTATCTTTGCCTAATAGGGAGCCATTGGGGCTTATTGAGCAGAGAAGTGACATGGTGAAACCTGGGCTTTTGGAAGATCACTTAGGAGGATGGAAGCGGGACTTTAGAGATTATTAAGTCCTTGATTTTATAGATGAGGAAACTGAGACCCAGGGACAACTGGCAATAAATCTCTGGAGCAATATTCGAGCCTTCTTCCTCTGACCTGATAGCCAGAGCTTTCCCCATCACATCACGTGGCCTTCCACTTACGGCTTTCTGAAGATGGGCCATGCTTCCCCGCTCATAGGAGCTTCACGGTGGTCTTCTCTACTCAGTGTGCTTCCAGGGGCTTTGTCAGAGACCTGAGGATGAACTGACACAGTTCTGGCAGTGAACTGGAATACAACATCTCTTTCTTCAAAGGCATTGAAATGATGGTCTGTTCTGGCAGCTCCCAGATCTTGCCCAAATCGAAAAATAATCCAGGTGCCAGGTTCGAGCTCGGAGGCTTACTGAATGCATCTGTCATTTCTCTTTATGGATTGCTACAAAAGGTTGGTTTCTTCCACAAATATCCTCCCATGAGCTTGATCCAATCCAGGTGAGGCCTGGCCACAGAAACCCTTCCCCAACAAGTTGCCAGGGGACAACTCCAAACCAGCCAATTTATCTTGAGGCAGCCCAGTCCCTGAGATTCCATGTGAGCTGCTTTTAGCAGTGGGCATGTCCTCACGGAATAGAGAGAAGCCACTCATGAAATCTTACGACAGGGGAATTCCCCTAATCAGCCCTCTCACTTACACAATCTCATTTGTTCTTTACAACACTTCAGGAGGGAGAACCTTTTTTGGGGCGTGGGGGTGGGGGAGCAGGTTGGAACCAGACTGGAAATTTAATTTAGTGCCAGTAAGGAAACTTCCTCTACCAAAGTAGATTGTCCACAGTTCTGTAGTTTACAGTCCTAGAGATCTAGCTAATGGCACTGAGAGGTTAAATACTTTGCCCAAAGTTAATACAGGATAGTATTAGTTCCATTTGCTACAGGAGGAAGTCAAGGCTCAGGGAGATTCCACAGCACAGTAGGCCAGGATTCAACAGCTAGGAAGTGTAGAAAGTAAGAGGTGCTGGAACCCAGGCCTAGCCTAATTTCATGTTCTCTTCACTTCATCAAGGACAGAAAGAATTATCATAGGTAGGGTAGAAGGAATGATCCTCAGGTAGAGGGAGTGCCTCAGATTGGTATGCACTTCTTAAGTCTTGAATTGTTTGGGTTCCAGGACTATAATTGGCTTCCTTTACTTGGAGGCCTCTGGATCCCAGCTAGGCAAAGGTGATAAAATGATAAAAAAAACCAAACAAACAAACAAAAAAAACATTCGGCTAATAAAAACTCTCTGAACTTACCAGGCCTTATGCTAAGTGCTGAGGATAGAGATCAACACAATTCTCAGGTGATTCTAATCTGGGTCATCAGCACATATAGAAGAGTTGAACTGCAGGGTTGTTGGGGTGATCTGGAGGAAGTAGTTACAGGGCAGATGGCAGGGTGTGGTGGTTCAGGGTAGATGGCAATGCCAGGGGGACTAGAAGACCCAGTAGTAAGGACCCAGGATTCTCAGGGCATAGTGGCCTGTCATCTTACTTGAAGGTGTATGCTTGATGCCCTCAAGTTGACCTTATCCACCTTGCAGCCAGTAGGATGGAAGGGACTGAGCTCATGGCCATTGAAAAGGGTCAGAGTGGAGCAGGTGTTCTGGGATCTTTCCTATAAGGGTGGGGATTTGGAGAGTCAGAAACCAGAAAGGGATCCAGTGAAAGAGAAGTTGCCATGAAACTTGAGAGGAAGGATGAATCACAGGGGAGGGGGAGAACCTCAGGAGGGGAATAGGTAGACTGAAGAAAATTCTCCTCCCTCTAGTATCCAGTGGGTTCTGAGAGTGGGAAGTTGGGACCACTTGCCACCTAGTCCACTGGTTCGGTATCTTTTCCAGACTCGGTGGGATCAAAGGTAAAAGTGAGTTTCTGCCCTCAACAAGCTTATATTCTGTCATGGGAGACAACACATACACATAAAGGAATATACAAAATAGACCTCAAATTAGCACAAGGTAATTATTGGAAATGGAGAAAGGCACTAGCAGTTGTGAAGATGAAGAAAGGATGCAGAAGCAAGAGGAGAATTAGGAGATCCAGACTAGAATATTGTAAATGGTGGCTTGGTCCATTATCAATAGAGTTAGGCTGATAAACATCTACTAATCTACAGTAATGGATGTCTACAATCCTGTCATCAGTTTCACTAAGGCTGTTTCACTAATTTAATTACATCTGTCAACTATGTTGCTGAAACCATGATGGTGGGTCAATCTCGGGTGAGGTCTTTCCACACAAGGAGAAAGCCTCAAGGGCCTGGGAAATAGGGGAATGAAGAGTTTAGCTCGTAAGGGCTGAGATGTCACCCATTACTGGTGAGTTGGTCTTGGCACCACCTTTCCAAGGTCCATTCCATGTCCTCTGCAACTCAAATTTTATGCAGCTTCCAAGAATGGGGAGGGCTGGAGGGATTGGTCTGGCAAACTAGACAGTGATCTGAACCTGTTCCAAGTTCTGAGTATTGTGGTAAGTTTGCTTGAAATTGAGTCCAGCAATTAGCTCTATCCTCATGTTTTCCCCTAAGCCCAGGGTTAAGTGAAGGAATTTGGAACCAACCCAGTTTTGCTGGCCAGAGGGTTGAAACAGCGTACTTTGTCTATGAGGGAACCCAGATAATGACGCAGCATAGATTATCAGTGATGCAGCTTTTTTTTCTAGCCACGATCCAGATGCTTCTCATTTGGAATCAGCAGTGGGGGGAGTAGGGAGAGTGGGAAGGATGTGTCAAGCCCATTTGGCTACTCATTTGAAGCTACTTGACTGACTGAAGTAATTATCTCATCCTGTAAATATTTTGAACCTGGGCACTGTGTTCCTTTCCCCCTTCTTTGCGGTTCATTGGGTATTTTTCTCAGTGTTAGGACTGGAATTCTCGCCTGACTGGCTGTTGCCTTTGCCTGAGAAAGGTGGTGGAGAGCCATTATTCCATGCCTGTATATGTATTGAGGAACTCCAGTCAGAACCAGACTGGTACATGTCTCCTCTTCAATGCTGGCTGAGGTTTGGGACTTGAGCACCTCAATTATACCTCACCCTCTCCACAACCTCCTGACCTTTAAGACACCACTGACCTTCTCTTGACCACCAGAAAGAACTAGAGACTCCCCATCTACCCTGCCATTCTATATTACCCCTTTTACCTCACCCCTTCCATTTCTTTCTTAGAGTTTGGTAATCAAATCAACATCATTTTGCTCCTGTGAAGGGCAGGGGGAGGCAATCTACTCTTCCACCACTTCTTGCTCTGTCATGCCCATCTTTGTTGGCCCCATCCATCCCCATCTGCCTTTCATGTTAGCACTGTGTCCTCTTCCTGGAAGTTGCTTTGTATGTATTTGTTATATTTAGTTTTTGAGGTACATGTGGTTTCCAGACAACTGAGTATGAGCTCCTTGAGATCAAGGACTCTTTGATTTTTTTTTTTTTTTGGAATCTCTAGTATCCAATATATAGTATAAATAGCTATAACAGGTACTTTGTGAATGAACGCTCATTGAAGTGAATTGATTGATTCCCTCCCCCCAAGTCCATTTCTGACCACGCTGATTCCAGTAGCTCCTCCTGAAATTATCTAGAATTCATTTTGTATTTAATTTGCAAATACTTATGTGGGTCCACATTGTCTTTGCTGATATGACAAGTTCCTCCAGGGCAGGGAATGTCTTAATTTTACCTTTGCATCTTCAATGTCACAAATATGTTTTGTATTTACCCATATGTCTACATATTGTATCCTCCAACAGTATTTAAGTTACTTGAAGGCAGGAATTGCTTCCTTTCTGTGTTTGCATCCCTAATATAATAACTGAGCTTTAGGTAGATAGTAAATGTTGGTTGATTGCTTGATGGAAGGAAGGGAAAAGCATATGTAAAGTGCTTACTGTGTGTTGTGATCACCAGTCCCCCAAACTTTCATTTTATTGATCATGAAACAGATTATGAGAGGGAAGTGACTTGCCTAAGGTTACACAATTAGTAAGTATTTTTCATTCATACAGTATTTAGTAAGCATTGTTCTGGGTGCTAGAGATCACAAAGCCAAAAAAGGCCATTCTGGGACTGCAGTTCTATGGGAGGAGAACAGCCACTACAGAGAAAAGTAAATAGGAAATGTATAGAAAGTTAAAAACCAAGTGTTCTGGAGGTGAGGAAGAGGTTCCTAGCACCTGGAGAGATCAAGAAAGTCCTTGTGTAGGAGGAAATATTTGAGATAAGCCTTAAAAAGAGTTAGGATTCTAAGAGAGATGAGCAGAGAATGTGTTCCAAACATAGGAACCTGTGCAAAAAGTATGGAAGCTGGAGATGGAGCCCCAAATACTTTGTGCAGGGAACTGGTAGTGTGACACTTTGCCTTTGCAAAGAGTAAAGGGGAACAGTGTATAATCACTATGGAAAGATGGATTGAAACCCAGTTGAGAAGGGATTCCAATGCTAAATAGAAGAGTTTGAACTTTATCTCAGAAGTGATAGGGAGCCAGGGAAGCTTTTAGAGTAGAGGAGTCACCAGATATGTATTTTAGAAAGACTGAGTTGGAAACTGGTGGATGAATTACAGAGGAGAGGGATGTAAGTCAGGGAGACCAATCAGGAGACCAGGAATTCAGGCAGTAGGTAATGAGTTTCTTAACTAGGGTGTCAAGATATAAAAGAATGAGTGCAAGAGATCATGTGAAGGTTCAACCAGCAAGACTTGGCAACAGATTGAATATGGGGACAGGAGAGAGGGAAGAGGCAAATATAAAGTCTGAGTTTGGAGCTCAAGAGACCAAAAAGGCAGTGTTTCCCTTAACAGAAATGAGTTTTATTTGGACACATTGGGTTGAGGACACTCAATTGGGAAGGTCTGATTGGCAGTGGGTGACATAGAGTGACTTGGGCTAAATCAGGTCTCAAACCCAAGTCTTCTGCCCTTTAATCAACAATCAAATCAATCATCAAGTGTTTATTAAGCACCTACTGTGTGCTAGGAAGTATTTGAGGCAGTAAAGATACAGGTACAAAGAAAGATACAAGCCTTAGTCACCAGGAGCTTACCTTCTACTTGGTCAACTAGTCTACCCTGTGAAGATCAGAGAGGAGAAATGGGCTGTTCCAGTTCATAAATAACAGAACTTGAACTTTTGATTCCAAATTCCAGATCGCAATACCATTACTCCATTTATGGAACTACCTCCTTTAATGAAACAATTGCTAATAAGAGCTGTGGAAATGTTAGCATCCACAAGCTTGCCCTTCAGAGTTGGCAGTGCTCTAGCTCTTGATGACATACCTTGTCCCTTTTCAGCTGTGGTTATTTGTTTATATTCACTAACTATAATTTCTCTTTGGGGCTCAAATTCTGCCCTTTTCTGTGGCCAAGAGTATTTCTCTGCTGTTGGTTTTGGTTTCATGTCTTTGCATTTCTCTGGCCATTAAGAGAGAAGCAGGCTTCCTCTTAGGAGCCCTTAGGGAAGGGATTAGGAACACAGGATGCCAAAAAAAATTGTTACTCAGCACCTTCCTGCCCCAACCTGTGGAGTGCTTCCAGTGGGGGCCTTTGTAGAAAAGGAACAGAAATGGAAAAAATAGACATGTGTGTGTCTTTGAAAAAAAGGTCATATCGACCTCCTGACTACAAATGAAAAATACAGCTGAACGAAATTTTAGCCAGACCTCTGATAGGCAACTTGGTAAGGGACTGCTTCGAATTGAACAAGATAGGCCACTTGTGGTCCTCTTTCACATTCTGACTGAGAGAAAGGAACTTCAAAGAGAATTCAAAATACACAGTAGAAGATGCTGGGGCCATATTACCTTTTTTATTTTTTTGAATGAGCTAAAAACAAAATTCAGATGTCTTAAGATATGGATTGAGCCCTTTCCCAGTGATTTTTCACCCCCAGTCACAAAGGCTGGCCACATTCAGAAGTCCAGAGGATGGAATGTTATACTTTATGAGAGGGAAGAAAAAAAAGCAACCTGATTTCATCTCATGCAGGCATCTCTTTGAAGTATCAAAAAAGCAAAAATCAAGCCAATGTTCCAATTTTTTCCATGGAAACGCTCAGCTTTGATTATGGACTCCTCTTTCTTGCCAGTTACAATCATAGGAAATTTTCACTAACAGGTGGTTAGAACATTTTGTCAAGGTCATTGGTTGAGTTTCATACTAAGGCTAGACCCAGAGGGAAATCCACAAAGATTTATGATGCAAGTGAACCTCCACCCACTCCACCCATCTCCAGAAGGACAGCATTGGTTTTCCATTTTATCTTCCAGGTTCTGTTTGCTTTTACTATTGTGGATGCTGCTATGACTAAGGGCTCTCAAAATCCTGAACTCTTCCCTGGGGTTAGATAGATGTCTTCATCTGAGTTAGGAGGAAGACTGGCCTAATGCGGAAGGTATTGGTCTTGGAATCAGGAAGATTTGGATTTAAATTGCACCACTGGTGTTTATTAGATGTATGACTCTGGAAAAGCCCCTTCCCTCATTGAGTCTCAGTTTCCTCATCTATATTATGGGATGGGAATGTTGATGCTGATTATCTCACAGGGTTGTAAAACTCTTGATACCATGGAGGCAAAATGCTACATAAATACTGGAACGTTTAGTAATATTCTAGCCTACTAATATCTATTAAAAAGATGTGTCAAAGGGGAGGGTTTCACCAAGGAGGGTCAATTCCTGGCTTCCTTCAGAACCCAGCTCTGTTGCCAAGTGGTCTACAATGATTTTCTTAATACTTTCAAGGCACCAGCCCTCTTTTCCTCTTAACATTCCTTTGTATTATTTTATGCCTATGTTTTCTGGGCAAACAGACAAAGGTCCACCCAAATAGGGAGGAGAACTGAAAAGAAAAGGAAAGTATTTCTCACAATCCACAAGGCAAGTGCCTATGCATATACATAAATAAGCATGTATGCAGCTATGTGTGTATGCATGTATACGTATCTGCATAAATATATATATTCATATACATACTTTGCATTGACTACTATTTGCATACATCACTCTCAACTCTCAGTGGAATATAGGCTCGTTGAGGGTAGGAACTCTTCTATGCTTTTGTCATTGTAGTCCCAGTGCTTAGCATAGCTCCTGCTCCACAGAAAGTGCTTAATACATTTTGATTGAATTGAACCTACTATATTGAGAATTGAAAGGGTCCCTCCAGGTCACCTGGTCTAGTGTCACATATTAGAGACAAGGAGACTCCATTCCAAAGATGTGAAGATCCTTGTTCACAATCATAGCCTGTAAGTACTAGAGCCTGCATCGAAACCCAGACCTTCTGAATCCCAATTGATGTCTCTTTAACATGGACTCTCATGGATGCCATGCTCATACTTTTATTATGCACTGAGGCTCAAGGAATCATGGCTCTAGAAGGAAACTCAGAAATCATCCAGCCCAACTTTTTCATTTTCTAGATGAAGAAATGTATATTCGATTTTGTAATCCCCTTTCTCCCTTTTGGGACCAGTCATTTTATTAGTGTAGGGAGCTCTTGCTGAAGAATGTCCTCTACTAATGCAGACCTGAACTTTTTCTGCACCTTATGAGTCTCAGAAAGGTGCCCAGGATGCTGACCAGCTAGATGATTCACCTGGAATCACACAGCCAGTGTGTGTTCAAGGTGGAACTTGAATCCACCTCTTCCTGACTCCCTCACATCTTGTACTTTCTATCTCTTTATCCTTGTTGGACCCTGTGGGGCCAAGCAGAAGTTGAGTAGCTTTTCTACTTGAAATCCCTTCAAATTCCTGAAGTCAGCTCTCTCCTCCCCATGAGGTCTCTTCTCCTAGCTACACACCCTGAGTCCCTTTACCAGATTCAATATCCTATCTGTTAAAGAGCTGGCTCTCACCCAGATCTTTCACATGAGCCAAATACTCATGGCAGGAGGAGGGTGAATGACTGACAGGTCAATATTGTTGGTATATAGGAATGATCAGGGTAAACCAAGCCCAGAAACTTCAACATACATGTGGAAAGGAACTTGGGTAGAAATCAGATGGACTTTCCTACTCCTTCCAGACTGGAGGGCAATAAAAGTCTGAACAAGCATCTTGTATTGGAATGAAGAGGAGTTTTGAGAGCCTCCTGGGGAAAAATTTGAAGACTTGCCCAAACCTCAGCCCTAACGACTGAGGCACGTGGCTCATCTTCCCTCGAGCCAAGTTGGATGCAGCAACCTAACTTTTTTTTTTCCCCACTTTTCCACTTGCCTTGTGGATTCTGAGAAGTATTTTCCTTTTCTTTTCAGTCCTCCTCCCTATTTGGGTGGATGTTTGTCTGTTTGCCCAACAGCACTGAAGCAATACCAGCCTTTCTGTTGCTGGAACAAATATACTTGACACTAATGTTTGTTTTTCCATACATTCCAAACCCTGACATACATCTTATCAAATAATCCCAACTGGCTTGCTCTATGTGGACCTTGACTTATCACTTTTACAACGACATATATAGCTTATCTGGTCATTCGTAGCATTTATTGACCACATTTAACAAGGGCATGTTTGTTAGCGAGAGATACAAGCAAAGAGTGTTAATTCCATCTATCCCAGGTCCAAGTTGTTTTCATTGTATACATTGTTCTCCAGATTCTGCTCACTTCACTCTGAATCCATGCAATAAGTCTTCCCAAGTTTCTTTGAAACTCCTACTTTCCTCCTTTCCTCGGGTACAGTGAGATCATATTGCATTAATATATCATAATGACTTCAGTTATTCTTCAGAGGCTGGTCACTCCTTTTCCAGTTCTCTGCCAATTCACAAAGAGCAGCTGTAGGTATTTGTACATACAGATCTTTTTCTTATTTCTCTGATCTCTTTGAGGACCAAAAGTGGTATCACTGGATCTAAGAGTTTTCATAATTTGGTGGCTTTGGGGACAGAATTCCCCCACTTTCCAGAAAGGCTGACCCAGTTTATAGCCCCACCAACAGTGTACCAGTATGCCTCCAATATTTGTCATTTTCCTTTTCTTGTCAGCTTTGTTAATCTGATGAAACTGCTTTCACTTGCTTTTCTCCGATTGCTGGCTGTTTTTAGCATTTGTTCATTTCCTTTGACTATTTGTCAGTCATCAGTAGATTTTTTCAGCCACATTCATGCTACATGTGATTTGATTCCTGTAAACTCAAGAACTCTTAAGGCCTTCCAGAAGTGAAATGATTCCCAGTAAAGGGGGGCAAAGACAATTGAATAAGCCACAGGGAGGGGAGAACTAATCATGTGTGACCTGAGCTGGAGAGGATGGCTTGGTCCTAGTGTCCAGCTGGTTCCCTCCTTGTTAGAAGTGCCTCAAAGCCCAAGAGGGAGTCAGTTTTCATTGGACTAAGTTTGAAAATCAACAAGTAGTTTGAACACTACAGGTTAAGCATCCTGATGTCCAGTGTATTGTGCAGATGAGTAGCAGAGCCTTGATACAAAGTAAGTTCCCAGATCTCCTTCCTGGAAGTGTGTATTTCTCTTTGTGCAGCCATGGGAAGGGGATCATCTGTATTAGGTGCCTAGGATAAGTGAAATGGCCACCTGTCAGCTTGGTGGAAGGGACTCTTGGTCAGCTACAAGTTGGGATGGGTGGCTTCAGGGATCACTTTCCTTCTGGAGATTCTGTGATGCTTTAAGAGTATCCTCAGTAGGTGAGACATTGCTGTGCTGTGACTAGAGAACCAGCTGTGGTGTTCAGGAAGATCTGAGTTCAAATTCTCCCTCTGACCTGTCCTGGCTGTGTGAACCTTCATCTCTCAGTGCCCCAGGCATCTCTCTTAGGCTATAATTTATGTAAAGTAGAGGCTATCTCATTTTTATGAAGCATAATGCTCAAGTACATTTTTGGTTTTGGACCAGACCTGTGATTTTATTGCCTTAAGGGGACTCCCAGTGAGGAAATTTCCTCCCTCTACCAATGTAAATGGGCACTCTCTCTTTAATTAATAATCTTAGAGTAGTCTGGAGCACTGAGGTTTAAATTACTGTAGGAAGCACTTTGTCCTGAATGGGGAAACCTTGGACTTGAAATCCAGAAGATCTGGGTTCAAATTTGACTCAGATTATTTTTTAACTAAGTAACCTTGGGCAAGTCAATGAAGTCCTCTGCTTGAATTCCTTCATCTGTAAAATTAAGGAGCTTGATTTGATCTTTAAGATACCTTCCAACTCTCTATGATCAGTCCCAAAGTCCCACAGCCAGTATATCTCAGAGGCAGGACTTAAACCCAGGTTTTCCTGACTCCTCTGTTTGCTACACTATGCATCCCTACTGTGTGGCACCCAGTAGGTGATTGTTTTTGATTCTTGACCAAGTTGTCTATCTGTATTGTTTAGAGGAGTTGCTCACATTGATGAAAGCACAGGTCAGGTCTCCATTCCCAGCAATATTTCAGTGAACAGTCATAGATGAAAGTTACCAAAAATGTCATCCTTGTATGTTCCCTCTCTTCCTAGGGGTGGATCCTGCCCACCAAGATCTAACCAGGAGAGCCAGAAGTCAGAAGGCCAGCCTGGCCAAAGCCCCAGCTGTTGTTACTGACACCATGGCCACCAAGCTCAGCCTGGAGCATGCCAGTGATGGGACAGAAAGGGTCTGCTGCATTCCCAGACAATGAGATAGGTGGTCACCGGACAGCTGCTCTACCCTTCTGATGGATGGTGCTGCCCTGCCCAGACTTTTCGGAAGCAGCCTCCCTGAGCTGGGATGAAAGGCTGCTGGGAACATTGCACAGGCTCTAGTTCAGCCTGCTTTGATGGAGTTCCCAGCCCTCTGCCAGCAGCATCTCTGCCTGTGTGTGCAATTACAGGGCAAGGCAGGGCTCTGGGCCTGACACAGACCAGGGGGAGGAATGCCTGACTTGGGGTGGGGTAAGAGAAGGGGAGATTATGGCTGCCCCAAATATCTGAAGGTAGGAAAGACAACATCTAGGGAAGAAGAGTCAGGGAGAGACTGGAGGCAGAGAAGTCACTTAGAAGGCTATAGTTGTGATCCAAGGGAAGGGTGGAAGCACCTGACTGGGGTGGTGACCTTGTGGGTGGGGAGAAAAGGACAGAGCTGTGGGACAGAAGGATCCTGGGTTTAGGTCTGGCCCCTGTCATATTATAGCTGTGTGACCCTGGACAGCTCATTTAGCCTCTTGGCATTCTAGATAATACTCTAAGACCAGGAGGTGCAGAAACCTTCTGATTTTCTGGCATGAGAGTTGCAGGGGAATTGTATAGCAGAGGACAGAGAGGTGGCCCCTGCGTCAAGAAGACTTGGACTCAAGGCCTGGCCTTGTCATCTCCTAATTGTGTGACCCTGACCCTTAGAAGGGCCCCCCTCTAAGCTGAGGAGCTGCAGAGGAGGTGCTGCGCTTCAGTGGTGGAGGGAGTTTCCTCACTGGAGTTCCCTATGCTAGAAACAGCCTAACATTATAGCTAGAGTGCCAGACTTGGGATTAGGAAGTCCTGCCTCAGGACTCTGAGCCAAATCTTTGGAATTCTTGAAGCCTCAGTGTCCTGCTGCAAAATAGGGGTAATACTACATATAGATATGGACTACCCATATGTATTGTAGGGGATATACAAAGAGAAAGCAAAGTAAATACTCAACAACCCTAAGTGATGCATTAAACAAGAGTTAAGTTACTACTGCTGCTGCTGTTGCTACTACTATTAGACTTCTGATTCCATTGGCAGAAGAAACTTCCCTCTTCCAATGAAGACTGGCAATTTCTCTGTGAATGAAATGAGTTGCCTGGGATACAGAGAGATGAAGTCTGTCAAAGCAAGGTGAAAAGAAGGTAGGGGCAAAATACCCAGAAGTCCAGAGTGGTTGAAGTGTACCGTCCAGGTCAGATGGGGGACTTGGCTTTGAAGGGAATTCCCTTCACTAACCACTCAGCCTCTTCCATGAAAGCATAGGTCTGGAGAGAAAGAAAAATGATGAAGTGGAGGTGATCTCTTCTTTGGGAGGGGGAGTGAGACATCTTTGCCTGATGAAGTAGAGGACCCTTTTAAATTGGAAAAGGGAGGGAGGAGGCTCAAATAATCATACCTCTTTGTGTGGACTGAGCCACTCTTACACTTCTGAGCCCCTACCCCCATTTCACCTTCCTTTGACTCAGTGTTTTCTCCTGTGTAAGCTCCTGGAGGGCACAGACAGCCTTTTTGCTGATATTTGTGTTTTAGATGCTTGTTGACTGACTCACTTTTCACTTGGAAAACCAAAGTTGAAGGCTTTAAGGGCAAATTGGAAGTGTTTTCCTTCTAATCCTTAGCCACCTCTCTGTTTACTTTCTGTTCTGTGATAAGAGATACTATCATTTCAAACTCCACCTTCTAAAATCAGCTTCTAAAATCAAAACAAACCCCAGATTACTAAGGGTTAGTAACATGTAAAATAAACTGCCATAGGAGTTCTTAATGTTAATGAGGCTGCTGCTAGAGGAAGGGGAAAGAATTCTTCAGATGTGGAAGGTTAATTTTATAATCTGGTAAATAGGAAATTATCAGGCACCTTGACCCCTTGGCAATATTAGGACTATCCACCTCCTCCTCTTGGCTACTCTCTCCCTCTTGGACTTCATGATGCTTTTTCTCCCCCTGGTTTTCTGACTACCCCTTGGATATCACCTTCTCATTCTTTGTTGGCTGTTGGATTCATTGTGATCTTTACATAGCAAAGGGTCCTGGGTTCTCTCCATGTCCAGATCTCTTCCTTGGTAATCCCATCTTCTCTCTTGGTTTCAAAGACTATCTCTATGCAGATAACTCCTAAATCTATGTAGTCAGTCCTAATCTCTTCCCTGAATTCTACTCCATTGTTTCAAAGGCCAGTGATGGATCCCTACCTGAATGCCTCCTACTCACTGTGTTAAAAATGAAACTCCTCACTCTCTAGACTTCTCACCTTGGAATTGCCTCTGTTTCACAGCTCTCTCTCTCTCCAGGCTGGTGAGTCTTTGGTCCAGACCACACCCACCCACCAAACAGGTCCCCAGAACATACTCTCATCACTCTCAGCTCTGTACTTCACTCTCCTAATCTACTGGTCCACCAATAGAAGCCTTGCTTCTCCCCACTTCCTCGGTTTCTGTACTTTCTTCCTCCATTAGAATATAAGCACTTGAGGACAAGGACTGTATTGATTGGTTATCTCTGTTTGCCCAACACTTAGTGCCTGGCACATAGTAACAACTTAATTAATGCTTTATCTCTATATCTACTTGAATTCATCATCAGTTTACCCCCTTAAAGCTGCTTTTCCTCCTTGTGGGGCAGCTAGGTGGTGCAGTGGATAGAGCAGTAGTGCAGGAGTCAGGAGGACCTGAGTTCAAATCTCACCTCAGACACTTGACATTCACTAGCTGTGTGACCTTGGGCAAGTCACTTAGCCCCAACTGCCTCGTCCTGAGTCATCCTGATGAATATCTGGTCACTGGATTCAGATGGCTCTAGAGGAGAAGTGAGGCTGGTGACCTGCACAGCCCTCCCTCAATCAAAAAAAAAAAAAGTCAAGTGCAAGTCATGTCATCATTTCTCTGATGGCATGGTCTTCTTTGGCAATGAAGGATGAACACACATGCTCCTCCACCCAAGTTTCCTGTCTCTACTGAGGGCACTGCTATTCTTCCAGTTATGGAGATTCATCATCAAAGATGTATCTTTCACTCTCTGAGCTTTCGTTTCCCCATCTGGAAAATGGGAGAATTGGATGAGGACCAAATTAGAGGCTGCTGAGTCCAAATCCTCTTGTTTTACAGATGAGGAAGCTGAGACCCAGAGAGAGGAGTTTGACTGACCCACAGCCAGGAAAAGTAGTAAGTGACAGAAACAAGATTTCAGTTTAGGTCCTGGGACACCAAGGTCAGTACTCTACTATTGCTTCAGATTAGATAATGTAACATTCTTCCAATGTTAAATCTCTGGGGTCATGATTCTCAACCTTTCCCCCATTTATCCATTTATATTGTAAGCTCCTTGAGGTCAGGAAAGAGGTGTGTGTGTGTGTGTGTGTGTGTGTGTGTGTGTGTACCCCGAGAGTGAGATTGGCACAGAGTCTTGAGAATGTCCTTAGAGAACAGTGTTTACATTAATTAGATTGTAAAGGCATTTTACTAATACAGAATTCTTGGTTTCAGAGAAAGAAGCTGCCATCTGAAGCAAAAGATGCATTTCCATTCTCTATTGAAAAGCAAATTTCTGCTCTGGACTCCAGGGAGAAATGACAGGTGATGTGCTCCTGAATAAGGCAACTGTTTTACCACAAAATGCTCAGGAGCTACTTGGGGAATGGCCTTCTAGAACCTTCTTTCCTCGCCCTCAGCCTGGAATTCCCTACTTCTTGCCTCAGCCCAGTGCTTTCACTAGGGGTTGGTATGTGTCAGTGTATTTGAGTCTTTGTATGTGTGTGTATAAGTATGTGAGTGCATGTATGTGTGTGCTTGAGTATGAATGTATTATGTTTCCAAGTATGTAAGTCAGAGTGTGCATATGTGTGTGTTTCTGTAAGTGTGTCAGAGTCTGCATATGTCTATGAGTTTATATGAATGTGTATGTGTGTATGTATAAATGTGCATGAGCCTGCACATGTGTGTGTGACTGTATGTGAGTGTGTATATGTGTGAGTATATGTTTGTATATATGTATCTATAAAGAATGTGTATGTGAGTGCATATGTGAGTTAGTATGTATGTGTCTATAAAGTTTGCATGTGTATGAGTGTATGAGGGTGAGTTCCTACATACCCTTCTCGGTGGTCTGATCCCTTTCTTCCCTCCCCCTTTGCCTCCTTGCTTGTTTGTCCTTCAGCTGCCTGGGACATGCTGGCTACAAGGATTCCTGTCTCAGCTCCTGCCCCTTAGCACTTCCCTGTTTTCTTTTACATCCACTCACATACTCCAAGTTAGGAGACAGCTGAGCCAGGAGACAGGCAGAGATAAGGCACGGTAGCCAGTCAGTGGCATCAATAGCCTCCCACATAGGTTCCGATTGGAGAAAAGTCTCTGGGGTAAGGATTTCACTGGATTCAGTCAGGACATGGAAGTTCACCTCCCAGCTCAGCCATTTATGAGCTATGGACCCTTGAGCATGTCCCTGAAGTTCTCTGTGCTTCAGTTTATTCTCCCTCTGAAATAGAGGTAATGACATTTGCACTCCCTTCCTATGTTTCCTTTTTTTTTTTAAAATTTATTTATTTATTTTTAGTTTTCAACATTCATTTCCACAAGATTTTGAATTCCAAATTTTCTCCCCATCTCTCCCCTCTGCCCACCCCAAGACAGCATGCATTCTGATCACCACTTCCCCCAAACTGCCCTCCCTTCTATCACACCCCTCCCTTCTCTTATCGCCATCCCCTCTATTTTCATGTAGGGCAAGATAGATTTCTATGCCCCATTATCTGTATATGTTATTTCCTAGTTGCATGTAAAAACAATTTTTAACATTCATTTTTAAAACTTTGAGTTCCAACTACTCTCCCTTCTTCCCCCCCCCTTCCCTGCTGAGAAGGCAAACAATTCAATATAGGTTATACATGTGTAGTTATGCAAAACACTTCCATAGCAGTCATATTGTGAAAGATTAACTATAAATCTCTCCATCCTATCCTGCCCCTCATTTATTCTGTTCTCTCATTTGACTCTGTTCCTCCTCAAAAGTGTTTATTTTTTAAAGTCATTCCATCTTCTATCATCCTCCACCCCATCTCCTTCCTCCCTGCTTTCCTGTAGTGTAAAACAGATTTAGCAAATTGAGTGTGCATTTTAATCCCTCATTAAGCCAAATGTGATGGGAGTAAGGTTCACTCTTTCCCTCTCATCTCCCCCATCTTCCCCTCCATTGAGAAAGCTTTTCTTGCCTCTTTTTTTGTGAGATAATATGCCCCATTCTATTTCTCCCTTTCTCCTCCCAATATATTCCTCTCTCACCCCTTAATTTTATTTTTCTGGATATCATCCCTACCTATTCAACTCACTCTGTGCCTTCTATCTATATGAATATAATCACTCAAACTACCCAAATACTGAGAAAAGTTTCAAGATCTACAAAAATTATCTTTCCATGTAGGAATATAAACAGTTCAACCTTAGTAAGTCCCTTATGATTTCTCTTTCCTGTATACCTTTTAATGCTTCTCTTGATTCTTGTGTTTGAAAGTCAGATTTTCTATTCAGCTCTGGCTGTTTCAACAAACATGCTTGAAAATCATCTATTTGATTGAATAACCATTTTCCCCCCTGAAGTATTATACTCAGTTTTGCTGGATAGATGATTCTTGATTTTAATCCTAACTCCTTTGACCTCTGGAATATCATATTCCAAGCCCTGTGATCCCTTAATGTAGAAGGTGCTAGATCTTGGGTTATCCTGATTATATTTCCACCATACTCAAAATGTTTCTTTCTGGCTGCTTGCAATATTTTCTCTTTGACCTGGGAGCTCTGGAATTTGGCTACAATATTCCTAGGAGTTTTCCTTTTAGGATCTCTTTCAGGAGGTGATCATTGGATTCTTTCAATATCTATTTTACTCTCTGCTTCTATAATATCAGGGCAGTTTTCCTTGATAATTTCTTGAAAGATAATGTCTAGGCTTTTTATTTTGATTATGGCTTTCAGGGTCCAATAATTTTAAAATTGCCTCTCTTGGATCTATTTTCTAGGTTAGTTGTTTTTCAAATGAGATATTTCACATTACCTGCTATTTTTCATTCCTTTGGCTTTGTTTTATAATTTCATGATTTTTCATAAAGCCATTAAGTTCTATCTGCTCCATTGTAATCTTTAAGGAATTATTATCTGCAGTGACCTTTTGGACCTCCTTTTCCATCGGACCAATTCTGCTTTTTAGGGCATTCTTCTCTTCATTGGCTTTTTGGAGCTCTTTTGCCATTTGGGTTAGTCTGTTTTTTTAAAGTGTTATTTTCTTCAGCATTTTTTTGATCTCCTTTAACAAGCAGTTGACTCATTTTTCGTGATTTTCTTGCATCACTCTCATTTCTGTTCCCAATTTTTTCTCTGCTTCTCTTACTTGCTTTTCAAAATCCTTTTTGACCTCTTCCATTGCCTTAGATTAATTCATATTTTTCTTGGAGGCTTTGGATGTAGGAGCCTTGATTTTGCATCTTCTGTTTGTATATTTTAGTCTTCCTTGTCACCAAAGTAAGATTCCACAGTCTGATTTTTTCCTGGTTTTTGCTAATTTTCCCAGCTATTTACTTGACTTTTGAGTTCTTTGTCAAAGTAGTTCTTTGCTTTCAGTGGGGGTGGGGGATGTACTATCATCTGCTCAATGCCCCCACAATCACTGGGCCTAGAGCTCCAGAAACAGTCACTGCCACTGCTGCTACCCCTGCTGCTGCTGCTGCTGCTGCTATGGACTCCTCCAACCCCTCCACCATCTTGAGTCTGGTGCCTGACCACTCTACTCTCTCACACAGGTCCCACAAGTTTTTTCCACTGACCTTTCAAGTTGTCCTTGGTGTTTTGGGGTCATGAGGTCTGGAAATAGTCACAGGTGCCTGAGATTCAGGCCCCCAAGACCTGTTCAGGTCCCATCTGTGCTGGTGTGGCCCACATGAGACTGTGCTCTTCTCCCAGAGTTGCACAATAGACACTTCCCAATGACGTTCTAGGCTGTCTTGGGCTGGAGATTTGCTTCACTTCATCATTCTGTGGGTTCTGCAGCTGCAGAATTTGTTTAGAGTCATTTTTTTTTTTACAGGTATTTGGCTGGATTTAGGGGGAGATGGCTAGCAAGTCTGTGCTGTTACTCTGCCATCTTGACTCTGCCCTCACTTACTTTCACTCCCTTCCTATGAGGAAGGCACTTTGTAGGCCCATAGAATTGGGGCCAGTTATTACAAACAAGCATTTATGAAGCTCTAACTACGTTGTGCTTAAGTGTGCTAAGTCTGTTCTCCTGGGAGTGAGTGGGATTTAACAGGTATGCAAATAAATACATACATAATGGACAAAGTAAAACAAAGTTATGTTGGAGTACTGAAAGAGCAGGGGGAATGGGAGGGGACTCAAGAATGTCCTCACAGAGAAGGTACTTGAGTGAGATGGGAGAGTGGATCCCCAATGCGGGGAATCACTTGTACAAAAAGAAGATAATGAGTCATTTGTGCTGAAGGTATGTAGCACTGGCACCACTTGTGAAATGTTCTCCCCAGTAGCAGAGCTAAGCCAAGACTTCAGGCTGCTCTTGTGAAGACTTTCAACCCACATTGAGACAAGGAACCAAAGTGCTTGGGCAAAAATTTACCTTTAAAACTCTTCCTTCCCTTACCCACAGTTCAAACAAATTGACCCTTTATGTCCCCTAAGGATAATAAGGTTATTTTAATGTTTTAGTTCCATGGATGCTCCATGAGGAAAAAGAACTCAACCCAGATACTGTACAATAAGTAAACAAGCCCCCCAAAGGATACATTACACCCCTGCAGTCAGACTTTACTTGCAATTTAGCACAGGACCTTAAAAAGCCCTGTTTTCCACACAAAACCTCTCTGCTCCCTAGGTCTTCAGGGATTTCTCATGCATTGATTTCTCTGGGTCAAGCTACAGTCTAGTGATTATTTCAGTCCTTTAAGGACTGGTGATGGTGTCAGTATTACTGTTCCATGTGACAGGTCCCAAGTTCTTAGTTTTGGCAGATAGATCTACAGAGGTACTGTAGTAGAAAAATCTCTCTGTTTGATCTACCTAGCTGGTCCTTGAACCAAAAAAGAAAAAAAAAAATCTTTGCTCCATTAGGTTCTCATTGAAGTAAAAGAGAAAAATATCACCTCTGTCATTTATGATCTTCGAGTCTAGGTAAGTCACCTCCTTGAGCCTCAGTTTCCTTAATTGTAAAATGAGGGTATTGAGCTAGATCATCTCCAAGATCCCTAATTGATATTCTGTAGCTCTGCTTGGGTGAGTTACTTCATCTCTATGAGCCTCAATTTCCTTTTCTGTAAAAGAAAGAGGTTGGATTAGATAGCCTTTAAGGATCCTTCTGCATCTAAATCTAACTTCCTGTAGACTCCCTATATAGTGGGCTTAGTCCAGACACCTAACCTCTTTCGTTCTATTTGCTCCAGTCTGGCCCTGTTTGCGTATGACCTCCCATTACTAGATCTAGGATGTTCTTCTCCTTTCCAGGTTAGCATAGGATGTCCCTGTTGACACACCTTTGAAGTTCTTGTTATTTGGTTGTTTCAGTCATATCTGACCCCATTTTGGGATTTTCTTGGCAGAGATACTGGAGTGGGTTGCTATTTTCTTCTCCAGCTCATTTTACTGATGAGAAAACTGAGTCAAATATGGCAAAGTGATTTGCTCAGGATCACATAGCTATTAAGTGTCTGAGATTGGATTTGAACTCAGGAAAAGAATTCTTCTTGACTCCAGGCCCGGTACTCTATTCATTGTACCAACTCGCTTTTGAAGGGTCAACCATAGTCACACAGAAGAAACTCCACAGCAAGAATGCTTTGTCCCTCAGTTCTGGAAGAATAGATTTTCTCCAAGCCATGAAGCAAGATTAACTCAAAGAACACAATGAAAATCGAGCAGGACTGATTACACTCCTTACTCTTGTGGCCAAGGAAGTCTAGTGGCCAGAATGCAATCTGGAACCCATATGTGGGAACCACCTCCCTTTCTCTTTCATGGCAACATTTCCCCAAAGACTGTATGGGCAGGTGTCCATTTATTCATTTTAAAGTCAGAGAAGAAAATCCAGCCAGTAATTACCTTTTTCCTCAAAGTACGTAACAGAGACAACACAGTGGCCCCCTCCTCAACCCATAAATAAGGCTTCCACTTCGATGTTTATTTAATTCTTTTCTTTCCCTCCTATCCAACCAGCCCCAGAATTATTCAGGTAGATTTGTCCCCAAGGGTCTCTCCTTCGGAAGGTGTCTTTTGATGGTTCATCCTACAAAAATTTAATCCTTGAGGGAACTCCTCCAGAAATGTGTTCCATGAGGAGTTATATAAGAATTAGGATTCAGGTCAGAATTTAAACTGCAACCGAGTAGGGGTGAGGCAGGCTGTCAAAGACGTCAGGCAACACCTGGGCAGCTCAAATTTCTTCTTTTACCTTTGACCAGGTTGGGGGGAGGGGCAGGAGGAAGAAGAAAAGAGCCATGAGAGGAGAGGTCTGTAGCAATACTTTTCAGAGATGAGTGTTCACTCTTCCCTTCTCAGATCCCTCCCCAGCCAATGTCCTGCTCTGGGAGTATTTGGTTGTAAATCCCCATTGTTTGACAGAATCTTAGGATCATTAGGTTTTAGGACTGGAAAAGACTTTGGGGATCAGATAGTCCAACCCCCGTCATTTTGCAGAGCTGAGAAGGAATAGCTGGTGCCCAGGGTCACCTCAATGGGAAAGGGCAAAGCTGACCTTTGGATTCCAAATATAGCTCCCTTTCCAAGGCACAACAACTTGTTTAGCATGGGAAGGGGCTAGGAAAGGCTCCAGGGTGGGTCAGCTCAGGATATGTTGACCAAGCTGGCAAGAGAGGAATAGAGTGGTCTGTCTCTCCCTGAGGGCTGTTAGAAATGTTTGGAGGACATTCTCATTCAGGTATGCATGGAGACACTCTTGGGAGTAGCTGGCTCTGAGATCCCTTCCAACTTGAACATTCTGTAATTATTACCAAGGAGGTCTGCTCCTGAGTCATCAGGATTACCTCGGCTAAAAACTCCAAAAGTGTATATACATATGAGTGCATATATACATATATATGCACACATAAATATGAAAGAGGAGAGGAGAGAGAGATTAGAGCAAAGAGAGGAAAGAAAAAGGCAAAGAGAAATGAGAGACAAAGAAATAGAGAGGACAGACAGACACAGAGGTGAACAGAGAGTGATAGAAAGAACAGGCAGCAGGACAGATAGCCTGCCCGTCCACGAACACTTGGGTTCAAGTCTCAGCTTGGACACACTAGCTGGATGACCCTTAACAGATTGCTTCTCGTGTCCCTAAGACTATAGACTTCAAGGAAGGTGCTGTCCTGTGCTGGAGGCTTAATGAGGGGAGAGATGGGAATTATTTTCCCTGGTTTCACTGATTTCCGATAAATCACAGATCCATATGGACATGTATATCCACATATACACAGCCATATATATATATATATATACACATATGTCACATAGATACATATCAAAATTTCTATATTGATAAATACATACACGCATAGTTCAAACTCTTGTCTTTTTTTTATTCTAAGTCTACTAAATCACCTTTTCCATCTAAACTGATGGAACAGAAGCATATTTGAAGTATGAAGGTTTTGGTAGTATTAATTTTTAGTGTTGTCTTTTAAATACCCACATTTAGTGTGATTGTAAGTGGAAAAAGAGATAACTTTGGAGTCAGAGGACCTTGGATAGAATCCTGGCTTGACCACTTAATGCTTGTGTGACATTACTGAGTTTCCTCACCTGTAAAATGAGGGGACGAGATGAGACTCCAGCCTATAAAACCTCTTCTAATTCTGGATCTATAGTGTTCCTGTGTTAAGATTTTGTATTCTGATTAATGGAGGTGATTAGATATTACTCCTCCATATTATTTACATATATACTTTTGCACTTGGGGATTCATAAAAGCAGAATCTTAACTGCTTTCTGTCATGTGTAATCAGCTTCTCAACTTTGACTTGGAATGTGATACTCCAACCAATTTGTGTTGTTAGGATAATAGTAAGTAAGTGTATACTTCTTACTTGTTGCTCCTTAATTTTTAAAAAGTGGGAAAAATACAAGAAGAAAGCCCAGGCAAGTTAGCTGAGCAGCTCCCATCTAATGGAAGGACCTTTCATATGTTCTCCAGGGTTCTCCATTCATGTCTGTCTCCACCACGCCAAGCTTGTGTGCTGAAGCCAAGTTAGGATTAAGTTTCAGCCAATTGTGCGATGCCTTTGCCCATTCAATTTGTGCTTGGCAGACGTTGCAGCCTATTTATCATAAAGGGACATTTCTAACTTTCTATGGCTCTGATGGGGTTTATTAATAATGCTGTGTATTTACTTAGCGTTGATCTCAGAGGAGTTCAAAGCACTCTACAGACATTCCTTGGCTGATTTTGCCATCCCTGAAAGATTTTTACTGATGAGAAAAAAGAAAGCAAGGGGGAGACAGTCTGATGAGGATCACCCAGGAAGTCGGTGGCAGAATCAGGGAAAATAACCCACATCTCTCACCTCATCAAGTCTCTAGCTATAACACTGGGAAGGAGCCCCGACTCTATTATCCTAATGTTGCTCCAGAGAGAGTATTTATTTATTTTACCATGGAGATTTTTAATTAAGCGAATGAAAAGAACCCCCGCACTTTTGTTTATATATTACTGAAGCCCCAGGTTAATTGGGAGGGGACTAGGGAGTGGGAGGTCCTTGAGACACTTTGCTTATCTCATGGCAACAAATATGGACTGGAACCCACCTGGGGCAGGTAGCAAAGGAATCAGCCAGACTTTATTCTGTCACTCAGATGAAGGGATGGGAGTGCATTTACTAGGACCTCCAGAGCAGATTCAACCTAAATTGTGGTTGGGGGAACTGAGAGGACCCAAGCCCCGCTTCATGGAATAACTGGTAGAAAAGCAATCAAAAGCAAAGGCTTCTGGAAACCTCTGGCAGAGCCTGAAATCCTGGCAAGAGACCCTCATCGGCACAATATTATTGTTTGATAATAATTTGTTTGATAAACAAAATTATCGTTTAATAATCACTTATTCTTGGACTGTGCCACACGCATAGTATGGGGGAGAGGGAAGGTTAGCAAACATTTCTCCAGAACTCTCTTTGGTGGAGCAGTTTCCAGTTACATATTCATCAACCTGAAATGAGTTTGAAATCATTGTTAGTGGGTAAGGTAGGGAAGCCCTATGCCATCTCCCCTGCTGAGAGGAGAATTGGAATGCTAAGCTCCAAGACCTTGATGAGTTAATGGAGTTCCCCAATGTGCATATGGAATCTAGTGGCGGTCCTCTTCTGACCCAGGCACCTCATCTAAAAATGGGGCATTTGGGCTACATGTTCTTCAAGGCTGCCTTCAGCCCTGACTGGAGAGGCTTCTGAGTTTCGAGAATTTAGTACACCTCACACAGTTACTCTAGCGGCTGCCATCCCCCAGCATCCCCCTTATCCCATGAGCTTAGTGCAGCTAATTCTCTCTGAATCATCTTGTCACTTCTATATAATTAACCAAGCGATTTTCTTTAGAAGTGCACAAGTGATACAGCCCCTTCCCTTGACAAACTTACATTCTACTTACATCATACATGTGAATTCTGTTTAGACAATCCAATGGTGTGTGTGTGTGTGTGTGTGTGTGTGTGTGTGTGTGTGTGTGTGGTGTGCGCGTGTGTGTGGAGTTTACAAGTGGGATTGGAGACAGTATGAAAGAAGACTGTGTGACACAGCAGATAAAGAACTGCCCCCAATGTCAGGAAGACCTGGGCATAAATCCAACTTCGTACATTTTCTAGCCAGGCTACCATGGGCAAGTCATTTAAATGCTCAACCTCAGTTTCTTGCTGTTAAAATGAGGATAAAAACACTCATACTACTTACCTAGCAGAATTGTTAGAAGGATCAAAAGAGAAAAGTATATGCAAAGAACTATACAAATTCAGTTATTGTTATTTCCACCGAGACTCTTTTTTTTTTTTTAAATAACAACTAAGAAAGGGTCTTTATTAAACTTTTGTTGGCAGTAGGGAAGATTTCTTGAAATTTCTTTGTCCAGAGAGGTGACAGATTTGGGGTGCTAAATGAGAAATTTATATTTTTGAATACAGACATCGAGAACCTTTGTTTTGCTTGACTATGTATATTTGTAACAAGAAATTTATTTTTGTTTTCCTTCCCCTTCCCCCCGCCCCCCCATGGGATGGGGAGTTGGAGGAGGAGAAAACAGATTTCTTTTAAGCTTGGTAAAAAATAAAGAAGTAGGAGGGGGTGCTACAGATGGGAAATGTTGCCTGCACTTTTCGATGAGGTCACTGTTTTATTAGTTTTGCTTAACTGTTTTACTTTGTTATAAGAGACTTCTGGAGGTGAGAGTGATCTGCAAATGTCGTATAAAAATAAAACATATAAATAAAGTTTATTAGCTTTTTCTTCTTAAAAAAATACTTTACATAACTTTGCTTGTGCTTTATACTCTGTATTTGCTCATCCCTGTAGAACTTAAGTCTCTTGAGAACAGGGACTGTTTGGGGTTTTTGTATTTTGATCCTTGGCACTTGGAATCCTTCCTGGAGCATACTAGGCACTAAATAAATGGTTACAGAGTTTAATGGAAAGAAAACCACTGTTGAATGTCTCAACTCTCCTTTTCAGATATTTTGGGTTGTGGTCCCCAACTAGTGACTCTTAGATCCCTAGGAAGTCATAGAATTTTCACAAAGGATCCTTGAGTCCATGAGTGGGTCAGCTTGCCTTCCACAGACTGAATAACCTCTGTCCTACCATTTTTGAAAATCTGTTGATGCTCATGGGATGAATAAACTCCAAGTTCACTTAAAAGCAACATTGAATTAATAGGACTTTTTGATATTCCCACATTCTCTCAATCAAAGGATAATAGAATTAGTAACTCCCCTTGCATCACCCTCTTCCCCTCACCTTTCCCCAAATATTAACGCATCCCAGAAGGCAGCTTCCCTTAAGGCTGAAGGTAGAAAAAGGGACCATGATTTCTGGCAGTCACCCATGCTACATTATCACTCATACTGGAGAGACTGCAGCAGCCCTCTGTCTGATCTCTCTGACCCAAGTCTTGGGTCCCTCTAGTCCATCCTCCATGCAGTGGCCAAAGATCCAAAAGTCAGATGGGACCATGTCATTCCTTACTCCCCTCTCTTTAACTCAATAAACTT
Source organism: Notamacropus eugenii (assembly GCF_028372415.1). Taxonomy (NCBI): domain Eukaryota; kingdom Metazoa; phylum Chordata; class Mammalia; order Diprotodontia; family Macropodidae; genus Notamacropus; species Notamacropus eugenii. The sequence continues at coordinate 62,626,279 of NC_092873.1, read as the reverse complement.
CAATGGCTCCCTAGCACCTTCAGGATCAAATTTAGAGTCTGTTGGCATTTAGAGTCCTTAAGAATCCAGCCTCTTTTGACATTTTTCCTCTTATTTTTTCCCTGATATTATGTCCAGTTTCCTCTGAATGTATTTGGTATGTAGAGAGTTGTTTGCACACTGTTACCTCCTTCAGATGGTGAATCCTTTAAGGACAGTGCCTAGCACATAGTAAATATTTAATAATGTTTCTTTGCCAAAATCCCCTCCTTCAATTATACAGTCCAGGTAATCTGACCTCTTTTGCTTTCTAGATCAAAACATTCTATCTCTGAACTTCATGCTTTTGTGCCAGTGGTCCTTCATGCCTGGAATGTTCTTCCTTAGTTCAAATTTTGCTCTCAGCAAGATATCTTACCTCATTCCCAACCCATAACCCTACCCCTCCACCACTGAAGTGTTTACCTTTTTGGACCACCCCGTATTTTCACTGGATCTAACTGGTATGTATGTAGTATACAGCTGGTTGCTTATTTTCTCTCTCCAACTATTAGAATTTGAGCTCCTTTCATTGTATAGCCAGTGCACAGCACAGTGTGTGACATATCTACCTGTCTACTATACATGTGTGTATGCACACATACACACGAAGTATAGTAAACATATGTATGTATGTGTATAGATACACATATAGTGCTTAATAAATGCTTGTTAACTAGGACTGACTGAAACTGTTTTCAAGACAAGACAAAACATATTTTTAATGTTAGCATGAGATTTTCATACTTGAATGGCAGAGAAGCCAGATTTATTTTTTAAATTATAGTTCATCTTTCCAGTGTCTTGGTGGTGAAGACCTCAACAGTGATCTGGTCCAAGTCACCCCTTAATAAAAATCTCCCCAGAACTTGATTCTCTCCAGGGACAGTTGATCCACTACTGTTGGTGGCAGCTGGTTCCCCTAGGGGTTCTGATTATTCAGGTCCATTGACAGGAAGCTTTTCTCGAAGCCAGTTAGGATTTTCTTCTTTGCATCTTCCTCCCAAGGCTCATCATTCTGTCTTCTAGGTCCAAGGAGAATAAGCCTAAGCCCTCTTCTGCTTGATCCTCTTTCACACATTTGTGGTCCCCATTAGGACTTATTTTCTCTGGGCTAAACCTCCCCAGTTCCTTTGCATGACTCTCTTTAGATCCTTTACCACCTTGAGCATTATATTCCTGGACACCATCTTATCAATAGCCTTCTTGACCTGTGGTGTCCAGATCTGAATACAGTACTCCACATATGGCCTGACCAGGCATTCAGTTGGGCCAGAGAGTTTCCCTCTCCGGACCCCAATTCCTCATCTGTAAAATCAAAGGATTGAACTACATGGTCTCTAGGGTGCTTTCCTGCTCTGTGATCTTATCATCTTTGACTCTCATGGTCATGTTTTTGGAAGCCAACCCTCTTTTCATGCAGCTAAGGCCATATTAGCTCTAGATCCCTGAACAAAATATTATTAATTAAACATTCATTGAACCAGACCAAATTCTAACACCTGCTGACTTGAAGGTAGCAGGGTTTGCAAAATGTCAAATATAGGTACACACACAGTCAAGTTCAGAGCCATAGTCCGTGTGAGAAGGCAGCCCCAGGAAGTCAGACTCATGAGTCTTTAGAGGAATGAAAAGAAAGGCTGACTCAGGAACAATCAGACCATTCACAGATTGCATAGCCAGGCAGTTGAAGCCCTTCTGTGGTTTCAGAAGCAATATGGATTATGTCACCTAAGAGCACTTTTTGTTATCTGAAATAAAAATACTTGACTTTCAGAGTCCAGCCCCTTCTAAATCCAGCCAAAACATGTGGTGTATCTAGGGAGATGCTATTAAGGTATCACAGTCAGTTACAATTTGGGTCCTGAATTAATTTGGTATTGGTTGGGAATTCATTATGCTAAATATAACACACCTGAATTTGGTCAATAACTGTTTCCCATGGTCTGGTGAAAGTAATGACCTGGGAATCTACCAGAGAATTTCACACAACATCATTATAGAAATGTCTTCTCTTTACTGAGGAAATATGCCTGTCTTTCTACCTGACCAAAGGTAGGGAGGCCACTTTCCTGAGCTCCCCCCCCCCCAAAAAAAAGAAACCAACAGAGAGAGACAGAGACAAACAGAGAGACAGAGAGACACACACAGAGACAGAAAGAGAGACAGAGAGAGAAAGAGACAGAGACAAACAGAGACACACAGACACACACAGAAAGAGAGAGAGAGGGGGAGAGAGAGAGAGAGAGAGAGAGAGAGAGAGAGAGAGAGAGAGAGAGAGAGAGAGAGGTGTGTGCACATATTCCTGTTCCTTCTCTTGGGAACAGACCTTAATGAATTGATATTTCTGGCTTATCTGGAGCTATTTTAAAGAAATTCAGGCCGTTGTCAGATTCCATCCTAGAGTTTATTCTTAGCTAGTGATAAACCACAATCTTATAAAAATTATTTCCTTAAGGGACCTCACTTCTCCATTATCTGATGGGGGAATGATGTCAAATGAGAAGGCCTTGTATGTATTTCCCATCAGGGGAATTTTTACCCTTGGCCCCTCACGCTTAGAGGACTGTTAGTGGCATTTTGATTTGTTAAGTCTGAGCTGGGAAGATTTCTCTCAGATAGCTACCTTTGTTTTTTTTCCTTTTCTCCCCCTTTGTTCTTGAACCAGGTGACAGGGTAGAGAAATGCTGGGAGACATTAGCCTGAAATAAAAATATCCATGGCATCCCTTCTTGGGGACTAGATGCAAGAGCCCAGATCTGTGGATTTAGTTAACTGAATCCAGATGGTCGATAACAGTATTGCCCAGAAAAATGAAACGAAATCAGAGACCAAATTCTACCCGATGTACAGTAGAAAAGCACTGGCTCCAAAGTAAGAAGACCTGGGTTCAAATCTCACCTCTAATGTTTACTACCTCTGTGACCTTAGGTGTCAGTTTTCCTAACTATAAAATGAGAACATGAACTTGACGACCTCTGGGGTCCCTTCCAGTTTTAGACCTGGGAGCCTATGATCCTAGACTCCCTTAACCTGAAATCCATTTTTATCGATTTGATTTTAAAAATATGTATTAAGCACCTACTATGTGCTGGACTCTAGGCATATAAAGACAAAGGCCACATAATGACTCCCCTGAAGGAGCTTCCTTTCTCCTGGGGGAATGTATCTGGTGCATAAATAGGCAGAAAAATAACAATTTGGGGAGAGAAGAGTATTAAGGTCTGGTGGTAGGCAGTCAGGAAAGGCTTCCTGTAGGAGAATCAGCAGAATTGAGTTTTGAAGGAAGAAAAGGATTCTAAGGAAAGGAGGGGGAGGAGGAAATGCACTGGGTGCTGCTTGGGAAACAGCCTTATGCAGCTTGTTCAAATAGGAGGAAACCAAAACTTTTTTCAGACATTGAGTATCCTAAACTAAGTAACTAAGGGGCACCATGGATGGAGAGCTGAAAGCAGAGTCAAGAAGACCAAAATCTGACTCCTGCCTTACTAGTGGGAGTCATTTCACCTCTCTCAGGTTCAGTCTTCTCATCTATAAATGGGCACAATACCACCTAAAGTGTTTTGCAAACCTTTAAGTGCGACAGAAAATGAGAGTCAGAAAGAGACAGGGAGGGGGGAAGGAGAGAGGGAGGGAGGGAGGAAGGAAAGAGGGAAAGAAGGAAGGAAGGAAAGAAAAAAGAAAGGAAGGAAGGAAAGAAAGAAAAAAAGAGGAGAATAGTGGAACAAGTAATTGGACTAGAAAACAAGAGACATGGATTTGGATTCCAGCTCTACTACTTACTGGTCATTCGATGCCTGCTAAATCCCTTGTCCACACTAAGCCTCACCCCCTTCCTCATTTTAAAATATCTGGCCTGCCTTCATGGCTTCTGAGGCTCCTTCTCCCTCCAGTTTTCTGGGATGCTGGTGATAAACCTATTGCATTTGAATCTGGCTCTGCAAGAATTAAATTCTGGGATTTAATTTGTAGAACAGTTTTTTACTTTGTTTTGTTTTGACACTGAGGCTTCCTGGCATCTTGGAAAATGTGCTGATCTTATAGTCAGAGCACCTGAGCTTAAATCCTGACTTAATGGTTTAGTATTTGTTTGGTCCTGGGCATCCTCTTTCTTGAGTGTCAGTTGCTTCATCTGTAAAGTGAATGGATTTTACCTCTAGGGTCCCATGTTCTTATGAATGAGCTCAGGCAAGGGGAACAGCTGGAAACTCTCAGCCAGGGAGGGGAGGATGGAGAAGACTAAAGGCGTGTTGGGATTCCTACCCTACCTCCCATGTGAGTGCTCTCCCCTACTTTCTCATGTTGAAGAATTTTATGTTTGCTTTTTATTTATTCTGTACATATACATTGCCTTACCAGAAGTCTCTTGGATTAGGATGAAAGCTTTCTAAAGGCAAGGATGTTCCATTGATTATATCTTATCCCCATCACCCAGCACAGTGCTCAGCTAACAGTAGGGGTTTAATGAATATCTACTCTTGGATTGATTGATGTATTTCAGCAATAGTTCAGTTAAAAAAATTGCTTAGCTGGGCTACTTTTGGTTTTGTTTTCTTGCAATTTTTTTCCCAGAGAATTGCCTGAGAAGAAACAGGGTGGGGACTGTTGCTGGGAGGATCTTTTTTTCCCTTGTTTTCTTGGAAACAGCACCAAACAAGTCCATCTTTTTTCCCCTGAATGCCCCTTCACTCCTCTCCCTCTGAGTAATGAAGGGACAGAGATTGGTAATCCACATTTCTCTTACACTAATGAATCTTCTGGGAATGAAATTCCTTTCATAACCAAATTAGTGCTATCTTTAAAAGATGGTAATGGTCCTCATCGATTATCGGGGCAAAGTTGGCACACCTCAGGGCGAACAGCTCTTCGAAGCCAAGTTCCTTCCCAGCTGTGGGGCCCCAAACCTTCTCCAAAGTTTGTTTCTTAGAAACAAAGGAAAATGATGTTCAACAAACCTGTCAAGTAGAATAATAGCTGATGCTTCCAAGATGAACAGCAGCTGTGTGAGCTTAGTCTACTCACAAGAAACTCTTGAATCTCAATTTCTTCATCTTCAAAATGGGGCTAATAATGATAGCAGCTCCCTGAAACGTTGATTGAGGAGACAGGGTTCAAAAGAGTTAATGCTTGCAAAGTGCTCAGCAAGGTTTCCATTTGCTACATAAATGTCAACACTCTTGCCATTCAAGTGTCTGGTTTCCCAGCTCCTTCTTGATCCTCCCAGATAAAGGAACAAGATGGGATTTAATACTTTCCCCCTTTTACTGCTCATTTACCCTTAGAGAGAGTGCATATTATTCTCCATTCTAACTCTTTGGTCCAGTCATGCTGGACTCCCCTGAATTCAGCATTCTCTCAAACACCTTTGTGTTTTTCCACAAGCTGACACACATACCTGCAACAAAGATGTTCCTCCTCACCTCCCCCTCTCCTAATCCCTGGCTTCCTTTAGGACTCAATTCACTTTTCACTTCCCATGGGAAGCCTTCCCTTATCCCCTTAGCTATCAATATACTCTTTCTCAGTTTATTTAATTTTTTTTTTGTTGTTTTTCTTCCTTTGCTGTTGAAGAGGACCACTGTCATCTTGAGGGTGATGTCCTGACGGGCATAATTTGGATTTAAGTGAGCCAGAGCTATGCCAAGTCATTAGCCTCTCTCAATCTTCAAGAGTGATTGAGTTCTAGTGGCAAGACAAGTCAAGATGTCTACTAGGGATGCAGGATGAGCTGACTATAAGTGTTTACGTGTCCTATTCCCCAGTAGAATGGATACATCTTGAGGGCAGGACCTGGCTCTCATTTACTTTGTCTGTATTATATCTTAGATCTCCAGCTAAATACTTTGCTCATCTTAGATTGAATTGAATGGAACTGCACTTATTTGTTGACTTTCTTGAAGCACCATTTGGGACTAAAATCATTTCTTTCAAATTATTCAGTGAAGGGGTTGGTTCCTAATAAAAAAATTTCAAGTATTAGGAAGTTGTTGGAAGCAGATATGGTCATGGGATGGAACCTGTGGAGGTCTGGAAGGTGAATAAGGTGGGTCCTACAGGAGATGGCAACCAACATGGTAAAGGGAGCTGAGTTCCTGCCAAATGAGGATCCTTTGAATGAACTGGGGCTGTTTATTCTGATTAAAGGACAACAGGAAGCCATTGATTCAAGTATCTGAAGGGTTGCTGTGTGGAAGAGGAAGAAGCCTTATTCTGCTTGACCCTAGAAAGCAAAACTAGGGGTAATCCATGGAAATGACGAAGATGTTAATTTACGCTGGATGAAAGGAAAATGTCCAAATGCCAAGAGTAGTCCCCACATGGAAGGACTGGCTACTCACTGGAGGGCTCCAAGCAGAGGCTTACCTTTGGTTGAGGAGGCTGTTGTAGGGATTTGTGTCCAGGTGTGGTTAGACTAGATCCTCAACCCACTGGGAGGCCCCAAATCTGAAGAAGTGAGCCGAGGTCTGGTCCTTCCCGTCTAGAGAAGAACACAGGGGCTGGCCTGACTATGATGTGGTGAATAGAGTGCTGGACTTGGAGTTAGAGAGACTTGAGTTTGAATCCTGCCTCAGACACTTACTAGTTAGGTGACCCCTGGCGAGTCACTTCCCTTCTCTGGGCCTCGGTTTCCTCAGCTGTAAAATGAATGGGTTGCCCTTGATGCCCTCTAAGCTCTCTTCCAGTTCTAAATCTATGACCCTGTAAACCGAGGCTGGGTCATATTCCTAGGACTGATGTGGGGCAGAGGAATGTGTAGGATAAAAGATCTTACAATGTCAGAGCTAGAAGGCACCTTAGGAATCATTTAGTCCAACTCTCTGATTTTATGGAAGAGACTCTAAGGCTCAGAGAGGCTGGGGCTTGCCCACTGAAGTAAACAGAACCAGGAATGGAGCCCCAAGTCTTCTGACTCCAAATTTCCCATTGTCTCCAGTTTCTTTTCTGGATCTGCAGCCAATTTCCTTTTCGTATTGATCTTCCCTGAAGGCCTTGCCCTATCTACCTCCACCCTCATCCTTCCCTGGGCAAACATCTCTTCTTTCAACCTTGACCTTTACCTCTGCCCTGAGCAGGCTGGATATTTTATATTTGTCAAGACACATTATTATTTTAGTGGATTATTTTTTTTTCTCTAGACTGTTAGCACCCTGTTCTGACTCCCTGTAATGCACTCATTTCCCCCCTACATCCTTATTCTCTCTAATGATGAATTTCCTAAGGAAAGCAAGCTGTTGGAATGTGCCCTAATTTGTCATAGAAATATTCCTGTTAAATATACATTGTCCCCTGCTAGGATGTTGAAGTGAACTTTCAGAATGATTGCTCAAACTTTATTTTCGGGTGTGTGTGTGTGTCTACATGCAGGCCAACCTTGTTATGTGCTGAGAGTGTCTACTTTTTGTCAGGGGCAGCACAGAATATCTCACATCCCATTGTTAAGTTGGCTCCAAGACTGTATAAACAGGCTGAGTTGGTAGGTTGAGAACAGAACCGTGGCTAGGGATTTTGGCTCATGGGCAGCCCCATGTTGGGATCAACCAACATGAAAGTTCTCTCAAGTCAGTTTTGTAGTTTATGATGTGGTCATAGTTGAAGAAGGAATTGAATTGAAAGGAAAGGGAAATAAATGACTATCATAACTCTACTATGTACTTGGAAGTCTTGGTCCCCTTGATGGTACTTTACTGAGTCACGTCACTTCTCTTTATGTGTCATATTCCTTCTGTTTGCTCTTGACAACAGCACATCTGAGTGTCTGGCATCTACCTAGATGTCACTCAGTAGCTGTGTGATAGCTTAACGCTTCAGAGCTGCTCCTTCCTCATCTGTTAAATGGGAACTCATGTGAGTGAATTTCCTTAGTGAATTCAACTTCATGAATCCGCATCTACACTCTTACTCATTCCTTCACTGAGAGTGGTGTGGTGTAGCAGATAGACTTATGAAGACCCTGCCACATAGGATCAGAGATCTGGGTCCAGAAGGGACGTCAGAGGAAATGCTAAGGAACCTGAGGCCCAAGAACATAAAGCAGCTTCCACAAGGTCACAAGGTAGCAAATACTAGAATCTGGGATTGGAAACTGGGTCCAAGGAGCATATCAGGAAGGGGGCTGGCCCTGACTCCTCAAGGATGAAGAAATTCCCTCCACCAATGCAGGATCCCACCTTCTCTGCAACTTGTAGTCTCAGAGAACTGTCTAGAGCCCCTCGAGGTTAAGTGACTTGTTCAGAGTCACATAGCCAGTATATGTCAGAGGTGAGACTTGAACCCAACTCTTCCTACCTACAAGTCAGCTTTCTACTCATTATTCCACATTGCTCTCCAGTGGGATAAATTTAGTGCTGGAAATGAGCTCTGAGACCATCTAGTTCAACCCCATAATTTTATATATGAAGAGAAGGTAGATAATCTGCCCAAGGTCAAACAGGTAGTGTGAGAAACAGGATTTGATCCCAGGTCCTATGGCTTTAGAGTCAACATCTCTGACTCCAAATCCATCACCCTGCCACATACTGCCTGTTTGACCTGGGGCAGATGATTTAACCTTCCAGATTGCCAGGCAACTGTCCATGACAAATTGCCCATTTGTATCAGGAAAGGAAGTTTCCACAGCAGGAATTCCCCACAGGAGCGAGATCATTCATTTGGAAACATGACATCACAGAGTTGTTTTGAAGGCAGATTTGGAAATCAATAAGAGGATCCTGCAAATTGGAATCATGATTTAGTTATTTGTTTAATGAGCCTTAATTAAGCTCCTCTCCTACGTCACGTACTGTGATGGTTGCTGGGGAGACAAAGATGAAAACAGAACAGCTGACTCCAAGCTTACATTCTATTGAGGTAACCTTTCAAGCAATCTTTTAGTATAATGACAATTTTGAGGAGAGCTGTGAGTTCTGTGATTTGGGGACTCTCTGTAACTAGTTTTCTCTGCCATTGAAGAGTCATACCTTTCCTTCAACTTATAGTCTTAGAGCGCTGCCCTCAACCACTCTCCCACCAAGAAGTTAAATGATTTGCTCAGGGTCACACAGGGTCATATGGGATCACAAAGAATCATGCAGAAGTGAGGTCCTGAGCCCAGCTTTCTGAGTCCAAGGCCAGCTCTCCAGTCACCATGTCAGTATCTCCATAATGATGATGATGATCACTACTTATTATTATTTCATGGCTTTATGTGGTTTACGCCAGTCCTTCACATTTCCCTGACTTTCTGTTTCTCTCTTGGTCCATTATTATTTCATGGCTTTATGTGGTTTACGCCAGTCCTTCACATTTCCCTGACTTTCTGTTTCTCTCTTGGTCCCAGCTCCTCACTGACCAGGCCATCCTAGCCATCACCTCCAACACCATTATGACATGACAAACCCAAAGCTGTAGAAGAGAGCTGAAGATCTGTCATTTTATATTCCTTGTATGTCCCTGTCCCTTTATTTATTACAGATATATTCTGGAAAAACTCTGTCTGTGATGTCATCAACATTACTGTCAAAACACTGAGGGAATGCCTCATTAATTATTCATTTTGAAAAATGAAAAATCCCTTTATAGCTTACAGGCTACAGAATTCTGATTCTTCATGAATGATTTGGACCTCCCAGATTAAGCTCAACCATGGGGCAGTAGTCAGAGGCATAGAAGCATGGCCATGCCCACAATTCTTATGCTGGCCCTCCCTCTGCTCATTCTTTCCTCATCTATAGAGACAAATGGTCTTCTCATCTCTCCACAGATGGCTCTTAAATACTGGTCTGGAACCTTGTTTGGAAAACAATGATCGTTTCTAGGACAACGTCCAGAATGGGCCATGAAATGATTCTGTGTAGGAAGGTCCAGGTGAGTTGGAAATTGGAATTGGATAAATGGTAATTGAAAACAAGGAAGCATTGTCTAGGACATCAAATACAATTATTTTGGATATTTCAGGCTCATAGGAAACTCTGGACTCTAGTACACGTACAAACAGAGCCCACTGGCTTTCCTCAATGCAGAAATGAAAAGTGAACCCCTGGCAGAAATCTGCTCTGCTCTCTGTTTCCTTTTGGAACAAGATGGGCACCATACTGAACCAACTTTGAAGTTCCCTCTGTGGACTGAGTCATGTTTGGATCAAGAAGATTGTCTGAGAGCAAGATGTCTTCTCAGAAATGTGAAACCATTTCATGGTAGAATGATAGGCAACCTTAGGAATGGAAATCCCAGTAGGGACCAGAGAGTAACCAAAGTATCTCACAATTCCCACTTGGATCATATCTAAAGAAACTGGTAGAGAAGATGGTTTCTCATATGTGAATGACATAAACTTGCAATCTGCAAACAGAAAACCTGAGTTTATGTTGCTTTGTGCTTGCTTCCAACCAACCAATCAACCAATCAATTAACTAATCAACATTTATGATTTGTAACTCACACAATTACCTTGTGCCAGACAAATTTTGATTTTGCTGGAGGTATAAAAAAAGACAAAACCCACAAACACTCCTTGCTTCATACATTCCATTCTTGAAATTCTGCCCTAAATTTTGAATGCATCCAAGACTGTTTTTGAAAATTTTAAAAAGATTAAGAGGTTCCTTATTTCTATGGGTCATTATTAAGGGGCTCAGCACTTTGCCACTTTAGCAAGGTTGAAATCAGGTTAGGTGAGGTGGGCTCTCTAACTTTGCTTCAAGACATTTTTCAAGTGGTACCTTATATCTCCCTGAGTCTCTCTCTAGCCCTTCTGATGGGTAGAGACTCTTATCTCCCCACTACATGACTGTGTATTTAAGATGATAGATTTCAAATTGCAAGTGTTCTTAAAAGTCATCTAGTCATCCCACTCTATTGACAGATGAGGAAGTCAGACACTCAAGGAGGTGATAACTTACAGATGATTCCCAGCTCTATCATCTCTGTTGATATCCAGTCTTAAATCTTCAACTGCCTATTGGACATATCCAACTGAACATCCTGCAAATGTTTTAAACTCAATATGTCCTAAAGAAGACTCAATCTCTTTTCCCCAATTCCTCCTCTCTTTTTAACTTTCCTATTGTTGTTGAGGATACCACCAGGTTCACAACCTGGGCAATATTTAACTTATCACTCATTCTTACCTCATATATCCAGTCTGTCACCAAGTTTTGTCATTTCTCCCTTTACGACATGTCTCATATACATTCTCCCCCCACCTTCCAACCCCCTGTCACTTACACAGAAACCATCAAGATGCAGGGTCTCCTGATACCTCACCAATAGCCTGCTGGGTTGGTCTCAGAGTACTCTAACCTCTTTGCTCTACAATTCACCCTCCATTAAGTTGCCAGGGTAATCTTTTTAGAAGACAGGCCTGACTACCTCACTCCCCCATTCAATAAACAATGGCTACTTCTTACTTACATGATTAAATCCAAAATCCTCTGTTAGGTTTTTAAAGCCCAGTCTTACCCTTTCTTGTCTCCATATACTGACTCCCCTCCTTTACTGCCTGTGAACCAGTGACACTGTTCTCCTGATTGCTCCTCACATAAAACATGCCATCTCTGTCTCCTGGTTGTCTCTCAAGCTTGCAACTTTCTCCCTTCTCCCCTCTTCCTCCTGGTTTCTCTGGAGGACTCATCTAAAACCCTGCCCTCTGCAGGAGGCCTTTCTCTGTCTCCTCTCATGATGCCATCCCCCATTCCCCACCCCTCCAATCCCACTGATATTAGAACATGTACTTCACCTTTTGAAGGCAGAGACTCTGTAATTCTGCCTCTGTATCCCTAGCACCATAGACACTTAAATGTATATTTAATTGAGAATGGGGACTGTAGCCTGGGTGGGATAGGTCACAGGAATCAACCAATCCAGCTGACTAAGCAAACAATGAGGATTTATTAAGTCCTTCCTCTCTACAGTGTTTTGGGGTACAGAGACTTGAGTGAATCCTCTTTGGTCTCATCAACATTACACTTTATAGGCAACACTAGGCTGAGACCTGACAAGTGGTCAGACTCACTGGACAGGGGGTAGGAGGGAGTCTAGAAAAGTGCACAGTTGGGGTTGTGGAGATCTCACATTTGGCAACAGTTAGAGGTACAGGTAGCTGGACAAAACATGATGTCAACATCAGGGAGTATACAGAGGTCCAGTACTATAAGAAGCTAATATCCAGGAGGTTTGGTAGTGGACCCCTAAGGAATGTTCCTGCAGCTAGGTGGCCCAGTGGGTGCAGGAACTGGATTTGGAGTCATGAAGATGAATTCAAAACCTGCCTTGGACAGGTACCAACTATGTGATTGTATTGAAAAATTATTTGTCTCACTTTGCTCATTTGTAGAATGGGGCTAATAATTTCACCTACCTGTCAGGGTTATTGTGAAAATCAAATGAGATAACATATGGAAAGTATTTTACACACCTTAAAGTACTCTGTAATTGTTAGATATTGTCAGGGGAATCGGGTATAGTAGTCAGGGAAGTCTGGGGACAGAACAGAGGCAGAATTCAAGACTCCAATTTGGGAACTAGGAAAACCTGATAGCAGGCCAATTTAATTCAATTTAACGAGCATGTATTAATGTTCTGGGCACTGTGCTAGGCACGGGGGCTACAAAGACAAAAATGAAACAAAAATGAAACAGCCCCTCAAGGAGCTTCTATTCTTCTGGAGTCATGTGGGCAGTGTAGAGAGAGAGAGGGGAAGGATTCCAAATGTGCATCGATCTTATGTCCCTCCCAGCCCCAACTCTATGGATCTATGATCCTTTAATCACTGGATAATACAACTTAGCAGGCAAATCCAAGTCAAAGCATTATGGAAAAGGTGAGAGGCAGAGGGCTCTGTCATTGGGAAATGAAGAAGAGGAATATTCTGAAAAGCAGAGAAGGGAAAGGGTCACATTGACATGGAGCATGACCTACATGGAGACAGGAGAGACAAACTCAAGCCTAAGGAAGAGCTGGCAGGTTGGTTTGGCACAAATGGGGTCTATAGGAAAAGAAGCATTGACAGTGAAGCTGGAAAGGAAGGAAGATACCAGACTGTAGAGGGTTTTAAATGCCAAGCTGAGAAATGTACATTTATCTGAGAACAATGGGGAGACAGTGAAGGCTTTTGAGTAGGGGAGCTCCGGGGACAGATTTTTGTTTCCAGGAGATTATTTTGGAAGCGAGAATGGGGATGCATTAGAGGAAGGGGAGAACAAAGGCAGAGAGAATTTGCCAATAGGCTGAGCAAGAGGTGATAGCACCTGACTCAGGACAGTGTCTGTATGGATAATAAGGTTGTGGTTTGGAAGATTCTCTCTTGGGAATGAGCATTCAGCACAGGACTCCAGTTACTGGAAGCAGGAAATAAAAGCAGGCTGGGACTTTTGCTGACTTGGACCCCAGAGTCCTCATGTTTGTCATATCCTAAGGGCTGAATAGGTCCCAAAACCTAAGGTGGAACTGAATCTTGAGGTGGGTGTTAACAGACCCCAGCTGTGGGGACTTGAGGAACCCAAGGACTGGAAGCCAGGACAGTTATTAGAGCTACAAGTTTGTTATGATTCAACAGTGAGTGTGACATGGCTTGGAAAACATCTAACATGGTCTCCAAGTGTCCTCCTGGTCACTGAAAAGTCCCTGGAGCCACTGCAAGTTGTTTCTGGCTCTGCCATAGCTGGACTATGCCTATCACTTACAGGCACCACACTAGTGAGAGGGACATGGATGAGTTGCTGTGAATCCAGAAGACGGGAAGAAAGATTTAGGAGAGAAGAATGCTTTCAAGAAGTAGGAAGAGCTTTCTCTGGGTCAAGGAGAAAAGTCATGGTAGCTGTGATCAAACATCCAGGATGCTCAAGGACTGGACTTAGCCTATGGAGCACCAGACATCAGAAGCACAGCCAATGGCAAATGGTTCTCATTCCCTCCGAGACCAGAAAGAAACTCCTGTTTGATCTCTAAACAGTTGGGTTTCTTTCATTTGGTTCTCAAAACATGGCTTACACTTTACTCCCCTCTATCCACTCAAAGACCTTTCTGTTCCTCATGCCTGGTCCTCTAACCCCATCTCCCTGCTTTGATCCTGTCTCCCTTTCCCAATGGCTGGAACTGCCTGAGCTTGATCTCTGGCTCTTGGTTCATCACTGGATCCCTTCAAGAGTTGCAACTCAAATCTGACTTTCTGCAGGAGGCCTCTATTAGTCCTTCCAGCTGTGAGGACTTTCCTCTCTTCTACCTGCTATGTGTTTATCAATACCTAGTGATGCTCATGATGGCTTCCCCACTTGAATATAGGCTTCTAAGGACAGACAAGTCATGTCTTTTGGCCTTTATATCTCTAGGACTTAGCATAATGCTTGTACACAGTAGACATTTAATAAATGCTTGTTGGGTTGATTGATGATATGGGGAAGGGCAAATTTCAACTCAGTTTAATGAAGAATCATCTTACAATTTGAACCGTCTCAGAGTGGAATGATTTACCTTGTGCAGTAGTGAATTCCCTTTAATGGAAGTAGAACATTTATCCTAGATGGTATGGAAAGAATTCCTGCCTTAGTTGGAAGGATGGCTAGCATGATGGAGTGTTTGATTTATAATTAAAAGTCTAAATCCTAGCTGACCACTGATGAGACCTGTGCCTTGGAGTAAGTTTGACCTCTGTGGTCTCAGGTTCTCCATCAGGCAGATGAAGGAGTTGAACCAGATAAATGTTTAGCTTTCTTTCCAGTTTAAATCTATATCCCCAATAATATTCAAGGTCACTTCCAATCTCAGCCTTCTATGAAACAAAGAGGAACACTGATGCCCTGTTTGGGGAGCCCTGAATTGCTCTAGTCATTCTAAAAAGCAATTTGGAATGATGAACAGAAAATTAATAAATAGAGCATGGCCTTTGACTCAGTGACACCCTTCCCAGCTACATACCCTACAGAAATCCAAGAAAGAGAAAAGGACCATAAGCACACAGGGATTTATAATTTCATTTTATGAAGTCAAAGAATTGTAAATAAATGAGGTGCCCACCCATTATGGAATGACTGAACAAATTATGGTGTATCAAGGTAAGGAAATATTCTTGTTCCTTAAGAAACAATGAAGGGAACAATTTCAGGGAAACCTGGGAAGACTTGGATGAACAGATATAGACTAAAGTGAACAGAACTAGGATAACAATTTATATTACAGTATCAATATTATACAAATAAATGAATGTGAAAGACTTAAGAATTCTTTTTTAAAATTAATTAATTTTATTTATTTTTCAGTGTTCTACAATAACTACCATATAACTTAGATTATTATTTCCCCCTCCCTCCCCAAGATATCATACAATTTTGTATAGGTTCTACACATACATTCCTATTAAATACATTTTCACTATAGTCACACTGTGTTGAAGAATTAAAATGAGTGGGAGAAATCATCTAACAAACCAAAATGCAATGCACACACACACACACACACACGCACGCACGCACACATACACATACACACACAAATGATCTGCTATATTCTGTGATTGAATTCCATAGTTCTTTCTCTGGATGTGGAAGGCATTTTGCCTTAGAAGACCATTAGGAATTTTTTTAAGTCCTTGAATTGCAATGAAGTTCCAAGTCTACCAGAAAAAATCTCTCACACACTGTGGTTGTTGCTGTGCACAGAGTTCTCCTGGTTCTGCTCCTTTTGCTCAGCATCAAATCATATAAGTCTTGCCAGGCCTCTCTGAAGTCTTCCTGTTCATCATTTCTTATAGCACAATAGTATTCCATTACATTCATGTACTATAATTTATTCAGTCGTTCCCCAATTGATGAGCATCCGCTTGATTTACAATTTCTCTTCCTTTCTTCCTCCCTCTCCTTGCCTCTCTCTCTCTTTCTTTTTCATTCCTTCTATCCTAGTGAGAGGAGATTGGAGGGATTTAAAAAATGTTTGATAATTGCAAAAAAACCCCCATTATTTTTAATAGAAAGACAAAGAAAAGTCTCATAAGTATTCTGGACAGCTAATAAGTGCTTGCAGGCATTTCAATTTGATTTTGTGTAGAGTAGTGGCTAGAGAGCTCAGCTTAGAGTTAGGACGACTAGGCTCCAGCCCAGCTTCTGACACAGACTGTCTGGGTGACTGAGGGCCAGTCCCTCCTCTGTCAGGGCTGTGGTTGCTCTTTCAGATGTTAATGGACAGACCAGGCTTTGCTCTGTATTGGTACAAGGAGTTTTCTCACCAGGAGTTCCCTGTACCAGTGAAATGGAAGGTCCCATCTAAGAATTTAGCCTGAAGTTTGTATATAAGCAAGATTGAAGTGAATGAGGAAGACGTTAAGAGCACACCACAAGAGTTAAGCAGCCCCATGCCGCTGCTCTGCCCACACTCTGTACTCTCCATTCCTGGCTGACCATGCAAAGGAACAATTAGTGAGACACTGGAGAATCCCCCTGGGGAACTTCCTTAGGCCCAGGTGGGGAGAAAACTCCCTGGCAAAGAGGCAGCCAATGAGAAAGGCAGGTGCTTTTAGGTCTCTTCCTCCTGTAGGGTCAGATGCCAAAGATGACCAGAGGTTATAGGGAGAAACCAAGGGAGGTAGCAAAGTGCTATGGAAAGAATCCTGCCTGTGGGGTCCAAGAAGTGGAGTTTGGACCATAACTCTACTACCTACCAGTTGTGTGACTTCACCCTCAAGGACCTGAGTTTGAGTTGTGATGCTGCTCCCCACCAGCTGTGTGACTTCATCTCTCTCTGGACCTCAGTTTTCTACCAAATGAGGGGAAAAGGTGACCTCTTTCTGGCCTTTCCAGCCATTATCCTATGATCCTATAACTTGAGCCCAAGTTTCTTTCTTCTAATCCACTATTCTTTCCTCATGTCCTAAAGGGATATGTACTGAGGGAGAGGACTGGGCTGAAATCCGGAAGGAGCCCACTTCACATCTTGCTAGTCCTGAATTATTCCTATCCCACCTCAGCTCCCAAGGAACAAAGTCCTAGTCCATTGGGTCAAGAAACAGAAAGGTATGGGCTTTATCTTGAACTTGAGTCTGTTATGGAAGACCAGAGTCTCTAAGAGCTAGTCCTCTAACACCTGAGGACTGTTGCTGTGAATAATTTTTAGGGTCTAATTGCATAGTATAATGAATTCTTTATTTATTCAGCAATAAACTAAACATTGTTCAATAAAGTACAGGCTAACATTCATAGCAGCACCATAAAGCAAAACATATCATTCAATTACATATGTATATATGTATGTATACATATATGTGTATATATGTATGTATGCATGCATGTGTGTATATATATATCACATAGCACTTAGTGTGTTACATGGCACATAGCATATATCATTGCATTTAGTAACATTCCCCAAAATCTTTGTTTACACAATCAGAGTGTCCCAGCCTAGGGTCTTCCCTAGCTTGACACATCCTTAAGGGGTAGAAGAAAATACTACACCATACACCCCTAGGTCACAGTAAGAGCAATTTCCTTAATCAGTACCAAGTGTCCAAGTAAAGTTCTCTTTCATCTTAACTCGAGGTTTACTTCCAAGTCCCATGGCTATTCCTCTGTGGACTGACCATTCCTGACTCTCACTTGGATTCACATTTAGGCAGCTTTAGGCTCCTTCCCCATGTCTCAGCTCAGGGAGACTGCTCCACTCCAAGCCCTCTCAGCTACTGCCTGCAGCTTCTATCTCTGGGAAAACAAAGTTCAACAGGGCAACAATAATACTGACACACACCACCAGCACCATCATCTCAATTCACCTCCAAAGTCCAGAGGCTCTGTGATAACAGCTCAATTCACTTTAACAGCTCTTAAAATGAGGCAAGCTAAGCCTCCTTCTCATGGGCAGGTTTCTGCCCTACAGCTCTATTTGCTTCCAAAGTTCAGAGGTTCCTTCAGCAAGTCTCTGCCTTCAGAGGTCTCCTCTCTACTTTCAGATGTCTTCTCTCTGCATCCTCTTCTTCTTAAGGAGGAGCTGGCTTGCTCCTCCAATGCTGGCTTTCTTAATTTGTGCTTTTGGCTAGCGTCCGCATGCACATATCTGATTGGCTAAAACTCTGTCCAGAAAAACACCAAAGATTCTATTTTGCTTGCTGTTACAGGTAAAAAGGACCAAGCCTATTTGCTTGCATCTGATGGGGACAAGAGAGGACAAGAACTCCCCTGAAATCCCTTCAAAGACCACTAGTTTCATAACCCCCAGGGTCCCAAGAGTTATCCAATGGGACCAAGATGTTTTGAGCATACAATTTCTTTCATGGACAGACACACCCATCCTTTCCAGTTCAGATCTAAGATTAGATACATGTTGGAATTCTAGGATCAAGCTTCATTTAGGGGGCCCTGTACACTGGTCTCCTTCATTTGGATGGGAATTAAGATGGAAGAGAATAGTATGAACTAGGCTTAAGCTCCAACTCTGGGTAGAAAGTAGGTGGGAGAAAAAGAAAGAAGTCATTGTCTAACTTTTCCCTACTAGTGAAAGGAAATATGTTGGTAGAGGTAGAAGGGGGACAAGAAAACAAACTTTCTACTTCTTCCTTCATAGAGTTGGTGACAAACATAGGTAGAGTAGGATAATGGCACAATTTGAGGGGCAATAAGACCACTATCCCCAGATATTTTCCCTCCCCATAAAAGACACTCAAGGTTATTTCAGTTCAGAGGCAAATAAATGCTCCTGAAGAGGGGTAGGGTGCTTTAATTTGTCATTTATACCTTAATGTAAATGGTAACTGTCATTCTTTAGTCTTCCCCTCCTAGTTTTTTTTTTTTTTTTTAATTTTTATTAAAGGGATCAAGGGGTCATTCCTTGACTCACTTCTTAAAGAGGCCTATTCATTGAATAGGCATTACTTCACTCAAAATGAGAACCTACAAAGATCTTAACTTAAATAAAAGGACCAGGGTCTCCCCTGCATTCTGGGCCATCTCCAGTTGTCCTGATCAATATCTGGCCTCTGGACCCACATGGATCTGGAGGAGAATGTGAGGTTGGCAACTTTGCACAGCTCTCCCTCCCTTAAATCAATGCCAATTGCAAGTCATGTCATCAGCTCCCTGATGTCATTTATGGTCCTCTTCAAGGACAAAGGACAAACTGCAACCACAACCTTAGTGTGAATTGGTTCTTTCTAAATGTTGCTCTCCATACCTAGCTGAGATTGCCCCTGCAGGAGGAAAGGAAGATTTGAGGATGGGGCTGCTATGAGGGAAGTGCAAACCCTGGAGGGGAGAAGGCCAGCCTCAGGAGGCAGAGGACAGATGAAGAAATAAATTAAGTATCCATTTCAATGTTTTCTGAAGGAATGGCCCTCCTTTCACTCGGATTCCCAGCTTTACAAGAGGTTACCCATTCTACGCATGGAAAAAAACTTTCACTGCTACAAATCGTTCCTTTTTATCGAGGCCCAAAGCACCCCTTTTAGCATCCAAGCATTGCTTCTGGCTCTGTGCTTTTGGGCCAAGTACAGCAAGACTGGTTTGGTCCTTTTTCCAGGGAACAACCTTTCCAGTGTGTTAAGAGAATTTGTGTTTGTTCCTGTTTCTTTTGCAGAGAGAGAAGCTGAAACATCCAAATATTTTAAAAGGAGAATAATGTGCAGTCTTGGCTATGACAATTAGACTGCTGGGCTTGGAGTCCAGGGAACCTGTTCTGGAACCCCATTGTAACCATTCAGTACTTGTATGATCACAGGAATGTAATTTCTTCATCTCCAAAATGGGATGATATAACCTGTGGGTACCGATGTCTTGGGGTTGTTGTGAGAATCAAATGATATGAAGTTGATAAGATGCTTAGACCTTAAAGCACTGTATGACTGTCCATTATTGTTATCATTATTCATACTAATTGTCTCTCCTTCAGGATCAATACCCTCTGACTCTTGGGATCTTCAAATGGCCCACTTTTGAGGCCCTTCACTTTCCGAGCTGCTGGTCCCTGGATGCATCCTGGTATCAGTCTCCCCAGTCAATCTCCTCTCTCTTGAATTCTCCACACACTCTATCTTTTCAGCATCTCTAACTTAAGCTATAAAAGATTTCAGGCAGATTCTTGAGGGCCCCGTATATCCAAACTTCCTTCAGGGGAATGTGGCCCAGAATGGAACCTGAGTCACAGAAGCTCCTTTCTGAAGTATTGATTAGCTTCCCATGAACACATGACAGAGCGCATCAGCCCCAAGGCTGACAACTGCCTGATGGTCCTCAGTTCCTACACCATTCCGTTCCCAGGCAAGCTGCTTCTCCTTCCTGTGTCTCATCTGGAAATAATGGGAATGATTGTTATTATCTGCTTGACGTTTAGAGCTGGGTCAGCCCAGAGGAAATCTAATGGGGGAGACAACATGCAAATAAATGTATACAAAGAAGCTGTCTACAAGATAAAGAGGAAATAATTGATAGAGGGAAAGCATTAGAATTAAGAGGGGTTGGGAAAGCTTTCATGTAGAGGATGGGCTTTTGTTGTTCAGTTGTGCCTGACTCTTGGTGACCTCTTTTGGGGCTTTCTTGGCAAAATCCTGGAGTATTTCACCATTCCTTTCAGTGGCTCATTTTACAAATGAGGAAACTGAGGCAAACAGGATGAAGTGACTTGCCCTGGATCAAACAGCTAGTGTCTGAGGCCAGGTTTGAATTCACAAGGACGAGTCTTCCTGACTCCAAGCCTAGTACTCTACCCACTGTGCCTCCCAGCTGGGACTTAAAGAGAGCTAAAGAAGACAATAGGCAGAAATGAGGAGGAAGAGCATTCCAGCCATCAGGGACAATGACATCTGGAATTTGTCCCTTCCTATCCCTAATGTGATCTCAGATTTTTGGAAGAAAGACATTATGTCCAGGATTTGGGGGAGAGGATAATTCTGTTGAACTCTGACATCTTCTCACTAAAGCTAGTCAAAGGATGACTGGAAAGCTCCTTGCTGGGTTGACTGGAGAAAGAGGGGCTTCCTGTTTAGGTCCAAGTTGAATGAGCTGCTTTGAGAGGTCCCTGTCAACTTTGAGCTTCTGGGATTGCATTTTAATTGTGGCAGGTATAGACATGACAGCTTTTCATTGGTGACTTGACTCATTAGCTCTTTCCTGGTGTGAGGTTCTCATTCCACTGGAAGGAAGGGATGTCTATATCACGGATGGTTCATTGTGAGGAGATGTTTTAGGATGAGTTTGGTCTTGTGCATGGAGGTGCAAGACCTCTCTGGTGCCTCCCCCTTCTGGGCAGTGGGGAGCCTGTTCTTTCAGGTCCTGCCAAGTGCCTTGAGGGTGAAGGTTTCATTGTTACCACGGCACCCTTATCACTTAGTACAACACCTGGCATATATTTGTATCTATGTATCTATATCCATATCTACATGTGTGTATGTATATGTACACACACACACATACACATATATACATATATTTTTTGGGGTGTGGTGAGGAGTGGGGAGAACCAGACAAAAGATTTCATTGGCTTTGGGAGCTCCTTCCTATATGAGGGAACTCCCTCTACCAGTGCAGTTAGTAGCTTCTTAGTCCCTTAGAGCCTTAGAATTGGAATTCTTAAACCTTTTTTGCATATCCTGGCCCCTTTAGCAATCAGTCTGGTAAAGCCTAGGGAGGCCTTCTCAGAATAATGTGTTTGAATGCATAAGCTACATGGGGGTACAATGAAAACCAGTTTTATTGAAATTGTTATACAGGTTCACAGATCCTATGTCCAGAATGCCCATGAGAGCTTCCTGGGGAACTGAGAGGTTAAATGATTGGTCCAGTTTCTGTGATGTGATGTAAACTCAGGTTTTCTAGATTTCAGTGCCTGCTCTCTTTCTGCTATGGCACCCTGCTTCCTCTCATTTCTCATCAATGGCACTAAGTCCATCTTTGCTGACTTGTTTGGAGCGGAAAGCCTCATCCCTGGGCTGGCCCCTTTGGTCATCCTTTCTTTTCCAATGCTGCAGAGGCCAAAGCTTCTGTGCCATGATGTACCTGGCTGGGGCATCATTACCCTTCTGGTCTTTGGATATTGACTGACCTTCCACCACAAGTGATGCAAATATACCTGAAATCAGACTTCACACCAGCTTCTTCTAAAGAGTCTCATTTCCTTCTCCAAGTAGCGGCATCATAATATTTCCCCTTCCCTCTTCTGTGGGATCAGGAAGGAGATTCTATCACCATGTTTGGTTTTTCTGGGAGGCCCTGTATTTCCCTAAGAGCAGACAGTGACTTTCACAGGACAGATAATAACTTCATAGGGGATGACAGCTGGTAGGCTGAGTTCTCTGCAAGGGAAGAACAGCACGGTATCATGGAACAGGAGAGAGGAACAATATCTGGGGAGTCACTATGACCTGGGCTTCCATCCCAACTATGTTACTTGTTCCCCAGGTGGCCTCAGTCAAATCCCTTTCCTTCTCTGCACCTCCGATTCCTCTTCATCTGTCAAATGATGAGGTTGGAGTACGTGGTCTCAAACGCCCATTTGAGCTCAGAAATGATGAATCTTCAAGACTTGGGCTGAAACCTTGCAAAAGAGCTTTCTTTGGCTTCCTCGACTTGGTCAGAGTTCCTCCCCTTCTCTCCTGTCTAACCTTGCTAATCTTTCAGCAAGATTGAAAGGCGATGCAGTTCAGAGGCCCTGCAAAGATGCAGATTAGCGGGAAGGTCTTAGTGCAAAGTTGTAGGGTAAAGCACAGAAAAGCAGATGGTACTCGGTTGCTTCTAGGCGAACTGCCTTATTCTTGTGTGATGAAAATGCAGTTTGAAAGGACCTTCTTTTCATTAGAACCACTGGCCGATTTCCATTTGGATCACCCGAATTTCTCTCAGTCTTTGTGCCTAGAGGCCACTGACTGCTCTTCTGACTTGGATATAAGAGAGAAAATTTAATTGACAGAGTAAATGTTGCAGCCCCTGGCCGGAGGTGGGGAGTGGGGGACACAGAATCACTCAACACCCCATATGGAGGGGGCCTCTAGTGCAACCTGTATTGGACTCTAAACACATTCCCAGCAAGTGGCCATCCAGCTCAGCCTCCAAGGTGAGTGAGTCATCTACCTCCCTAGGAAGACGATTGCACTTGGCCATAGCTTTAATTGCTAGGAAGCTGTTTCCTTTATTTCCTTCTTTGCACCCTCTGCCCATGGCTCCTGGTTCTGACCTTTGGGACCAAACAAGGCAAGTTGAGGCCTCTTCCATAAGGCAGCTGTTCAGACAAATGGAACCAGCTGGCATGTGGTGCCATGCTTCATTTTGTCTTGGATGGGCATCCTCAGTTCCTTCAGCTAATGCACATGTAGAATGTTCTCTAGGAGTTTCTCACTGATTAAATTCCCCTGGACATGACCCAGCCTATTAATGTCCTTCTTCCAATATGAAGCTCAGATCTGAACCCAATTCTGAAGAAATGGCCTGGCCTTTCTCAATTCCATTCACTCCCATCCCATTCCACCGACATGTTGTAAGCACCTCTGTTTTCCAGGCACAGCATCAGGCATTGACAATCAAAGACACAAATAAAACATATTATACAGGGGCATAGCAAGGGGCAAATGTTCTATTCCCAGATGTGTAAATACAAGATTCAGACAAAATTAATTTAAAATAATTTATAGGGGCCCTGATAATGGGGGGATGGTGAAAAGGAGAGACCTTTTGGAGGACGTCATCCTTGAGCTGAGCCTTGAAAAGAACTTAGTATTCCAAGAGCAGAGGTGAGGAGAAAGCATTTTCAGAACAGGGAACAGAACAGAATAATTAATTAAATGGGAATGTTGTAACAAGAAGTCGGCAGCTTTGGCCCAAACTTAGAATGCAGGAGGGGGAATACTCAACTTGGAAAGAAACCAAGGGCTTTAAATTCCAAACAGAGGAATTTAATTTTAATCTTAACATCCATAAGGAGTCATGAAAGTTCTTGAGCAGGGAAGAAACATGGATGTAGAGGAAGCACTAGAGAGGAGGGAGGTTAAGGGCAACTACACCAGTTAGAAGGTTGTAGCTATAGTGAAGGGGATGAGGTAGTGGTGGTAATAATGTGACTGGGGAGGAGACTGAAGTAAAAGATGGCATGGCAGTAGAATCAACCAAATTTGGCAAAGGTTTGGATTAACTTTTATACCTATAAACTTCAAACCCTTAATGAGATCTTGAATGTGGGTACTTCTACTGGTGTAGACAACCAATCTACACTTTTCTTCTGTGACCTCTTTGAAGTTTTTCCCAGAGATTCTAATGAATGGGTTAGATTCTGTCACTTGGTCCCAACCCATGGACTTTGGACCTCTGAGGAGTCAATATTGTAAGACCTGTGGACAGATTTGCTCTGTCCACAATCTGGCTTCCATACTCCTTGTTCAACTGAATCTATCCTCTCCAAAATCACCTACAATCTTTTGTTTGTTGGACAAATCCAGTGACCCCTTCTGAGTCTTAATCCTTCATGACTTCTCTGTAATCATTGCCACTGTTGACCACTCTCTCTTCCTGGAAACTATCTCCTCTCTGGGCATTTGTGACTCTAATCTCTGCTGGTTTAGAATTTGAGCATTTTTGTGAGTAGAGATTGTTTCATTTTTGGTATTTGAATCCCGTTGCCTGATATTTGTTGATTGATTCATTGATTCTGAAACCTGTCCATAGCATTTCAGTCTCCTTTGCTATTTCTTCATCTATGTCATACCCAGAAACTTTAAGTGTCCACCGAGCTTTTAATCTGGGACCTAATATCTTTTCTCTATAATCTTGCTCGATCACTATGGGTTCAATTGCCCTTTCCGTGCAGATGTTCCAAGGCCTATATATTCAGGGCTAGTCTTTTTTCCTCTTCTCCCCTCCCCTCCCCTCTCCTCTCCTCTTCTCTTCTCCATTCCTTTCCTCTCCACTCCTCTCCCCTTTTCTCCTCTCCTGGTTTATGTTGTTTCTCCCAGTAGAATATAAGTTCCTTGAAGCGAGTGACTATTTCATTTTTATTTTGACTTTGTATCCCCAGGTCTAATGTAGTGGTTTGGCCATGGCAGGTGCTGGACAAATACTTGTGAATTAATGCATCAAAGTAATTCCCTCTGAGTTCTTTTGGATTCCATAAAGAGATTACCATGAATATCCACTGATGTCTTTATGTTACCTGAAAACTTTTTTTCCAGGAAACTTTATCATCTTTAAAACTGTCCTGAATTTTCTTTCTGGTGGAGAGTAAGCCTAGCTCCCCACCAAAGACACCAGGCTTGTTGACAAGAGTGAGTACCTGCACTCAGTTCTTTCTGTTATTCCTGATCCCTTTTAAACTGGGACCATATTTTCAGAGAGACAACGCACCTCTTTTGGGACTTGCAAGAGATGTGTTTTGCCGTGTTTGCATTTGAATATCGAGACAAATGTCTCACTTGACATGCCAGATATGGTGCCTGTGTATGATTATTCATTTGGCAATGCTGAACAAAGCTTTGATCTTTCTCCCCCGTGGTTTTGTTTCGTGATGTACACCACTTGTAGTGGCATGCGATTGGGCTGAACTGGCTCTCAAAGGCCAGTCAGAAACCTCTCAGGCCTGGGGACGGCTTTGGAGTTTGGTGATAAATCCCTGAGTAATAAAGGCTTCCATTGTTCCTTTTTATGCATCTGTGGGGACCTCCTTAAACCACAAAGAATTCAGAAGTTTGCATAGACAAATTATATTTTCAATCCTTGAAAATCTGTTAAAGGCTATTTGACCACTCCATGTTTATTCTTAGGGAGGGACTGTTGGTTGTGCATTCTTTTGAAACAAGAGGGGCTCCTATAAGATTAAAAAGAACAAAATATTATGACTGATGATGATAAAGATGATGATGATGATGATAAGAGTGTGCATTTACCTCATGCTGTAAGGCTTGCAAAACACTTCACATGTGGTATCTCATTTGATTCTTACCACAGCACTGTGAGGTAGGAAATGTTATTATTTCCATTTTACAGATGAGGAAACAGAGATTCAGAGAGGTGAAATGGTTTGCCCAGAGTCATACAGCTAGTAAGTGCCTGAAGCAGGATTCATAGATCTGATCACATATCCTGATGCACAGGGGTGTGCTTTACAATTGTTATGGGAACTAGATGGAGGAAGATCCCAGTGAGAAGTATAGAAAATTGAATTCTTGGGTATAAATCTAGCTTACTACAGGGTCTGCATCTGTCCCAGCTTTGCAGTCTGCTTAATTTTAAATGGAGACATCTTAGTGAGTTGCATTTCATTTCAAGTTCTAGGGAAATGCTCTGAATCGAATACTCAAGTTATCCCTGCCCTCTTGCATTTCTTCCCTTAATTAGAAATAATAAAAAAGAAGTTGACTTTGAAGTCCAGAGGCTGTTAGATGCTTCCAAAGGTTAATACGAGATTTTGAAAGTAAAAATCTCTAGGAACAAAGAGGAAAAATTGTAAAGACTCTAAGAGATAGATAGATCCTTCCCTGGCCCTCCCTGCACCCTACCAAACTTTTATAGCATAGAGTCCTATGGAAGAGACTGGGAAAATGGCTAGCATCCTTCAGACTGTGGAAGTATGTATAGTCACAAGAGAGAGCAAGCTTACTCATGAGGGCAGGAATGGGGCTCTTGTACTCTGCATCTGCTTCTCAGCTTCTAACTACTTTTCTGTGTTTGGAGTTAGATGAGGATGTCACCCAGTTAGTCCATGGGACTATGTATCTGGGCAAAATGCTGCACATGGCTCACTAGATTGTCCAGGCTGCCTGAGGGAAGTTGCTGCAGGACTCTCAGAGGCCCTCAGTGGCTCCTTGCTCCCATAGTCTATCTGTTTGATATCAATGTTCTCCTAATGATGCTACATGGCTACCAGCCATGGAACACAATGAGCTTCAAAATGTCAAATGAATATCCCCTCCAATCATGAAGATCACATACCTGCCCTTCCCTAACAACTCTCTCATCCTTGTCCTTCCACCATAAGTTGGCCACAAATAGTCCATCCTTTTGGGTCCACCAGACCCTGAATGGGTTTAGCTTCACAGGCTAGGGACTCCCTTCCTTGGGCCATGATACCCTGATTGGTGAGCCCACAGATGGTATCTGCTTGGTCCCAGACCCAGTCAATTTTTTGCCTTCCTACTACTCTCCTTCACCCACAGTCCCTCACCACTTTCTACTTCTGAAAATAGTAATATAATTAACATGACCACTGATGCACTGATAAACTGGCCTAGGGCTCCATTCATAAACCTTGAGATT
Source organism: Notamacropus eugenii (assembly GCF_028372415.1). Taxonomy (NCBI): domain Eukaryota; kingdom Metazoa; phylum Chordata; class Mammalia; order Diprotodontia; family Macropodidae; genus Notamacropus; species Notamacropus eugenii. Next base: position 62,599,082 of record NC_092873.1, on the reverse strand, counting down.
TCCCAGACCCAAACTTATTTCCTTGGCCATTATCCACTTATATGTGTAGTCTATCCCTATTAGAAAGTAAGCTTCCTATATGCAAAAACTGCCTTTCTTGAGTTCATAGAACTTAAAACAATGCCCAGCATATTGTGAGTGCTTAATGCATTCATTTTCATTTGTTTATTCACATAGGATGGGAGATGACTTCCTCCGCTTCTCTTGACCTCAGGGGGAAATGTTGGCACGAGTGGGCAGGCCACTTCTCCTCTCTCACCACATAACCAGCTGATATTTTTTTGTAGCATAGATGTCTTAGATGACTTCTTTCATAACTCTTCATAGTGAAGCAGGCTACAACCCACAACAAATACCTAGTATTGTCCACTGAGTGATAGTTGTTTAAGATTATTTAGCAAATATTATTTTCTATGATTTCCACCTTATCCCCACCCCCACAACTGACATCTACTCAGTGATCCAGTAACCCTGGTCTCCTTGCTTTTCCCAGAACAAGATTCTTTATTTCCCAACTCTGAGCATTTTCTCTGACTGTTCCCCACACTAGATATGGTCTCCCTCCTCATCCTTGCCTCCCGACTTCCTTCAAGTCCTGGATAAAATATCTACAGTTGAAAGATTAACCTAATTCCCTTCCATACTAGTGCCTTCTCCCTGTTGAGCATTTCCAGTTTATCCTGTAGACAGCTTATTTGTACATTGTTTTTGGCATGCTGTTTTCCTCAATAGACTCCGAACTCCTTGAGTGAAAGGGAATGACTTTTGCCTTTCCTTGTAATCCTGCATTTATTACAGTGTTTGGTACACAATAGGCACTTACTAAATGTTTATTGACTGACTGATATACTTGCATCCATGTGACACCAGAAAACTAGTGTTAACTTTTTGTTATTTTTACCCAGTGGCAAAAATATCACAATGGTCCTTTATATGTTTTAGAAATGGTTGTTATTTCATAAATTAAAAAGACAATAAATTAAATTTTTAAAAAAATAATGAGATGGCACTTGGAGTCCTGCAGCATCATAAGACAATGGTCTACTCAAGGAGGTTTAATAAAGATTGGATGAAGAATGGCTAGAGAGAGTATCCTTGAATATTATTTCCTTCCATTAGCTTCAAGTTTCATTCACTACTTCATTTTCAAATGGGACTAGATACAAGAGTGGGGAACCTGCAGCCTTGAGACCTCATGTTGTTCTCCAGGTCCTCAAGTATGGCCCTTTGATCAAATCCAAACTTCACAGAACAAATCCCCTTCATAAAAAGATTTGTTCTGTAAAACTTGGACTCAGTCAAAAGGCCACACTCAAGGACCTAGAAAACCTAGAAGGGTTGCCCAGCCCTAGCCCAGAAGTATCATCACAATAAGTATTTTAGAGATTTTTCTCCATCTTCAAATTCTTCTTAGGGCAAAAGTTTTGCCTAGTGGAACTTTTTCTTCAAATACTTAAAAGTTTTCAAGAGTTTCCAAATTAATCTTAAATTTGTCTTTGAAGATTTTCGGCATAAATACAGAATGAAGGTCACACACAAAAATCATCCTCGGATACCTCAATGCCTTCTTGAAGGCTGTTTCTTTGGACAGAGACTTTTAGCAGAGTGTCCAGTGGAGACTCCCAAGATGTCAAAGTTTGGCACTTCATCTCATTATGGTTAATATTTTTGTCAATGCCCTGAAAGAGGACACCGAAGATGTGGATCAAATTATCAGATGACACAAAGCTGGGAGTGGGAGATAGGGAACATATTGGATGGAGGAAAGTAAGGAAATCTTGAATTAAAATCCTGACTCTGACACTTACTGGGTGATTCGGGAAAGGCCCAAGCTCTGTGGATCTTACTTATTTCAGAGAGAGTTGGTTTGATCATAGCAATATAGATTTGGAGCTGGAAAGGGGCTTAACAGTCATTGAGTCCACTCCCTGCACTTGTCAGACTCTCCAGTATTTATCTCCTAAGTCACAGACAGGTCACTGTGATCTGCCTTGGTGGGGTACTTTCAAGGAAAGGTCCTGCTTTGCTCTGGTGCTCCCTCTTGTCCAATTGCTGAGCAGGCACCTCTGCAGCTGCTATCCTTCCCTTCCTTTTTAATGGTCCAGGAGAGTTCTGGGTCTCCATCCCTCCTGGATTTGCATCCTTCTTAGGGTTTCAGATGTGCTCTTATACCACGCTGAGCCAAATGGCAGAGACCTGGCTTTGTAACATTTTTCTCAACTGTTGACTTGCCTAGCTACCTCTTTCTTTGTCCTTCTCCCCCTTCCCTTCCCTTCTCCTTTCCTCTCCTCCCATCTCCTGTTCTCCCCTCTCTTCTCCTCCCCTTTCCTCCTCTCCTCTCTCCTCTCTTCTTTCCCTCTCTCAGCAGCTTGTGTTTGACTCGCAGTTCAGAAAAATAGAAATATTGCCTTCAGAGTCAGAAAGATAGAGAACTAAGACCTACCCCTCATATCTACTGGACTTCTAACCCTCACTCAGATCATCTCACCTCTTGGTTGAAAGATAAATAGATGAACATTGTGATGGATGAAGCCTGAGATGTCAATAGATGATACCATGATGCCAGTATCCTTTTTCACCAGTTGTTTTCCTTCTCATTACTTACATCAACACCAACACCAACAAAACAAGCAAAACTCTTGTAACTTCTCTTTCTTTCATTAACTTTTTTATCTCACAATTGGATAAAATTGGTGCCTAGAAAAGGGTCTGATATACATAGGTGTTTAATAATTCTTATTTATTGGTTGAAATTGGGCAAGTATATGTTCCTGTTGGTGTTAGTGGAAAGAGAGCATGTTTTACTAGTTATAGTTTGTCTAGCTTCCCTAGGACCAACGTTTCTCTGGGGTTGGATGAATATTTGGTAAAGCTTTGAAGAAATGGAAGCTTAGCATCACAAATTCTAACATCAGTGCCTTTTTCTCAGTCCTCATTTATCTTCACTTCATTGGCACTTTCGGTGCTGTCTACACCTTCTCCTGTGGATCAACCTCTGCTCCTTAGTGTCTGTGACACTGTTCTTTCTTGGCTGTCTTCCCAATATTTGAGCATCCTTCCTCAGTCCTTGTGACTAGATCATCTTCCTATTCTGTTCACTAGCTATTAATATCTACCAAGACTTTGCCCTACATCCTTTTCTATCTATCCATTCTAGTTGATGATATAATTTTGATGAGGCTACTTTTTCACCTACTTCCTTATGACAGAAACTATGAATAATAGCCCTAGAACCAAACAGGATTCAAAAGAGTCAGGTAAACAGAACAAAAGTCATTATTATCCTTATTCTCTTTATATCAGGAGAAGGAGGAGTGTTTTGTCTGCTACTGTGAGCTTAATTATCATCTACACACAGTCAAGTCCCAAATCTGTAGATCCAAACCAAATCTGTGTCTTGAACTGCTATTTCACATTGCCATCTTCTGGAAATTTCCAATTGGATGTCCTACAAGAGAGTTTAATTTCCGCATATCTTAATCAGAATTTAGTCTATTCCCCTTAAAAAACTTTCACTCTTCTAAAGTTCCATGTTTCTTCCAAGGACACTAATGTATTTCTGGTCAACCAGATTTTCAAGTCTAGAGCCCTTCTTAACTTGTCATTCTCTATCACACCCTAATATTCTAACCACACCCTATATTCTCTTTTTTTCCATTTTTATTAATTTATTTTTCAGTTTTCAACATTCACTTCCATAAGTTTTAAATTTTCTCCCTCTCCTTCCCTAAGAGGGCATGCAATCTTACGTGAGCTCTCCACATACATTCCTATTAAACACATTTTCACATTAGTCATTGCATAGAAGAATTACAGGGAATGGGAGAAACCGTGAGAAAAAACAAAACATAAAAGAGAAAATAGTCTACTTCATTCTGTGTTCCTACTACATAGATCTTTCTTTGGATGTGGATGACATTTTGCATTATGAGTCCTTTGGAAATGTTTTAGGTCCTGGCTTTGCTGAGCAGGGCTGTCTGTCAAAATCAAGTCCTTCCACATTGTGGCTGCTTACTGTGTATAATGTTCTCCTGGTTCTATTCACTTCACTGAGCATCCGTTCATACAAGTTTTTCCAGGTTTTTCTGAAGTCCTCCTGTCTGTCATTTCTTATAGTACAATAGTATTCCATTACATTTATATATGACAACTTGTTCAGCCTTTCCCCAATTGATGGGCATCCCCTCAATATCCAATCCTTGACCACCAATAAAAAAGAACTGCTATAAATATTTTTGTACTTGTGGGTCCTTTCCCCATTCATGATCTCTTTGGGACACAGCCCTAGAAACAGTATTACTGGGTCAAAGGGAATGCACATTTTTATAGTCCTTTGGGCATCATTCCAAACTGTTTTCCAGAATGGTTGGGTCAGTACACAGTTCCACCAACAATGAATTAGTGTTGCAACTCTCCCACGTCTTCTCCAACATTCCTCATTTTCCTGTTCTGTCATGTTAGCCAGTCTGATAGGTGTGATGTTGTACCTCAGAGCTGTTTTGACTTGCACCTCTCTAATCAATAGTGATTTAGAGTATTTCTTCATATGACTATAGATGACTTTAATTTCTACCTCTGAAAATTGCTTGTTCATATCCTTTGACTATTTATCATTTGGGGGATGACATATTCTCGTAAATTTGACTCAGTTCTCTATATATTTTAGAATGAGGACTTTATAACAGATACTAATTTTGAAAATTCTTTCCCATTTTTCTCCTTCCTTCCTAATCTTGGTTACATTGGCTTTGTTTATGAAACAACTTTTCAATTTAATGTGATCAAAATTATCCGTTTTGCATTTCATAATTTTCTCTACCTCTTGTTTGCATACCGCATATTCTAATCAGTCACGAAATTTTATGGATTCTACCTTCACAATATATCTCACATATGTTCCCTTCTTTCCATTCAAATATCCTCTACCATAGTTCAGACTCACTTTATTTCTTACCTAGATTGTTACATTATCCTCCTCTTTGATCTCCTTACTTTTGATCTCTTTCTTCTCTAAAACATTCTTCACACAGCTTCCAAACTGATCTTCCTCAAAAAATAAGTCAAGAGTTGGGCAGCTGGGTGGTGCCTGGTGGATAGAATGCCTGGCCTGGAATCAGGAAGACTTGAGTTCAAATTTGGCCTCAGATATTTACTTGTTGTGTGACCCCGGGCAAGTTACTTAACCTTGTTTGTCTCAGTTTTGTCATCTGTAAAATGAGCTGGAGAAGAAAATGGCAAACGACTCTAGTATCTTTGCCATGAAAACATCAAATAGGGTCACAAAGCACTATTTAAATTAAAAAGTCAGGTCATGAAATGAGAGAAGACTAGAAGCTAAAGATAGAAAGCACACAAGGACTTCTTTGACTATATTCCAAAAGTTTTGATATGGCTGTCATTGTTGTCATTTTATTTGATGAACTTCTCTGTTTCTATGATTTGTATTTTGACATCACTTCTTTGGGATTAAACAATTTAGTCTACTTTTATGTTTGAATCTTTTAAAAAGCCTTTTATTGATTATAACTTTTATTGCATGGATATGTTTAGTATTTCTACTTTTCAGCATTTATTCAATAGATTTTTATGCCTTAGAGCACGGTCAGGTTTTTAAACATGCCACTCATACCTGAGTAATATGTATTATCCTTTTAATTTACATTCAGTAATCACTAAGCTTCTATATCTAATCTTTCCAAAATTCTCTTCAAGTCTTCAATTTATTTCTTATCTATCTTTTTGTTATGTTTATTCAGATATGAAATAAGATTTATTTATGTTCTCAACTAGTATAGTTTTGCTTTTCTACTTTATAGTTTAAATGACGTGTAAAACACTTAAGTATTAAGAGAGCAGAAACAGTGAATCCTGCCTCATGTGGTTCGAAAAGGTATAGGTAGTGGTTCCATGGTTCTAGGCCTAGGCAATGATGGAGAAATCTGAACACCTGGAGATACATCTGGAGAAGTTTGTGGAGAATGTTCAGAGTTGGAGACTTCCAGCTCAGTAACCAGGTGAAGCTCAACCAGGATTTGAATTTTCTCATGACCAGTTTACAGAATATTGATGAGTGCTAAGAGTGGCTTCATGATACTAATTAGCAAACTATAGAAGCTTTTTGACTATAAAGATCAAAGCTGTAATCCTCAGTTGTATACCAAAGAAGTTTTGGAGAGGGTTCCAAATAAGAATGACAAGTTAAATAAAAAATGACTCTTAGAAGAAAATTATAACAAAAATGTTGATTCAAGATTTTTCCAAAGTTTTCCTAAGGCTAAGTATTAAAGTATCCAAAATGAAGAACATCCTCCTGATCTTAAATAACTCCTTTTATTTTGTCTAAAGATGTGCACCTATGACTCTCTTTGATTTATCATACTTTTTTGAAGTGTGTGTCTGAGGGAGACAGTCCTTAAGATGAAAGTGTTCTTGAAATATGAACATGGAGAAATTATTTAAAGGTCATTATATTTTCCATTAAGGCATCTGTTTTTCAAAAGATCTTTAGTGGACATTGACATTTTCTCTTCATATTACAAAACATATATCCAGCTATCATTTGTGTTTCAAAGAATGTTATTTCCTAGGATGAAAAAGTATGTTTTTATTTTATTGTCAAGCACAGAGTATTGATGGTTGTAAATCTCTTCTATGTGAATTAATGACTTTAGGTGGAAAAGTTGTACATAGAAAAAAAAAATTTGACCATAGGAAACGACTGTCACTGTCGATTTACTCTCTTAATAGCTAAACATGATTTTAAAAATTGACCTAATAGCTATTTTGTCCTTCGGATATTTTCCATTCCATTTTTTTTCTCTTTAAAAATAATGTTTTGGTGGAGGTAGCTAACATCATCAAGGGTATTAGTATTTTGCTCAGTTTAGCTATGATGATTGATTTATGTTTTTATTTACTGTAACTATATATACCTCTAGCACATATAAAACTATTTTTGAATAAAAATGTTTAGATACTATGTCATTTAAGTACACACATCAATAATTGCCAATTAATTGTTGATGTCATTTCTTTATTAATTTATTTCCTTTTAGTTTCCAACATTCACTTCCACAAAATTTTGAGCTCCAAGCTTCCTCCCCATCTCTCCCCTCTGCCCACCCCAAGACAGCATGCATTCTGATTACCCCTTCCCCTAATCTGTCCTCCCTGCTATCACAGACCTCCCTTCTCTTATCCTCATCCCCTCTGTTTTCTTGTAGGGCAAGATAGATTTCTATACCCCATTGCCTGTATATCTTATTTCCCAGTTGCATGTAAAAACAATTTCTAACATTTGAGTTCCAAATTCTCTTTCTTCCTCCCTCCCCATCCATCCCCGCTGTGAAGGTAGGGAATTCAATATAGATTATACATATGTAGTCATGGAAAACACTTCCATAACAATCATAATGTGAAAGACTAACTGTATTTCCCTCTATCCAATCCTGCCCCTCCATTTATTCTATTATCTCTTTAGACCCCATCCCTCCTCAAAAGTGTTTATTTCTAATTACTCTCTCCTCCTATCTGTCCTCCCTTTTATCATCCCCCACCCCTCACTTATCCCTTTCCCCCCTATTTTCCTGTAACGTAAGATAGATTTTCATACCAAATTGGGTATCCATGCTATTTCCTGCTTAAGCCAAATCTGATGAAAGTAAAGTTCACTCTTTCTCTCTTACCTCCCCCCTCTTGCCCTCCATTGAAAAAACTTTTTCTTACTTCTTTGATGTAAAACAATTTATCCCATTCTATTTCTCCCTCTCTCCTCCCAATATATTCCTCTCTCACCCCTTAAATTTATTTTTTTAGATATCATCCCTTCATATTCAACTCACCCTGTGCCCTCTGTCTATATGTGTTGAATCCCTCTAACTACCCTAATACTGAAAAGAGTTTCAAGTTACAAATATTATCTTTCCATGTAGTAATATAAGCAATTCAACTTTAGTAAGTCCCTTATGATTTTTCTTTTCTTTTCATGCTTCTCTTTATTCTTGTGTTTGAAAGTGAAATTTTCTATTCAACTCTGGCCTATTCATTTAGAATGTTTGAAAGTCTTCTATTTCATTTTCCTCCTTAAAGTATTATATCAGTTTTGTTGAGAAGATGATTTTGTTTTAGTTCTACCTTCTTTGACCTCCAAAATCTCATATTCCAAGTCCTTCAGTCTCTTAATATAGAAACTGCTAGATCTTGTGTTATCTTGATTGTGTTTCCACAGTACTCCAGTTGCTTCTTTCTGGCTTCTTGCAATATTTTCTCCTTGACCTGGGAGTTTTGGATTGTGGCTACAACATTCCTAGGAGTTTTCCTTTTTGGATTTCTTTCAGAAGGCAATCAGAGATTTTTTCTCTAATTCTAAAATACCATGGAAGTTTTCATTGATAATTTCTTGGAAGACAATGTCTAGCATCTTTTTTTGATCATGGTTTTCAGGTAGACTAATAATTTTTGAATTGTCTCTCCTGGTTATTTTCCAATGAGATATTTCACACTGTTATTTTTTTCAGTTTTGTTTTATAATCTCTTGATTTTTCATAAAGTTATTAGCTTCCATCTGCTCCATTCTAATCTTTAAAGAATTATTTTCTTCAGTGAGCTTTTGGGCCTCCTTTTCTATCTGGACAACTCTGTTTTTTTAGGAATTCTTCTTCGTATTGACTTTTTGGATCTCTTCTGCCATTTGGGTTAGTCTATTTTTTAAGGTGTCATTTTCTTCAGCTTTTATTGGGTCCCATTTAGCAAGCAGTTGACTAGTTTTGCATGATTTTCTTGCATCACTCTCATTTGTCTTCCCAATTTTTCCTCTACTTCTCTTACTTGCTTTTCAAAATCATTTTTGAGCCCTTCCATGGCCTGAGACCAATTCATATCTTTCTTGGAGGTTTTGGATGTAGGAGCTTTGACTTTGTTGTTTTCTTCTGTCTTTATATTTGGTCTTCCTTGTCACCAAACTAAGATTGTGTAGTTTGATTTTTCTGGGTTTGCTCATTTCCCCACCCATTTACTTGACTGTTGAGCTCTTTGGTAAGACAGTTCTCTGCTTCCAGTGGGGGTGTTGTGGCATACTGTTACCTGCTCAATCCCCCCACAATCTGTGGGCCTAGAACTCAAAAAACCCCCCCAAAACAGCTGCTACTGCTGTCCATGCTGCTGCTGTGGTTGCTGCAGGCTCCTCCCCCTCCTTTGCACCCCAGGCCTGGGGACAGACCAATCTAATCTCTCACACAGGTCCAACAGGTTTTTGTTTTTCCATTGACATTTCAGTTTGTCCTAGGCGTTTTGGTGTTGGGAAGTCTGGAAACCACTATAGGTGCCAGAAATTCAGTCCCCCTAAGGGCCTGCTCAGGTCCCATCTGTGCCTGTGTGGCCCATGCTGCACTGTGCTCTGCTTCCAGCATAGCATGATAGACACTTCCCGGGGACCTTCCAGGCTACCTTGGGCTGGAGATCTGCTTCACTCCATCATCCTGCACATTCTGCAGCTCCAGAATTTGTTTAGAGCCATTTTACAGGTATTTGGCTGGGATGGGGGAGGGGTATAAAAAGTCTCTGCTTTTGCTCTGCCATCTCAACTCTGACCCCCCGATGTCATTTCTTTATCTATTGTATCTTTATTTTTTTAATTAAATTATTTTATTTGTTTTCAATGATCTACAATCGCTTCCATATATCTTAGATTTTTCCCCCTCCATCCCCACTCCCTTCCTATGAAGGTATGCAATCTTTTTATAGGTTCTACACATACATTCCTATTAAACAAATTATCACCTTAGTCATGTTGCATAGAAGAATTAAATGAATGGGAGAAACCATAAAACAAAACAAAACAAAACATAATACAAAAGAAAATGGGCTGCTTCAATCTGTGATCCAATTCCTTAGGTCTTTCTCTGGATGTGGAAGGCATTTTGTCTCGAGTCCATTGGGAATTTTCTAAGTCCTTGCATTTCAATGAAGTACTAAGTCTACCAAAAGAATTCCCCTCACACTGTGGTTGATGCTGTGTACAAAGTTCTCCTGGTTCTGCTCCTTTCACTCAGCATCAGTTCATATAAGTCTTTCCAGGCCTCTCTGAAATCTTCCTGTTCATCATTTCTTATAGCAAAATAGTATTCCATTATATTCATATACCACAGCTTGTCCCCATGATTTCTAGTTTTTGGCCACCTCAAAGAGTGCTTCTATAAATATTTTTGTACATGTGGGACCTTTTCCCATTTCTATGATCTCTTTAGAATATTGTCCCTGAAGCGATATTGCTGAGTCAAAAGGTATGCACATTTTTGTAGACTTTTGGGCATAGTTCAAAATTGCTCTCCAGAATGGTTGGATCAGCTCACGACTCTATCAACAATGAATTAG